>NC_134353.1:805684840-806284840 GCF_048569485.1 Anomaloglossus baeobatrachus | reverse complement strand
TGACATTAAAGTGATACAGTGGCTTACATTCTCTGGTTAAAATAACACCGCCACGATCTAGTAGCCACATCATCTGCCATAGTTTGAAACAGACGGTGAGTAACGCAGCACCAAATAGGATAAATGTGTAAACTAAAGAAACTCCCACAAAGCTCTGCAGGAGCCAATAACCATAAGAGCTTACACTTTACAAGTGACATAAAAGCTTTCAATCTGAACATTATGTCTGACTTTACAGGTGACATAACACTCTACAGGAGAGAGAAAAAGGACCTCGCTCACCAGAAGACCTCAAACTATACAGGAAAGAGGGAGAGAAGGACCCCGCTTACCATAGGAGCTTACACTCTACATTAGAATGACTTACCCAATGGCTATAGACATGGAAAATTACTCTGCTGTAAAAGATATGCTCCACTGAGAACCGCTGATCTGTGATGGCCCAGATACTGACCATCACTGTACAAGGTATGATAATCTTTAAGATGTCACAGCTGCTGGGCATTATGGGGAGGCCCACATGGATAAGCAAAAAGAAATTGCTTGTTCTCTGATGCTTCAGCAGTTTGGGAAATGGTGGCAGGCATGTTTTTTTTTGCATTTCAAAAAGTTTACATTTGTGTAAAACTGTGAATTTCAAGAAATTTGACTCAAACTCAATCCTCTGCGAATCGATTCGCTCATCTCCAGTTGTAGTACATTGCAACTAATTCCCTATTTACAGGTTTTGTGTTAAGTTACTGATTGCTGTGACACCCATTAGTAACAAAAACGGGGTCCTGCTTCCTGTTTGATGGGACGCATGTGCAGTACGAACCTGACAGAACAAACTTAGGGGTACTTTGCACATTGCGACATAGCTAGCATTGGCTAGCGATGCAGAGCGCGATAGTACCCGCCCCCGTCGCACATGCGATATCTTGTGATAGCTGCCATAGCGAACATTATCGCTACGGCAGCTTCACACGCACTTACCTGCCCTGCGACGTCGCTCTGGCCGGCAACCCGCCTCCTTCCTAAGGGGGCGGGTCGTGCGGCGTCACAGCGACGTCACACGGCAGGCGTCCATTAGAAGTGGAGGGGCGGAGATAAGTGGGACGTAAACATCCCGCCCACCTCCTTCCTTCTGCTTAGCCGATGGAGGCAGGTAAGATGATGTTTCTCGCCATGTGTGCTGCCGCAGGAACGAGGAACAACATCGTATTTCCTATTGGTGCGACATTATGAAAATGACCGACGCTACACAGATCACCGATTTTTGACGCTTTTGCGATTGTGTATCAGCGCATCTAGGCTTTACACGTTGCGACGTCATTACCGGTGCCGGATGTGCGTCACTTTCGATTTGACCCCGCCGATATCGCAGGAGCGATGTCGCAGCGTGCAAAGTACCCCTTAGAAATGGGCACAACTATTTTGGTAAGTCCCATAGACCATCTATCAAATGGCAGCACACATGTTTGACTACCAAGTTTGACTTCTTGGATAAACCACGTTTGACTTCTTGGATAAGTAGAAAACAACTTGCTGCTCAGAAATGATACCCACAAGTTGACTACAACAGGGAATGGCTAAGACTAAAAAACACAATGACCTTTCCAGAAGAAAAGCAGAAGAATGACGCCTTTAAACTTAGAAACAAAAAAAAGGAAAAAAGCAAACAGCGTACAACAGAATGTTGTTATCAAATGTGTGTTTGTTGATCATAAGATACAGAGATATTCAAGTTTCTGATAACTACACGTAATATGAAGAAATTCCTACTGAAGGCCATGATGACATTTACCAGTGCCATTAAAAAAAGAGACACTGGAAGGTCATCTACAGACAAAATGCACCAATTACCAAAGGCAGATTCTCAGAAAACACAGAACATTGTCTACTTAGCAACAGGAGGGAATGGGAGAAATTCATGGTGTGCTGTATACACGTCTCTCTGGTTCACTGCCTTGGATGTGGTACCAAGTAAAATAAATTGTTTGTGAAGCATTTCCAAGAATGAAGTCTTTAAAATTACCAGAAGGTTGTATTTTACCGAAAAGAAAATGTACTTTTTTTCTAACAAGGCCATTTAACAAAACTGAGCGGTTATTACATGAGTTATAAGGTGTTATAACAAGTTCATTCTTTTGTTACGTTCCTAATGTAACAATGTGTGCTGCATAAAGGTTATTTTGTAAAAGCCGTGACCTCGGCAGCGATAACCAACAAATAATGCAATCATTTATGGCTTTCATTCTTTATGCATGTACGGCTCAGCCTTAAATTTCGCCACGTTAGAATAATGGACTTGACAATTTATTTTGGGGTTTTATTTTTTTCATTTTAAGAGGTATAGATGCTGCTCTGTTTAATCATCAAGAAACAACATATCATGATAATCACCTGTCCAAGCTCAGAGGAAGATGTTTTATGTTCTTTTTTTCCCATAGTCATTCTCCTTAGTGCTCATCTTTTTCTTTACCACATCAGGAAAGACTTAAAGACCATAATTTGTTTGGTTTGGAGGAGAAAAGGGAGAAAGGGAATTGGATAGAACCTCTCTCATACATAAAGGGATTCATCAAAGAACAGAAGAGAGCAGCATGCCAAGGAAAGACGCCTGTAAGGAGAGGTCAAGTTCTATCTATTAGAGGATGTGAAATTCGGTGCAGGAGTACTTGAGGATATCTGGAACTGAAACCCAAGCTGGAGACGACGATAAACTAAAAATGTCAACTTAAATTACAATTTCCAATTCAAAGATTGATGTGTACATGCCATTCTGTGTTTTAGTAAGATACTCATTGAATTCACTCTTCAGCTCTCGAGCAATCCAGGCTTTTTCGCCCCTGTTCAATATAAATGGTAACACATGGTCTTTTCCTGTTTAAATAACGAGATAACATAAATCCTAGTAGTTAAATGGCAAGAAACTATCAGCAATTTACCATACCAAAATGCAAAAATGGATCTTCTCACTTATTAACTTTCATACCTACAGTTTATAATCCAGAGTCTAATATGTTCCATCAAGGGCTCCATAAAACAAGAATATTTTTTTTTAATTTTTATTAAATAATATTTATGCCTCTTATAACAATGGTAGTTAGTCAAAACTGTAGCCATGCCGTGCTTCCCCCATACTCCGTGGAAAATTTGAGTGCTGCCTAACACTGGTTGCTCCTTTCTCTGAAAAGAACATGTGGGCAAAGGTAGATGAGAGCACTTTCTATCAACAGATTTTCATTAGATGTGCTGTTATAGCACTAGTTGGAAGAGCGCTACCGGCTGACAGGTCTCTTCTTGAAGTGCTGCCCTCATGTCCTATTCAAAGGATTGGCAATTAACTTACATATCCCCTACACGCTAATATCAATTGCTGATATAAGAAGTATGATTATTTCAAATGGTCTACACTAACAAATTATTTAACGTTTTTAAAACATGGTATAAATTATTTTCACGCATACATCAACCAAGTATTACTCCACTCTCCTACCTCCAATACCGTGTGCTATTTCCTCCTCCTGGCTCTCTCTGCTCTTTGGTCTTTTGGGTAGTTATGGCAACCCATGCTCCTGTAGCATCTGCCGCAGGTCACCTCAGGCGACAAATAGCTGCCTGAGTATTCACGTAATTGACGTCCATGCCACTACGGTATGTAGCACCACCGCCACTTGGTATTAGAAAATATTGTTAAACTCAGCTCTGCCATTTCTGATTTAACGTTGCCACGCGGCTGCCTAGCCTGTGTTGCCAACTTGAGATAAACTCTGCTCTGCCATACTGCTGGAAATTCTGTTATTCTGGTAACAGCTCTGTTTTGAATCTCCTGTCAAGTCCAGCTCTACCATATCACAGATCAGTACTAAAAATGTTAAAACATCTCTACTGGCTGGTAGTACTTGATCTTTGTGACCCCACAAGTGTGCTACTTAACTTTATTTCTGGGCTCTGACCACTGGTCATTGCGATCCTGGACTCTGTGGTATACACATCTCTAGTATATTGCTGAGTTAGCTCTCCTCTAATTGACATCCTGACAAACTTCGCTACCTCACATTGATCTGTCTATTCGGCTACATAGTTGTGGTTCCATTTCAGGTTGAGTCCTTCTGCCTGTTGGCCATCCTGCAGAACCAACGTGGTCTGTCACAACTGCTGCATCACTACTGCTCATCCAGAAATGAGGGCTTTAAGACATGACACCAGCTTAAACTGTAAATGAAACTGTTTGAAAATTGTGTGATATAAAGCATTGAGAAGACATCTGTAAAAACCATTAACAATAGAATATTGCAAAAGATTTCATAAACATGAGATAACCATTGTTTCACCCAGCAAAAAGATCTGTAATGTGTCTTATGTAAAAATGTGTACACAGCAATAGCGTCTCCCAAACTGCAACGAAGAGGCAGATCGTTCACATTTTTAGTTGTTTGGCAATAACAAGGCAATGACATTTTCCAAGCAAGAGTGTAATCTATCTTTCAGTTTATACATCAGTAAAACCCTGTCTCCCCAGGGCACATTTTACATAGAGAAATGTTTTCTGGATGAAACATTTATATAAATAATCTCAATGATGCAAAAATGCAGAATACACCCAAAATGCTCATTTCTTAGCTCCTTGGAGGCACATAATTTAGAAGGTAAATCCAAAGTCTTCCTACCAATGTATACAAGCATCTCAACAGCCAGAAGACTAACAATACAATGTATTGAAACTAACAGAAGCAAAGTGAAGCATAAGGAAAGATAAAAATGTATTGTGGTCTAAAGCGGGCTTTACACGCAATGAAATCGCTAACGAGATGTCGTTGGGGTAACAAAATTCGTGACGCACATCCGGCCACGTTAACGACGTCGTTGCGTGTCACACCTACGAGCGACCGCTAACTATCAAAAATACTCACCTAATAGTTGATCGTTGACACGTCATTCCTTTCCCAAATATTGTTGCTGGTGCTGGGCGCAGGATGTTAGTCGCTGCTGAGGCAGCACACATCGCTATGTGTGACACCCCAGGAATGACAAACAGCAGCAAGAACGACGAACACCGCAAGAATGACCAGTAACGATCAAAAATACTCACCATATCGTTGATCGTTGTCCAGTCGTTGTAATCCCGGTTATCGTTGCTGTTGCAGGACGCAGGTTGTTCGTCGTTCCTGCGGCAGCACACATCGCTATGTGTGAGACCGCAGGAACAAGGAACAACCTCGTACCTGCGGCCGCATGCAATGAGGAAGTAAGAAGGTGGCAGGGATGTTCGGCCCGCTCATCTCTGCCCCTCTGCTTCTATTGGGCGGCCGCTTAGTGACGCCACTGTGACGCCGAACGAACCGCCCCCTTAGAAAGGAGGCGGTTCGCCGGACACAGCAACGTTGCTAGGCAGGTAAGTATAGTGTGACGGGTGTTAGCGATGTTGTGCGCCACAGGCAGCGATTTGCCAATGACGCACAACCGACGGGGACGGGTACGCAAGCTAGCAAGCTGCGTGTAAAGCCCGCTTAACTTAAAAGGGTTTTCCCACACTTTATTATTGATGATCAACTGGTGGAACAGATCATAGGTAACAGAAGAGTGCGTCCACACCTCTGAGCGCCACCACTGATTAGATGATTCAAGGGATCATAACATTCAGGTCAGGGTACATAATTGTTTACTAGGCTCTGTATATGATGTTCTAGACTCTATACAATGTGCTAGGCTCTGTATAGCATGCACTAGGCTCTGTATATTATGTACTAGTCTCTGTGTATATATCATGTACTAGGCTCTGCATATCATCTACTAGGCTCTGCATATCATGTACCAGTCTTTGTATATCATGCATTGGGCTCTATATATATATATCATGTACTAGGTTCTGTATTTCATGTACTAGGTACTGTTTATCATGCACTAGGCTTTGTATATCATGCACTAGGCTCTGTATATCATGTACCCTAGTATGTACTCTAGTATATGGCATTCTAGGCTCTGTACATCATGTACTAGGCTCTGTATGTAATATACTAGGCTCTGTATACCTAGTATATATCCTACTATATGATATTCTAGGCTCTGTATATCACATCGTGTAATAGGATCTGTAGATCACGTACAAAACTCTGTATATAGTGTACTAGGCTCTGTATATCATTTACCCAAGCATATGATATGCTAGACTCTGTATAACATGTACAAGACTCTGTAATACATAGCATGTACTAAACTCTATATATCATGTACTAAGCGCTATATATCATGTACTAGACTTTGTATATCATCTACCCTAGTATGTATGATTATGGAATAAATCAAGCCAGACATGTCACTGAAAGCAAGGATCACCAAGCTACGAGTCACCTACTTTCGACACATCATACACAGAGAGAGCAAACATTAGAGAAGGACATTATGGTTCAAACAGTTAAAGAAACAAGGCCAAGAGGAAAACCAGTAACCTGATGGCTTGATACTAACTTGAAAAATGGGAGAGAAGAAGCTTTTGTACCTATCTAGGCTTCCACAAGATTGATTTGTTATAAGATTTGATTTGTTATATGTTCTGCTTGTGACTAGAAATGAATAAATACATTTGCAAGATCCAGGTTCAGCAGTCAAGTCAATAGTCTGTGGCAGCCGCTGGATAGGAGCCTTGTGAACTGCCTCCTACCTGCTGGAATCCGAAGCGCGTCTTCTGTGGGTCTTGCGCTACATCATTGCCAATTTAAACAAGCTGCAACATACAGTCTTTAAGGAGGGTGGTTAGCTTTTTTTCAACAAATTTCAGGTTTACACTATAAAAAACAATTTGTGTAGACACTGCCTTTCGGATTTATAAAAATATATACTCCATGTTAACTTCCTTCTTATGTGTTAAACAACTTATTATACGTAAAGATGGATAGTATTTTACAAGGCAACGTGATACTCACTATGTAATAAGGTAATAACTTTTTACTTCTTAAAGGCAGAAGAGAAGTTATTGGGAAGTTTTTACCTATTGCTTAGCAATTCAACTTACAAATATCCATGTTTAGACCGTGTCAAACGAATATCTACTATGAACAGGTAAAATGACCGTGAAACAGTTGAAAAAGTGATCTTCCCTTCACGGTATGCAGCATATAATTCAATTGCATCCGAGAAATAAAGTGCTGATTGTTCACCACCGAGTTTGCATTAATGTACACCTCTATGGCCCTTAGGCATTTTTTAAAATAAACACTGGTACTTTCTTCTTTAATAGAGAGCGGAGAAGCATATGGAGTGTGGGAAGGACGTCAGTAGAGGAATAGAAAATCACATTCACAAAATGGAAAATGAAAACATGCACAAGTGATTCTTAATTGTTTTCCGCCAATAAAAGGCACATTTTACTGGCAGCGGTATTGTTTTTAAAGGTTTTAAGACAAAAACAATTAAGTCTGCGCAATTAGGCCAAGTTAGGTCTTTCTTTTTTTCCATGCCAGACTTTGCCCCATTTATCGTGCTATGGATTTTCACTGTCGAATTCTGTAACACTTTCGCAGATGTATGATTATGATGAATTCTGATATTATTAGCAACCTTATATATTCCTTTAAAAATATTGAAATGTATGGATGGAGTTGTCAAAAACCCATCGAAAAGGACTCATATGGCTGTATACTATTCCTGTCAATTAATGGCCTCATGTTGGTAGCACCATGTAGCAAAGATAACCATTACTTCTTCTACCAAGTGGAAAGCATGTGATTGCTGTAGCCAAACACTTGACACAGCATTGACAAATATGCAACAGCTTCAACTAGTGATTTGCTGCAGTGGTCATATGTCACTTAGCCAGAATATAGCCTCTACAAATCCGTTCATTGGCTCCTCATTGTCCAAAATGTCAAATTCAAACTGCTAACAATGACCTACAAAGCTGTCCAGAATCTGTCATCTCTGTATATCTCCTGATATACTCCAAGATGTAATCTCCGGTCTTCCCATGATCTCCTTCTCTCCTCCACACTTGTACAGTATTCATCTGATCATGTCCAAAACTTCTCCCAAGAATGTCCCATGTGGAATTCTGTTCCCCACCACGCTCAGACAATTCAGACACAACTTGAAAACCAATCTCTTCAAGAAAGATTACAGCCTGAAATAATCCTCCTCCTCACCACTGAAGTTGCTGCAACCCCCAACCTACTGTTTCCTTCCCCATTACCCTGTAGAATGTAAGCCTGTAAGGATAGGGCCTGTTCCCATTTGTACCTGTCTGTCATTAGCTTGTTCACTGTAATTTATATCTGAGTTTTCTATATAACCCCTTCTTGTGTACAGCACCATGGAATCAATGGTTCTCTATAAATAAAGAACAAGAAAAAGAATAATAAGCAGTATGGCGAGTGATTCAGGAGGCATGGGAAGAGGATTATTGGAAATCAGTAAAATGTATATATTTTTCTGATTTCCAATACTGTATAATTTATATATAAATATAACATTTTACTGATTTTCAATATAATTTTAGAGACTGCTGGATTTTTTTTTAAATATGTAGGGACAAACAGCCACCTTTAGTGTTAAGAAAAGAAAAAAGTGTGGATAAGCAACTCACATCTACTAATCAAATTTCTGTATAATTTCCCAAAATTTGCAAGATACAGAGAATTCAGTTTTGGGGAGATTCGATATAAGTGAATGTAGCAAAATGTCAGCCAGTCCACAGTTATTTTTCTGGATTAAAAAGTTGCAAAATCTACATGAATTTGAAATGTTTCTGCAGATTTCCTGAGATTCACGCTTTACACACAGCGTATGCTTTGGATATGTATATCTGGAATATGTCCTTATGTCACGCCCCGGTACAGCCGAGCTACTCGCATCTGGGCGGTCCATGGCTCGAGGGGTCCCGGATCCGGGGGCACCGTCAAACAGTTTTTAAATGAAAAATAAAAAGGAAAATAAAATAAAAGTCCGACTACGCCACTCACGGTTTGCGGCCAGGGATGATCGGGCCACTGCTACAGGTTCCCACTAGGGATGATGGATGGGGCAGTGTGGATGGTGGAGCCCTCCGCGAGCAGGGCTTTTCCCCAGGGGTAGGTGAAGGGTTAACTCGGAGGTGCGTGGCAATAAAGCAGTCCAGACAAAGAGGGCAGTTTGATAGTGTTTACTCACTGGTTCGACGCCCTGAGACATACTGAATTCCAGGTGCGCCCTTGTCCTGATGGCTGTGCCTGCCAACCTGGTGCCACTCTTCACCTGTGCACTCCTGTGTACGTGGTTCCTCCCTGGCGTGGAGCACTTGGAGGTCCTCCTGGTGTCTGGGTCCTGTCGCAGGCAGCTTGGACTACTTAAAGGTATGTGGCCCGATCCCGCTTTGCTGCTGATGCCACGGACGTTAAAGGGTGGCAGGTGAGTCCTGGAAACCCACCCGCCTGGCAGAGTTAACAGAGGGCTTGAAGTCCGTGTCTGTTCTGGGGATCTGCACCCCTGTGTGCAAAGTACTGTGAGCTTTGGATGTCCACTCCACAGGGTCCCTTTGTCCTTGGGGTTTGCTCTCTCACTCCACAGCTACTTTTCTCCTCAGAGTGGCTGTTCTTACAAACTCAGGTATTTGCAGTGTCTTTCTTTCTTTCTATGTGTCTCAAGAGGCTCTGGTCTATCTTGACACCCTTCTTCTTTCACTGTCTACTCCTGACTGTTACTTCCTGTCTTCTGCAGACTACCCACAATTCCAGGTCACTACCTCCTTCCCCAGGTCTGGTCTCTTCTTCCCAGTTGGCTGCCTGTTATCTACAGTGCCCAGCCCTGTCATCTGGCTAAGTGAGGCGCAAAGCCGGGTACAGTAAATGTCCTGGTGTGCTAGTGTGTGTGTGTCGTGGCTGGCACAGTTATGTTGGACTTTGGGCTGTTACCTTAATTATTACCTTATTTTTGTGACACCTGGTTACCGCAGGGGTGTCACACTTACCATAAGTGAATAGGTTTTAATAAGACTTGTGCTGTACTTTATTACATATTATTGTGCAAATGTAGAGTAATGCTTATGCTTATGTAAAGTAAAATATCACAACATTACTTCCCATTTATTTCACTGTGAACGTACTTTGTTAAGGTTACATGGTTCAGCTTGCATTGGGAAAAAAACAAAGTGTTATACTTTTTTTTTCCTCCGTCAATGCAGTCTGTCTGTCTTGGTGACCTACAAATGTAATATAATATTCAAAGCTTTCTAGGGAGGAATCGCTCCTCTGAGCACCTGAGACCACGGACCCGGAGGCCAGAGATATTCAATCCAACTTATGCTGTCAGGAACAAGCCCTTATGCATTCAGATATTAAAGTATTACAATATGTCATCATGCTAATCATTGCATATCTCTAGGTCACTTTGTCGGCATTTCCTGTGCTCGATAAATTAAAACTATGAACTAGTGATGATGTGTAGCCGTCTGCAAATAAAACTGCACTGATATCTAGGCACCAGCAGTTATTGGAAAAAACAGGCAGACGTAAGCAATTGGCTAAAGAACGACTGGAAAAAAGAATCCCAAGTAAAATATACATTTAAATTATATTTCCATTTTCAATGTTCATTGCTAGTACCAACAATTGTGATATTTTATGTTAGAACATCATGGTATTCACTATTGTTTATTAAAAAAAAAAAAATATATATATATAATTTATCAAATAAACATATTCAAATAGTCTCTTCAGGGAGGAAGATGACGAACTCTGGTGCCACCCATCAAATAAACATGAAAACATAGAAAGGACATAAAAATTGATGCATTTGATGTGTCATTTAAATCTACAAATAAATAAAAGGCTGAAATCATGGTATTTAATTCATGCGTCTTCACAATATGTTGTGCATACGTAGCTAGTGTAGAGTAGCCAACGCTACAGTATGTCCAGACTTACACAAAGTAACTTTATAATAGTGTAAACCTGACCCACCCATACTCTATAGAATATACTCCAAACTAAACACTCATCAAAATGTACTAAAAAATATAAACGCAACAGTTTTGCTTTTGCTCCTATTTTTCATGAGCTGAACCCAAAGATCTAAGACTTTTCTATGTGCACAAAAGACTTTTTCTCTCAAATATTGTTCACAAATATGTCTAAATCTGTGTTAGTGAGTAGAGATGAGCAAACCCATGGAAGTTGGGTTCAACGAGTACAGCCAGACTTTAGATAAAGTTTGGTTTGGAACAGGACTTGACCTGAACCCCAATGAAGTAAGTAATTGGGCAGTTCAGGTGCCCACATGCAGCCGGCCGTAGACAGAACACTTATGGGGAGGGTTGGTGGGGTTTTTCCATTTTTATTTAGTTATTTTTTTGTGCAAACTACATCCGATGATGCTGTTGTTACTCCCAGTGCGATCCAATCAAACACTGCAAGCAATTTGCACTGGGCTGAGCACCGAGCATACCCAAGCATAGCGATGCTCGTAAGAGTGGTCTGCATATCTAAAGCACCTCAACTCAGAACCCAAATTCTGTTTATTTTTTAAAATCTGTGTGAGGTACCAGCAACGAACCTCAGGTTTGCTCATCTCTATAAGTGAGCACTTCTCCTTTGCCAAGATAATCCATCCACCTCACAGGTGTCACATATCAAGATGCTGATTAGGCAGCATGATTATTACACAGGTGTGCCTTTGGATGGCCAAACCTTTTCAAAGCAAACCAGTCACATTGTACAGGCTGTCCCATCTGTGGACACCATGATATAGAGAAGTAGAAGCTGAGCAGAATAATATATAGGTTTGTATATTTGTTGGAAAAAAAATCAGCATAACTTACATTTTCTTCACTGAAATCCCTGGTGTTACTATGTATACGAGTCCAGTGAACGGTCCTACTAGTGTTGAGGAGAGCCATAAGATGAAATACTTAATTAACCTCTTGACAAGGGATTGTGGGAAATATGTCGATTTGCCTTACATAATTCAGGTTTCAGATCATATACATGACACAGATCTAAAGATGGCTGCCATTTCCTATTCTCCACACCTTGCCTGGAATGCAAGGAATGTCCAGATGTAAGAAGACTACCATATAAGGAAAGACCCACTGGACAAGCTAGAGGACCAACCCACAGATCAGATAACACCATGGATTCATGCACTGAAGTCAGACCCGCCCATCATCAGCAACACAGATCTCCCCATTGGCTAGCTCATGAACTGTCCCACTAAATGGGCAAATCCGAACTTGTGTACGCCCCTAGCCTATATCAAGAGGACGCATGCTTCTGCTCACTCTGTTCGGTGCCATCTTTACTGTGATCAAGAAAAGATTTCACATCCGACTGTGTCTGGTGTGAATTCTTTACGCATGCACTTGGTCCATACCGATTAGGCCAGGTAGTAGGCAACAAGTGATCTCTGGTCAAGAGTTCACCCTAACACTAGTGACTCACCTATTTCTGCATAGACAACGATACAGCAAAGGCTGTCAATCACTGAGTAGGACTGCTCACTGGACTCATCCATACAAACACGAGCGATTTAAATGAATAAAATACAAGATTCACTGAAAAATGTTAACAATCTGATCTGCTCCTCTTGCTCTATAACATCCTGCCTGTAGAGAAGACAGCATTTTCAACATTAAAGGTTCCCTTTACGTTTCAATAAGCTATTGTTTCATTGGGTAATCATACTACAAAAAAAAAAACACCTTGAGGGTCATAGCAGGTGTGAAAACTAAAACAAACTAAAGCAAGACTGAAGGATTTAAGATGCTGGATTTCGAAATGCCAATTCTTGTTCAAGAATTGCCTCCGGTCTACTAAAATAAAAAGCTATGCTTTTTTATATTTGACTAAATATGATAAATGACAAGAAAATGCTAAACTTGGACATTATTCTCAATTCTGCAGAAAATGATTAGCTGGTCATGTTTGGAAATACATAAAACTATTATAATTCTTTCAGTAAATGTACAGTTTTTCTACCACAAATACTGGCAGCTAACTAAATCAGCTATTTGTAGGTGCACTTGTCAAAACATTAACGATAAAGGTCATCTACTACAGAAAAACAGATAGTTGTTCATTTTTAAGAAGTACATGAAGGTAATATTGGAGAAAAAAGGACAACTGAGAGCAAGTAGAATGGACGTCAATAAGTCAATGTAAATGAGGGACGAGCATTCAACAAATAATAACCAAACTACCTTGTTTGGCATAACGATGAATATCGTAAAAAATTAAAATGCCTAGCATGTGTAACCTGACCAGTGGTTTACACCAATAACTATTGCTTTCACCCATAATGGTGTAAAAACTAATTAATAGATAAAGTTCAGTTTTGGACCCTGATTCAACCAGAACTTCATTTGAAGCCACTGATTGGGTAGTTTGTCTCTCCGCCCACATGCAGCTAGCCAATAACTTAACACTTCTGGGGAGAGGGGAGGTGGGTTTTATTTCAAATTTTGTTTCGTTTGTACATACTACATACTGACTGTTATTTAAACCAGCCGCTCTGGGAACACATTCACTCTGTGATGAAGCAAGATTTCACATATCTGTGAAACGTACGTTGGAGTCTTGTGTTGGGGTTAACTTCCTCTATACCATCCTGACCTGTTTGTACTTTCTCTGGCACTTAGTGCTCACTTACTGGTATGTGAGAAGTTCTCTTATGCGCACTGTGTTAATTACATGCTTTCCCCTGTTCCATTCAAGCCTAGAGCCACCTCAGTTAATTTTTTGGTGTAATAATATTTTGTATCACTTATAACTTTTTTATGATAATATTGATTAATTCAAGTGACTCTTATGAATTGTTGTTCCCAGCTTGTTGGAATTATTGGGGATGTAATCAATTGACTTGAGTATCTCCCATTTTAATACTGGTTAAGTTTGCATTTCTATCTACGTTTTTTTATCATCTTTATTTACCTTGTGCCATTCAGTCAATGTATATATTGTGATGTACCATTATTACTTCTGTGATGTGTATATGGGTTTTGTTTTTACAAATACCCTCCTATAGCATTTTCATCATATGCACAACAGGTCAGGATTTTGCCTTTAACCATCCCTTCCTCATCCTGTGCCCTATTTTGTAATTGGTCTTGTTCTGACCTGATTTTTTACATGCTTAAATATTTATCATTAATAAACACAATTGAAGCATTATTACTCGTCCTTTCTCTTGTTATTGATACAATTATGCTGTTGTTACCCCAATGTGAGCCGTTCAAACACTGAAAGCAGCTCACACTGGGCCGAGCACTGAGTGTATGCGAGCACAACGATACTCACACTAGTGGTTTCCAAACGTAAAGCTGAGTTGGCAGAAACCACAGGCTCGATTCAAAATTTGCGTTCCGTGGTCCAAGTGCAGACCACAAAGCACAAATTGACCACAGAACTCCAGAACAGCCTATGAAGTTCAGTAGACCTGCGGCTGGGCTGTATAACGCGAGCATACTCAGACCACAAAACATAGATGACGCCAGCCTAAATTAAGAGAGGTAATCATACTGTTTTTAAATGCCTGTTAGGCTATGTGTCCACGGTATAATGTACCTGCGGATTTTTCTGCATGAAAATCCGCGACTTTCGCAGCAAATCCGCACCTTATTTTTGCCGCGGATTTGCCGCGGATTTACCGTGAATTTGCCGCGGATTTTGATGCGGATTTTTTTTTTTCCCCCATTCTATACCCAAAATCCGCACCAAAATCCGCAACAATAATTGACATGCTGCAGATTTTTCCGGATCAAAATCCACGGCAAATCCGCCGCGGAAAAATCTGCAGCATGGACACAGCATTTCCAAAATGCCATTGAAATGGTTTGGAAATGCCGCTGCTGCAGATTTTCGGAAAATCCGCGGCAAATCCGCGGCAAAATCCGCGCAAAATCCGCAGCGTGGGCACATAGCCTTAATGTTTGTCCGTTTTTTCAAGACGTTGCTATACGTGTCTGTACCTATAGTTTTGTAGACTCTCGTAATTACCGTATGACTATCAGGTAGTTGAAATCCAATAATGTGGCATTATACATATTCACAGAATTCTGCATTAATTAACCACAAACTTCAGATATTTTTGGAAAATAATGTATATTTATCAGGTTGAATTAACTCTTGAATTCCAAGCACTGCTTATTTCTAAAATTTCTGAATAAACATCCAATCAGCTCAGAAAATTGTTTTTCTACAACACTGATTAAAGCAAACAAATTTCTCCTTCAAAGCATTTGAATGAATAACTAATCTGAGCAATTAAATCTTAATTTGCCCATACGCTGCATTGTCTTTGTCACATTTACCAGTGAAATACAAATGATTATGAAGTGAACCGAAACGTGGATGAATGTTACTGGTCTCCATTATGTTTTATATCAGAAGAACAGCTGTACTATCACTTTTTGCACAAAGCAAAAGCAGGTGTGAAGACTTTTAGGACCTACCACCGGAAAGAAGCCATCAGTTTTATTTGACACATCAATAGCCTGTTACAAAAACAACCCATAATTTTTTTAAAATATAACTTGGTAGAAACAAATCCTAAATTTTACACAACAATATGTACTAGAAATGAGGGAACTCCCCTCGGGCTCTTGTTCATACCTCCTGGATTGTGTGATGCCTGTATGCCCATTTCCTACCCACAATCTGTGAAGGCACAACATGTCAGAATATGAGATATTGTATCTTTAACTAAAAGAACACTTTATAATGCAGTGATTAATGGATGGCCCTCAATATGGAAGCAACACATCATAAAGCAAAGAAAATGCCCCGAGCTACAGTACCTAGCATAGCTGCACATATGGATGAGGATATGTGTCATAGTACACACTGATGAAAATGCAGCTCTTTCTGGTCAGTTGAGACCCTGGAGACTGACCCTCCAAAAAACTCAATATACAAGTACATAACATGCTGATTTTGCTACCTTTTCAACATCATCCTGATGCCAATTAAAATAAAAATCCTAATCAGAAAACTACTTTTTATTTAAATACATTTAATACACAAAATGATTTAGACTATATTTTTTCAATATCACAATTTGTATTAAATATAAAAAAAATTTTTTTTTCCTATATTCACCCAAGCCACTGGGGTCTTTAACGTTCTGATGTCTCAGGAAACAATACATGTACATAGTCAGAATGAACAGCGTCCAACCCTATATTTTGCATAGATACATGAGACTGTGCAAAGGTTATTGTGAATGGAGGGGGAACAGGAGCACCTGTGCTAATACCTACTGGGAATAATGGATCCCATGATATTACAACGATGCAGTCTACTACGTCTTAGTGTCTGCCTCCAGTAGACGTATACACCCAAAATTGGTGCACGACAGAGCACATGGTGACTCCATCTGTACCATTATAACTAATGTCCCCCTTGGAACATCCGTTAAAATCTTATTTTCCATGGGGTTCAGATGTAAGCCCCAACGAGACCACTGAATGTGGGAAAGAACAGTGTGTGAAAAAGGGCCTTACTTGATGCCAGCAAATTAGCTGAATATGATTCTTTCAGCAAGACCAATCCTCTTTAAATCTTAGATAAAAACACTCAGAAACGACCCATTGTTGATACAATGTTTAAATACAAGTCAATACCACTAATATTATTCATTCATATAATTAAGTCATTAATCTTGATATTGTAGACAGTCTAATCTCATTCACACAAATGGGGACAATCGTAGCCGACATAGGAAATTGACAAATTTGGTGCTGTATTAACAAAAAAAAAAAAAAATAATAGTCTTTTTCTTACAAAAATTATTCTAAAAAATATTAAAGAAGCTTTCTTAGGAACAATATTTATAGCTTATTCACACAGCATACATGAAAATCATTCGATGACAAGTATTCTGTTGAGAACACCACAAACAACAGGACAGGAGTCCAAGCACAGCACCTTACAACATTATATATACAGAAGATATGTAATAACAATAGATGGGGGTCCAAACAGTGGGATCCACTAGATCATGAACCTATTACTTGTCCTGGAGATAGGCGATATTTGTCATTGATGTGGCAATCCCCTTTGAAGTGACTATAAACCCATATGTTTTTTTCTGAACTGCCTCCATCATTGGTGTATAAATTCCAGTTTCTACATTTCACACTGCATTAATATTTCCTTCAGCTTAGATTCCGTATAGCCACATATTTTCATTATTTGTGGGTTTTTTTTTTAATTTTAGTGGAGCTTGTTCTTTGTATATTGCTGTTATCTTGTGGGGGTCATTTGGTACAGTAGGAGCATGGTCAAGATATTCAGTTTTGTAGTTTGCACACTTTAAAGAATGGTTTAAAATCTGTGCCTGGAAATTCTATGTATAACTTTTGTATATATATCTAATAAATCACCTTTTTAGTTAAATCTGGGAGCGCCATTTATTTACTTATGTATCTAGTTTGTTTACTATTTTTGAGTAGTGTGTTCGCAGGTGAATGTGGACACTATTAAGCATGCTAATGGTATCTGCCAGTATGTTCAGTAAAAAAAAAAAATCCCTTTAAAGCAAATGTATCATATGACAAGGACTTACTGCTTAAAAAATTTATTTAATATTAAATATATTCTATAAAATTAGTGATTTTTTTATAATCAGTAATAAAAAAAAATATTTTAAAATCATGATATTTTCATTCTCTCCAGTAAAGGGCACTTACACTCGGTCATAGGGTGATGATATCTTTTGGACAGTGCAAAAGATCATCATTTTCTGTGGTGAATTGTGCCGAGTAAACATGCCGAGAACAATGGCGGCAGCCTATGTACACTGATTAATCTAATATAGATTGCTCGCTGTGCATCGTTTACCTTGTCTCAAACGACCTCCAATTGGAAAAAGTTTACTGAATGATGGGAATATCATGGCGCCTGTCGGTCCGTGTAATTAGACCTTAAGTTTAATTTTAGGATGTTCCTTATTGTTCTGTAATTTATTTTACTTGACTACTCCATACCACCAAAAAGCACAAAAAGATATTGTTATGGATAATATTTCAAATCTATAATATGTTTCATAATTATCATTATGAATCCTGAAGCAGGCTGACACTCAACCTGCACATGAACCCTCTTTTGGTAAGCAGGTAATTGAAGAAAAAAACTAATTATGACAAGAGAGATGGAGAGCTGACACTCCCAGCTTCATTAAAGCAGGCCCTCCTGGTGTGTACAGGTAATTACCGCAGAGTAATTCTTGAGTAAAAAACAGCCAGACTTTTGTTTATGCCGGAGGAGAGCTGCTGAATTTCATACGATAATCCCAAACACTTGGACACCTGTTAAAAATTATGAATATTGGGGACTGTAGCAATCAGATATTGATGGGAATACATTTTTAGCTTCAGGATTCCGAGAGGAAGAATATTAATATTTTTTCATAACTTTAAGACATGCCTAAGAGTTCCATATTAATATCAAGCAACTAGATGAGGCTAGGCATGCCCTATTTCATATACACAGATAGAAAATTGGGATAAGAAACATGATCACAATATCTTCCACCTGAGACCTCAAGGGGCAAAGATATCCTTGAAGTCGATATTTCATAATTTTCAGGAAAATAAAGCCACATCCCATGACCCGCCCTGATATGAATCAGCTAAAGAGAGGTATGTGTAACAATGTAACGTGAAAAAGAAAAAAAGATTTTGATATAACCAAGGGGCACTCATCAACTGAAAAACCCTATATGAAAAAACCCCTAAAAAATATTTTATTCAATTCACTTAAAATCAGATATTCCAAAAACAAAAATGTGTAACAATGTAATGTGGGTCAATAAGAGCAAATGCCACATTATAATCCTTGTTCAATGCCAGGAATGGGCACTTCGGTGTTGGATTGATCCATATTTTCTATTAGGAGAACTTGTGCCAACCCTGTGACCACAAATCAAGTACTTTTCATTTCTTTAGCACCTATTTTATGTAGTTGTATACTGTATTGTTTTATTTAATCTCTAACATCTTTTGCATCTTTTTATATCCACAGCCTACTTTCAGATTGAATATATAAAATTGTATGGCCTTGTTCTTCTTGCTCTACCAGTACGTTTACTTGGGCAGGCACTGCACCGAGGTAAATATATAGTCCATGAGTTGGCATTATATTCCATGCGTTGAAATCGGTTGTGTGTGTGTGTGTGTATATATATATATATATATATATATATATATATATATATATATATATATATATATATGTGTGTATATATATCTATCTATACATAGATCTATATCTAAATGACGTCATATGCTGAAACTTCCTAAGCCACGCCCACACAGCTCCAACAGGCTTAACACCCCCCCTAAACACACCCCTCACTCCACCCTCACCTAATCAGCAGCGGCCCTGCATCACACCCCCCACACACCCACAACTTACTCTACCCACACCCAATCAGCAGCGACGACCGCTCAATTAGAACATGCTTAGTCGCCGAAACTCTGACAATGCCTTGACGCAGCCGGTGGACAGGTACAAGGGACACCGCCATGGAAGCTCCTTACATCCAATGCGACGGAGCACAGTAAGCCCCTACCCACAGGAGGCCCCAAAGCGCAGGTCAGTGACCCAACTACACCACAAACACACAGAGAATGGACGGGGACCGGAGGAGATGCAGCTGCGGCATCACAGGGCTTCCCTGAGCCACAGAGACACAGAGGATGGACGAGGATCGGAGGAGACGCTGCTGCGGCATCGCAGGGCTTTCCCGTGCCACAGACACACACAGAGGGACGGGGACAGGAGGAGACGCAGCTGCGGCGCACTAGGAACCCAGCACTCTGGGACGCAGCTCTCCCACTAACCAACGATAAATGCAGTGGAAGCACATGACTACTTAAATATTAACACTGCTGTTAATGTTAAGGAGCTATTCATTACTATTCATGAGCCGCTCATTATTATTCATGAGCGGCTACTTAACATTCACTGCAGTGTTAATATTTAAGTAGTTATGTGCTTCCCCTGCATTTATCGTTGGTTAGTGGGAGAGCTGCGTCTCGGAGTGCTCATGAGTCAATCATTACTATTCATGGCCAGCGGGAAATGAAGCCACACACACATACCACGACTCCCACACAGCCCAACACAAACACACACCGGCACACACTAACCACCACACACACACATACCGCCGTGCACACACACAGACACACACACACATACCGCCGTGCACACGCACGCACACACACACACACACACAAAACAACCCCGCTCATATCAAACGCGCCCCCCACACACACACAACCACCCACACACGGGGGAGCACACACAGCCGCACACAAACACCCCCACACACACACATCGCCCCACAATCACACGCCCCCACTCACACATCACGGCACACAGACAAATGCACACACACTTTACAAAACACATACCCCCACAACACACACACATTGCCACACACACATACAACGCAATACACACACACCGTGCAACACAAGCACCGCCCTACACAGACACCCACATACCAGGATAGGGGCCATACAAGGATGGAGACTATACCAGGATGACAAGGTTTTCACACGCAATGTTGTATACAAGAATATTTTTCAATGATATTGCTAAATCACACAGTATACTGTTAATGCAGTTAGTTGGCAACAATATTTAGTTACATTCAGTTGCATCTTCACGTTAAACATTCACAATTTTTAAACAATAAAATGTATCTTTGACAAAAAATATACTGTGTCTTCCTTCCATTATTAGTCAAAAATCATACATAAACGACACAATAAATACTAAAATACCCGATGCGTTAGAATCTGGCCAGCATCTAGTATAATATATATATATATATATATATATATATATATATGCGCGCTTACTATGTTCCCCAATACCTGGTCTAACAGTGAGCAAAAAAAATATCTGAATCGAGAACATTACCAGTTATAAATAAAATATATTACTGGACACAGTGTTAACAGTAAATGACAAACAAATACATATTTTTAGAATACCATTAAAATCAATGTGAAAACCTCAGAATGGTTTTTGAAAAGGAAGCAATTTAGACCTTCAAACGTTATGACCTGAGACCTACATTGTATAAATATAAGGAAGAAATTTTAAGTAACATACTGAAATAAGAACTCTCACAAATGTTACATTACTATTAAAGGGAATCTGGAAGTAGAATCAACCCTCTCAAGCCATATATCTCCAAAGACATACAGATAGGGAGTCTAGATTGTGAGCCCCAATGGGGACAGTGTTGCCAATGTACGTAAAGCGCTGTGGAATTAATAGCGCTATATAAATGAATAAAATTATTATTATTATTATTATTATATATATGGGCTTGTAGGTCATAGAAATTTGACTAAAATGATAACTTGATAACTGCAATTCAATGTCTTATTCCAGAGAAATCTATGTTTTTCTTAATATGTAAATTAGTTCAGATCTATGGGCTGGGCACATGTCCTTGAGAATCTGCCTCCAGGGCTTATTTTACATGATAAGGGGTATGACCAGTGTAAGACATGTAATGACTGAGAGTCTGCTCTCCTGATCTACATGTCTCATACTGGTAACTTATATTTCATTTATAATAAGCTTTAAAAGGCAGATACTCAAGGAGAACAGTGTCTGGTCCATAGATCTGAACAGCTCATTTACATACAACAAAAAATGTTGCTTTCTCTGGAATAAGACATTGGTGTGCCAATATCAAGGTATCATTTTAGTCAACTTTCTTTGGCTTACATGCTCATACAGACATGTAAGAAACGGTTGAAGAAAGCACAAAATAGGGTCTTACCAGGTAAGGTACCAGGTCACACAAGGTGAGTACACTCATTTATTAGGGACGTGCCAGCCACAACTCCTAATAACACATCAGATATGGCAACCACCGCAGCCCCGGAGAGGTATAGAGACGTCAGAGTAGAGAACTCATGAGTGCACCGCGCTGTCACCAAACAAGTTCAGATATTCATTGTTTCAAATTTCTTTTTATTCAGGTTAACGCATTTCGGAGAAACTCAGTCTCCATCAGGACATTGAAGAAAAAACAACCTCTCCTTTAATGTCCTTATGAACGAAATTGAGTTTCTCCAAAACATGTCAACCTGAATAAATAGAAATTGAAACAATCAACATCTGGACTTGTTTGGTGACAGCGCGGCGCACACCCGGGTTCTCTACTCTTACATCTATGCTCATATAGACTGATTAGGAGGGTTGATTTTACTGGCAGATTCCCTTTAAAATGTACAGATTACCTTGCTGAAATGCATTTCCAAAATTTAGCTAAGTAATCTTAACCCCTTAGTGACCAAACAAATTTAAAAAATCTGACCAGTGTCACTTTACGTGGTAATAACTCTGGAACACTTCAACGGATCCCAGTGATTTTGAGATTTTTTTTCAGAAGGGTTAAAAGTTTAGCAGCAACATTAAATTTTTCAAGAAATTTACAAAACCTGTTTCTTTACGGATCTATTGAGATATAATAAGACTGAGGGCGTCTATATATTGGAAAACATCCTAAAAGTGATCCCATCTTAAAAACAGCACCCCTCAAATACTTCAAAACTTTAGTCAGGATTTTTTTTTTAACCCTTCAGGTGCTACACACAAATGTGGGAATAAAAAATATGTTTAAACTTTACCTCTAAAATGTTGCTTTAGCCCAATTTTTTTCACTTTTACAAGGGATAGCACTGCAAAATGAGTCCCCAAATTTGTTACTTAGTTCCTTCTGAGCGCTCGCTCATGTGGTCAGAAACCTCTGTTTGGGCAAATGGCAGAGCTTGGAAAAGAAGGAGCACCAGTTGAATTTTGGAACAAATATTTGGTTGAAATAGATTGTGGGCAACAGTTTGCATTTGCCTAAAAAGCAAAAAAAATGAATAAAAAATACAAGAGACCCCATTTTTAAAACAACAATTCAAGGATTGTATCCAGTGGTATAGTGACAATTTTTAACCCACAGGTACTTCACAGAATTTGATAAAATTACATCATATTGAAAGGTTTTTTTTTTTGTTTCACAAAAATGTTCTTTTAACCAAATATTTCTCACTTTTGTAAGCGGTAAAGCCAAAAACTGGACCTTACAATTTGTTACCCACTTTCCTATGAGCGTGGTGATATCCCACATGTAGTCAAAAAGTTATGTTTGGACAAACGTGAAGGCACAGAACAGAAAGAGCAATATTTTAATTTTCGAACACAAGTTTAGCTATATTGCATTTGCAAGGCTCTTAAGTTACCTAAACAGCAGAAAAACCCTACAAGTAACCCCATTCTGGAAATTACACCCATCAAGGATTTTACCAGGGTCATAAAGAGCATTCTGAACTCACAGGTACTACACAGAATTTGTTAAAGGGAAGGTGTCATCCAGAAAAAAAAAAATAAATAACTGAAAAATGTAAAGTATTAATGTTTTGTTTAAATTTTGTTTTTAATTGACCAAAATAGAAAAAAAAATGTTTGATATTTTCCACTATTACACACTAGGGGGAGCAGCTGCTGAAATCCTACTGTACAAATACTGTAGAACTAGCTCACATTACAGCTGCAGTAAAAGGGAGTGGAATCTGCTCTCATGTGTGTGATGTCACACCCTTCCCATTCTGGGTGTTTCCAAAAAGATAAGGGAAGATGAAGTTTAGGATCACAGTGCGGAGCCATTTTGTTGGTGACCGCAAAGTGATCCTAATATATCTAAAGTGTCACCAAGGACAGCTGCATAGTGCTCTGTACCCGTACCAGCAATGCTCTGTCGCCCGCAATGTTCTGCCGCACGCACACCCGCAGTACTCTGCTGCATGCCCTCCCGCCCGCAATGCTCTGCTGCACGTGCACTTGCAATGCTCTGCCGCACGCACGCAGGCCGCAATGCTCGGCTGCCCACAATGCTCTGCCGCATGTCTGCCCCATCTCACCTCATTCCAAGACCTCTGCTACCAGCAGCTACTCCTGTCAACCCCCTTTCTGTGCAGGGAGAAAATGCAGTGCACAGCATATGCTGTGAGCTCCATAAAGATGGCGCTAATCTCCTCCCTCTCCTGTGATTTGGACAGCCCAGGGGGTGTGTCCAGCTCACAGCAGGGAGCTCTCCATGTTAAAGAGGTTGAAGTCCGACTTTCAGATCCAATGCCCAGGGTGCTGCCAAAAAGGAGGTAATGTCGTTACACACAGCTGATAAAGATGGCAGTGCCCAGTGTTTAAGTAAAAATAGAATTAAATAAAAACTAAATAAACAATTTAATTTTGTATTAATGACAATGGATTCCTTAATCCCTATTAATAAGTAAAAAAAAAACAAAAAAACCAACACCATACATTTAACATTCGGTTGGCATAGAGAAAATCTTCATTTTTTATATTAACATGTTGCTTTACCCCAAATGTTTCAATTCTGCAAGAGGTGAGAAAGAGTGGACCCTACAGTTTGTTACTCACTTTCTTCTGAGTGTAGCAATAACCCACATGTGGTCAAAAGTTCTTTTTGACTCCCGGCAGGACCCAGAATGGAAGAAGTGACATTTAAAATGGAAGAAGTGACATTTGGAATGGAAATTTCACTGGAATAGATTGCAGACACCATGTCTTACATGCAAGGCTTCTGAGGTACCAAAACATCAAAAACTCTCACAAGTAATCCCATTTTTGAAACTAGACCCATCAAGGAATTCCTCTAGGCGTGTGTTGAGCATGTTGAACCCACTGATGCGTCACAAAACTTTTTAAATGTTGATGTGAAAAAGAAACGTGTTGAAACGTAAGGAAAAAAAAGCCCCTTAATGGCAGCCGTTTTAAAGCATATTGGAGATTATTAAAGTGTTAAAACAGACATTACTCAGGGATAGATTTGAGCACCACAATAAACAACCCTAAGAGATCAACAGAAGTCCATTTGTTGTGGATATTTTACATCACAAATATATTAGGCCTAATAGATCATGTGCACTTTTATTAGCAAATGATGCAATTAAAGGAGTTGTTTGGGACTTTAACACTGCTGACCCAGCCTTAAGAGAGGTCATCCATGTCTGATAGGTGGGGTGTGACAACTGGCACCCTCTCTGGTCAGCTGTTCCCGATGCTACCCAATCAGCTACTAATAACCTATTTTAAAACTATGTGATCAATGATAAAGTCCTGGACAACCCCTCTTACAAACAACTAATTTTGTATTGATGGGGACCCAATTCATACAATCCATGGACCACACCACTGGTAGGTTCAAAGAAACACAATCTAATAAAGATTTTTCTCTAAGTGCTATAATAAATTATAAGATTGTGTGACTTCATAGATAAAAAATTTAAAAAAGAGAAAATTACTTTATAAGTTGGCAAAAGACCATAACCCTTCAACTAACACTGAACATTTGCATCAGTGCCGTAAATTCAAAGTACTAGTTTTTATTAATCAACTTGAAATCAGGTGACTTAAGTGACAAATGCTTAATCCACTGGTAATAGAAACCATAGTAAAATATTTTTCATTAAACATTGTCTGGTTAACGTACATTTTGCCTGCAGTGTGACCACAGCAAAAATGGAGCATTTACAGTGCCCAGTTATATCCATTTGCTTTTCATACAATGTAAGAGAGGACAGGGTGTTACAAAGCAAGTGATACGCTTTGTAATAATCTCCATGCTGAAAGAGTAACAGTAACCCTAGGTTGGTAAGCCTACTACATGATATAAATATAATTTCTGTTTGTTGGGCAACTGCATATCATTATTTGCTTGGGCTTGTTCTTATGCATAATTGTGGCAGACACTGCACCTCAATCCCTTTAAAAGTGGATCTATCACCCAATTTAATATTGCAAACTGTATACATTTAATAGACCTCTATAGCCACTGGATTTACTTTGAAAGTCCATGTTAGAGTGAAAGTTTAAATTAATCCCCCCACCTAGCCTGATTGACAGCTCCTCAGTGTCTCCTTCTGCTACTGTGATCACACACTGCTCAGTACAATACCACTGTAATGCGGTCATTCCCTGCAATAACTGGCAGAGACAACAGCATTATGCCAGCTGTAACTCCACTGTAATATCGGCGTTTCCTGCACTAACCAGCAGGGATGCAGGCATACTCATCACACCGCTCCTCCGCTCAGCTGGTCCTCTTGCTCCTGTGCACACCGCATCTCCATGTGCTCTTATCATGGTTTCCCTGACTACTTGCGCTCCCCACTTCTTGAAGGAGCAGCGGGCGCACACCGGATGTGTTCCCAGCTTAGTGCTGGGAAGTACCAGATGACACCTGTGTCTTCAGCTTATCCCTGAGGAGTACCAGGTATTTAAAGGAGCCTAACCCTATTGGGAGGTTCATCTGCAACATTGGTCCTTAGTAGTCTGTGTGCCTCGTGGCTACTAGCTCATTGCCTGGTACCTGGATCCTGTTCCAGATTTCGTACTAGACCCGATCCGTTCCGGACTCTGTACTCAAACCTGTTCCAAGCGCATTAACTTGTTCCAGTGTCCTGTTCTCTTCCTGAGTTCCTGATCTGATTATGGTCACAGCCAGAGTTCATTATCCCGTTCCTGGTTTCAGCCTGATTTTCTGATCAGTTCCCGTTTCCCAATTCAAGCCTGAGTTCCTGATTCCATTCCTGATCCTGTTCCTGGTTCCATTCCTGAGCCTGTTCCTGTGTCCAGTTACCAGCCTGTGTTCCTGTATTCATTCCTTTATTCTAGTACCAGCATGTGTTCCTGTATCATATCCTCTGTTCCAGTACCAGACTGTGTTCCTGTATGCGTCTCTGTGTCCAAGTACTAGACTGTGTTCCTGTGTCTTGGTTCCAGCCTGAGTTACTGTATCCGATGCAGAATATCACTATCTGCCCATGTTCCTCAATCCGTGTTCCTGCCTTAACCTGAACTCATACCTGATCCATTCCCGTCTGAACATGTACGAGCTTCCTCCCTGCTGGTTATCCTGATTCTGTCCCAGCAGAGGTTCTACTTCGTCTGGCCTGTTTCAGTCAGTGTCAACTTCCGCGGATCTAGAGACTGCCATGGAGTGGTACCCTAGTGCCTACCTGCAGCACAAATCTAACTTCACCACCAAAAGGTCCAGAGAAGATCAGGTAGCCCCTCCAATGTAAGCTGGATCAGTCTTTGCTATTCAACATGTAACAACTGTATCTATTAGATAGCAAAAAGTATTGTGAAACACGGATCCATAGGTCTAATCTTCTGTACAAGGCAAAGCAACAAAAGTATGTGCCTATGTAAGTGACAAAGGAAATGTGCCTCAGAACATTTTGATGCTCATCACAGGGGGTTAAAGGGGTTGTTTCAGTTTACTATAAAGAAACAAACCGTGTTGTACTCATCTTTCCCTGGTCCACTGTCTCTGCAGATGCTTCCTGGTTCTAGCATTAGCTGCACGGGCTGACATCACATGGACAGTGTGGCAGCCAATCATAACAGTGCATTCAGTGGTTCTGAAGGGGGCATTGCAGCTACACAAGCAAAGCTGCTGAGCTCAATGGTTGAAGCGCTGTTGAAAAGACACCAATGCCAGACACCGGGAGCAGCGGCAGAGATTCACCAGTGGACCCAGGGAAGATGAGTAAAGCACGTTTTTGATTCTTTATAATAACATGCAGCCAGGAATATTAATTTAGTGAAAGAAAATAAGCCATTTAAACCAACAGTAATCAACCAATCATGATTTTTTTTTTATAGAAATCTCTGATAAAATTTGCAATACTAGTGATTACAATTAAACAAATTTAATATTTAATTCTGTCAAACAATAAGAGAATAGAGGGGAACTATGAAAAAATCTTATACTGCTGAATAAAGCTTACTTTATAACATTATTTCTCTTTTATGCTGCAAAACTAACCATGTAGAATATTTTCATCAACAAAGTGTCTTAATAAATTGACTAGATTAAGACAAAGAATATACCTGGAAGCCAATATTGTTTGCTCAAAACATACAGGCTATGGTGACCTTGGCCTTCAAACACGTCTTAGAAAAATATTCACTATTATGGACGGAAACGACAGTTTTGCTTGGCCGTAGTTTCAACAATATACTCAGTCCCACGAGTAAGAATTAGTAATAACAGCAATGATAGCATACAACACATGGCTTATCAGAGAATGCTATAAACAAAATCACTTTAATAGGAATTCCATAAAAATGCTATTTATACAAAATTAACAGACAAAATTCTAAAAAATTCTACTTCTTGGATTTTACATAAAAAGGATAATAACATTTTATACTGTTGGTGTATCCTACTTTTACCGGTGTTGCATTTTACACTGAGGTATTGATTCTTTTCAGTCTGAAGATTTTGGGACTACAATGAATTAGAATTTATTGTTCCATCGGTTGTGGCTTTGTCACTCTTCTTCACTCTCAGCTGGACGTGCCTGCATTCAGCACATCACTCGCTTTAATTATTTCATCTTTAGAAGACGGTGATTGATTAGTTTTCGTCTTTCCTTATGGGCAGAAGGTAGTTCTACTATTGCTAACGCGTTCAGTCTTTTTTATCTGCAATAAGCTATTTTGATTAATGAGCCTCTTATTACTGCCTTGTGGGTATCCCATAAAACCACAGAGGAAATAACTGAAGTATCATCAGTTATACAGGAATTGCTCAACTGAGGTTCAACATCAGCAACTAATTCATAGCAGGATAATAGGAGATAGTGGACACTCCCAAATAATAATAATACAGCTCTTCATGAAACTTTACCAAGTCTTCTAATTTATACAAAAATCTGAGATTGTTTTAATGCAGGGTTGTATTACACTGTCAATGTTACAATTCCAAAAGAAAGTGTTATTTTCTTGAACTGAATTGGGATCTGTCTGTGCAGAGCTCGATTATGTAGTTACTTGGCAAAGTCAAAAAAGCTCACTCTAGTGGCAGACCTTACCTTTAAGATGTTGGCGTTGGTTCAGATTATGCAAACACTACACAATACCATTCTGAAAACATTGAACCCATACATTACAGTACTATCACACACGTTCTTATTTCACATTTTGGTCAAAAAGTGTGAGCTCAAATACTATAGAAAAGTGAGCTATTTTAGATAGGACCATATGCAAATCAAACCTCATTACTCGTGCACTTGACCCCATCCCACATCCCAACGAACCTCACCACCATGCTTAGTCCAGCCCTAACACATCTCTTCAACTATCAACTGCTGCTACTTTCTCTTCCTTCAAACACGGCACAACCACACCTATCCTGAATAAACTATCCCTCGACCTGACCCCTATATCCAGCTACCGTCCCATATCACTGCTCTCATTCGTTTCCAAACTTATCAAACATGTCCATAATGAACTTTCCTCCCTCCCCTCATCTAAACCACTCTTTGACAACCTACAATCTTGCTTCTGTTCCCACCACTTAATTGAGTAATATCTGGTTGTCTCAGGACCTCCTTCTCTCATTCACACTTGGGCATTCCTCACCAGTCACTTCCAAGACTTTTCCAGAGTATCCCCATCCCTTAGAATACTGTTCCTCATCATGTTCGATTATCCACGACATTTGGAACTTTTAGACACAACCTGAAACCCATCTCTTCAAGGAAACGTACAGGTTGCAATGACCCTGCCGTCACCTCACCATCACCGAAGCTGCTGAAACCTCCAAGCTACTGTTTCCTTCCAAATTATCCTGCATACTGTAAGCCTGGGCAGGGTCCTCTCTCTTATATTCCAGTCTGTCATTGTTAGTTTCTAAATAATAATATACAATAAAGACTCACCTTTCTTTCTAGTAGGCCTCAAACAAACTGGGGAAGAATATGATCCAGCTATATTTAGTGCTAATCAAAAACTGCTTTGGCAGGTAGGTAAATGCAAGACTAATGTGGATCCCAAATGTACAAAGATGGATCACAAAATAACATGATGTTTCAGAATCAGCTTGATTTCTTTATACATCTCAAATCTTAAACATAAAAATTCAATATTACATATGTAAAAACTTTCTTTTATCACAATGTTTAAATTAAAAGTTTTCCCAATATTTGTTGAAATGGAGTATAGATTGAAAAAAAACTTTATAAAAAGGTAGGTAAAAACAACCTACAGTCCTAAATTGGCTGTGCGTTGGATGTACCAATCATAGGTCTCAGCAGCCAAGTGACCAAACAAGACCGGATGTCAATATTTATCTTGGCGGCAACCATTAGAGCGCTCTACACTGGGGGTTAGATCACAGCATCTTTTATCTCCTTTTAGAACATTCTCTACTGGTTGAAATATTTTTCGTTGTAAAAGGGATAACTTGTTAAAGATATAGGGAGAGAAAGCTGAGGACCAAACTATTACATTCAGATAAAATGCAATGTAATGATGCTGCCTTGAAAAAGTATACATTAACACTGTGTGAACTTTTCAACATTTTTTCACATTAAACCCATAAAAACTGAAATGTATTTTATTTGAGATTTTATGTGACTTGCCAACAGTAATTAGCAAGTATTTGAAGTATAAAGGAAATGATACATGGTTTTCGAAAAATTATTGACTAAGGGGGGGGCTGAATAAAAATGATCATCACAAATACATTTACGCTTGTGGGAGTAACGTAAAAAATGTATAAAGATTCATGGGGTATGAATACTTTATCAAGCCATTGTGTATTACTATTTTTTCAACTTTAAAAATATTTCCAGTATAATGTTGGTACCATGTCCTCTATTATATAAGTTCTAACTTCTTATAAAGTTTATTTGTTGTGAGAATGTAAAGATCTTCAATCATTCTGTTCATGCAGTAATATCAAGTATATTTCTCATCTTTCCCCTTCTAACACGGATACGGAGGATGACTTAGTAATGTGGACAGGCAAGAAAAACAACACATGGGTAATAAATCTTGTCACACTCACTTGTTCCCATCAAAATTATTCAAACTAATCTTCATATCCTGTTATTAGTAAGGAAGTTAATGTGCCACTTGTAAGACTCCTCAAGAGCCCTGAGATGTGAGCGGGAGATGCTCCACAGTTAGTTGCCTGATGTAATGAATTTCACCTTCTGCAGTATACTTGCAGGGGACACTTGGACACACAGCGAGCTTAGAATGTCAACCTTTAGTATTTGATTTACTAATATACAATGACACACACTATATCCTTAATTGCAGCTAAGAAAATATGTCATCACGGCATTCAATAAAAAGTATCCCAAAGGAGCAAGAGTATGGTCCAAACGAGAAAGCAGAGTCCCAAATGCCAAAACAATCGTATTAGAACCAGGATAATTTGTACACGAAATGACAATTTAGAGTTTATGGTTTCTGTTGTGCTGTGACGTGGACAAAACAGTCAACTGAAATGTTGTTTTGGTTGGAACTAAAGCCACCCACTTGAACAGTAAATGTAGTGGGCGCTTTGGTTTTGCCATCGGAGGACATTTCGAGATGATGGCTTACACATTTGAGGTCTTTCCATCCTACTATATTCCTTGCAGGTCATGTCAATCTTGGAAATTGACAAATATTAAAAAAAGGTCAGTTACAAGTTTCCAACTTTTTTAAGGAAAATAATCACAGCTCTATACAACATCAAAGGTGATTCAGATAGCGCACAGATAATGACATCTGGCTATAGCTATACATGTCTGTATAAGCAAAGTTTGCTGTGTTTTTAAGATACACTGTTAAAAGGAAAAAAAAAGACTAACCATTGAAATTCCTCGCTGTGTCATTGATTCCCACTGATCATTTTAAAAATAGACAAAAACTTATTTATAGGGGACCTTTCACCAGGTCATATGTGGCTGTTCTTGCTCTTATTTTATTCTGCTGCTCCCCTAAAGGCAGCTTTACACGCTGCAATATCGGTACCGATATCGCTAGCGTGGGTACCCGCCCCCAACTGTTGTGCGACACGGGCAAATCGCTGCCCGTGCCGCACAACATTGCCCAGACCCGTCACACTACTTACCTGCCCGGCGACGTTGCTATGACCGGCAAACCGCCTCCTTTCTAAGAGGGAGGTTTGTTCAGTGTCACAGCGACGTCTCAGCTGCGTCACTGAACCGCCGCCCAATAGAAGCGGAGGGGTGGAGATGAACGGGATGTAACATCCCGCCCACCTCCTTCCTTCCGCATAGCGGCCAGGAGGCAGGTAAGGAGAGGTTTCTCGTTCCTGCGGTATCACACGGAGCGATGTGTGCTGCCGCAGGAACGAGGAACACCCTCGTTACTGCTGCAGTAACGATTTTTGAGAATGGACCCCCATGCCACCGATGAGCGATTTTGCACGTTTTTGCAACGATGCAAAATCGCTCATAGGTGTCACATGCAACGGCATCGCTAATGCAGCCGGATGTGCGTCACCAATTCCGTGACCCCAACGAGTTCGCATTAGCGATGTCGTAGCGTGTAAAGCCCCCTTTAGTCATACGTATTTTTTAAATAATTTAGAGATAAAAATCTACTACAAAGATATGGGCCTTTTTATTTTGCGCTGAGTTTTATGGCCTTTACAGGATCCTCCGGTTTATGTAATTAGGCTGTTCCCTATAATTATACTGTGGGCTATGCCCCATTGGTACCATAAATTGGTATTGCTAGCCTATAAAAATGAGCAGAAAATAATTAACCCATATCCAATCACCATATCATGCTGATTCTATACATACCTTTAGTTGTCACCTAGGATGTATAGGTTTTGAAACACAAGCAATTAAAGTTTGTAAAATCAGCAGCTTGTTTAGTGACAGCAGCTGCAGCAGGTGATAGCTGAGTAGTCATAGATATCCTCTCCCCCTGTTACTTATGCTAATTCTATCATACAATTGTTTTACTTTGTGACTAAAAGGACCTGTGCTGATGTCATATCTATGTGACCAGAAGAGGCGGGGTCTCAGCCAACATAGCTTATACCAGGAAGCAACATTTTTCTGTTACCTGAGGCCCCGCCCCTTCTGGTCACATGGGTATGACATAAGCACAGGTCATTTTAAACACAAAGTAAAACGACTGTATAATAGAATTTGCATAAGCTACCAAAAGTTACAGGGGGAGGGGATAGCTATGAATACCCAACCCAGCTATCAGCTGCTGCAGCTTCTATCACTCAACAAACTGCTGATTTTACAAACGTTACTTGTTTGGGTTTCAAAACCTATACATCCTAGCTGACAAATAAAAATATGTATAGAATCAGCCTGGTAGTGCCAGTATAGCACTGGCTTTAGGTTATATAGGAAGATCCTGGTGATTGGTGCACTTTAAATACCTTTAATGTGTATCAAGGCCCAAAGGGCTCTACACTGATCTGATCATTATGTGGACCATGTATACGACATGTAGATGATCTTTAAAGTTGATACACGCTCAACAAACTGTTTATTAACACCATTTGAAATAAAAATTACACTTCATATTGTACAGTTTCTATAGTGATATATACAGTACATGTAATACGACACCCATCTATATATAAGGTGGTGGGCTAAGCACATGGGGTCTGGCTGCAGGGACACCATCCAATTAACTGTTTTGGGTAATTGAATCTCACTCTTTCAAGTCTGCAGTCACTCTGTGTGTCACTCTATATGCAGACTTGTACCTCCTCACATACATTGCACACACTATGCGCCTTGAGGATTAACCAGTGTCAGCACAAGTAATGGTGGTCACGTGGCCACAGGCATGCAATATGCACACTCCCAGCCGGAATCCAACTAGACTGTTTGCGGTCTCACACAATATACTTGCATTGAACAAGGCAGAGCCCATCTAGACGGATTCTGGCTGGGGCTTTGCATACCTTCGGCCACGTGACCTCCGTTCCCTACTCTGTCACTGGAGATTCCTCACAGCGCACAGTGCGTGTGATGGAGGATTCACAAGTCTGCAAACACATAGAGTGACACAAAGTGACTGCATACTTGTGGATTTAATCCCAACAACACCTTTAAAGCTGCTGCAGAAATAGAGCATCAAATGACAATCATGTAAAGTATTAAATAGTCATATTCTCTAGACTTAGAGGCCCAGTTTGTAGCTGATCCCAGTTGTGCTCATATCAAGAACTCCTAAGAGCGTGACCCCCTCATATGGCCAAATGGCACAATGGCTAGCAGAAAGAATTCTCATTTCAGTGTAAAGGATAGAATTTAAAGAAAATGGTAAATCCTCAAAAGCAATTTAATTGAACAGAAAAAGAAAGGAGTTAAATTAGCACTGATAACATCAATATGATTAAAAACGAGATCAATCTTAATGGTATAAGCTAATTACACATAATAATTTAATGCACCTGATTTACTGTAAAACATACATTAAGTATCTGAATAAAATGAATTACAAATTGGCTCATTATCAGATAAGCTCAAAATTAATACTTCCTGACAAAAGACACACATTAGAGAAAGGCATCTTAAAAAATACTTTAGGAGAGACAAATTTCCAAGCCTCATATTCTTACTAATGCACCAAGTTTGAGAATGAGATCATTTCTAAAATCTAACAAACATTTACATTTTGTAATAATAATAGATTCACTGTTAAGTATCTCATTCGTGAAGAATTAATTTCATTCTATTTTTTCAAAATGATGTTCATTTTGTGGCAGTGTAGCACACTGCGACAACAAAATTTATAGACATAGGTAGATTTACAGATTTGGGGATCTAAACATGGCTGACAGCATACAATAGGTGACTTTCAATAGCAAATAGATATAAACCAGACTATTAGGGGTACTTTTGCAAACTACGACATCGCAGGTGCGATGTCGGTGGAGTCAAATCGAAAGTGACGCACATTCGGCGTCGCTGTCGATATCGGAGTGTCTAAATCCTTTTTGATACGATTAACGAGCGCAAAAGCGTCGTAATCGTGTCATCGGTGTAGTGTCCGACATTTTCATAATTTTGCTGCAGTGACGGCACGATGTTGTTCCTCGTTCCCCTGCGGCAGCACACATCGCTGTGAGAAGCCGCAGGAGCAAGGAACATCAGCGTACCTGCGTCACCGCGGCTTACGCCGGCTATACGAAAGGACGGAGGTGGGTGGGATGTTTACGTCCCACTCATCTCCGCCCCTCCGCTTCTATTAGCTGCCTGCCGTGTGCCGTCGCTGTGACGCCGCACGACCCGCCCCCTTAAGAAGGAGGCGGTTCGCCGGCCAGAGCGACGTCGCAAAGCAGGTATGTGCATGTGAAGCTGCCGTAGCAATAATGTTCGCTACGGCAGCTATCATAAGATAATCGCTGCTGCGACGGGGACTATCGTGCTCGGCATCGCTGCCATCGGCTTCCGATGTCGTCGTGTGCAAAGTACCCCATAAGGCCCAGTCACACACAAGGATTGCTGGTAAGTCACTGGGAAGTCACTGGTGAGATGTCAAACAGTCAGAACTTACCAACCACGCAGTAGCAATACAGGTCGCAGTAGCGACCTGTATAACGATCTCTGCAGTCACTGAGACCCTGTCACACAGCGTCAAACACAGCGATGTGTCCTGCCGAGCAGGACATCGCCTTTGAAGTATATGGTCCGGACCATTTGGCAACGACTAGCAATCTCACAGCAGGAGCCTGATCGCTGGTAGGTGTCAGACATAACGAGATCGCTAACGGGATTGTTTCTGCATCACCAAAACTGTGACTTAACAACGATCTCGTTAGTGATCTCGTTGTGTGTGACGGGGGCCTTTAGAGTAGACCGTGTTTACAAAGAGTGATTCCTACTTTAAATGATAGGTTATTTTTGTTAAGTACATAGATTATCCATATGCATATAACCTCATCAGTAGTGATGAGCGAGTATGCTTGTTACTACTCGGTACTCGCACGAGTATCACTGTACTCTGGCTACTCGGCGGGTACCGAGTAATTTCGCGATACTCGTGCTGTACTTGTGGTCTTCATCTTTGCATGTTGGCGCTCTTTTGAGAGCCAGCCCTCATGCAGGGATTGGCTGGCAGACCACTACAATGCCACAGCCCTGTTAGTTGTGGAATTGCAGTGATTGGCCGGCCTGCACAGCGTGACCGAGCCTTTATACCGGCGGGCGCGCTGTGCTCTGCACACAGCCATCTCATATTCCCTGCTTTCCACGCCCACAGGCGCCTATGATTGGTTGCAGTGAGACACGCCCCCACGCTGAGTGAAAGGTGTCTCACTGCACCCAATCACAGCAGCCGGTGGGCGTGTCTATACTGTGCAGTAAAATAAATAAATAAATAATTTAAAAAAACGGCGTGCGGTCCCCCCCAATTTTAATACCAGCCAGATAAAGCCATACAGCTGAAGGCTGGTATTCTCAGGATGGGGAGCCCCACGTTATGGGGAGCCCCCCACTCTAACAATATCAGTCAGCAGCCGCCCAGAATTGCCGTATACATTAGATGCTACAGTTCTGGGACTGTACCCGGCTCTTCCCGATTTACCCTAGTGCGTTGGCAAATCGGGGTAATAAGGAGTTAATGGCAGCCCATAGCTGCCACTAAATCCTAGATTAATCATGTCAGGCGTCTCCCCGAGATACCTTCCATGATTAATCTGTAAATTACAGTTAAAAAACACACACACACATGAAAAAATCCTTTATTAGAAATAAAAAACAATAACAAAGTCCCTCATCACCAATTTATTAACCCCGACAAACCCTCCATGTCCGGCGTAATCCACAGTCCTCCAGCGTCGCGTCCAGCTCTGCTACATTCAGGTGACAGGAGCTGCAGAATACACCGCCGCTTCTGTCAGCTTCACACAGCAACTGAGGTGAGTAGCGCGATCAGCTGCTGTCAGTCAGGTAACTCACGGCCACCGCTGGATCCAGCGGTGCCGCGATTAACCTCAGTGACAGCAGCTGATCGCTATACTCACCTCAGTTGCTGCATGGAGCTGACCGGAGCGGCGGTGAGTAGCGCGATCAGCTGAGCTGTCACTGAGGTTACCCGCGGCCACCGCTGCATCCACCGCTGGATCCAGGTAACCTCAGTGACAGCTCAGCTGATCGCTATACTCACCTCAGTTGCTGTGTGAAGCTGACCGGAGTGGCGGTGTATTCTGCAGCTCCTGTCACCTTCATGCAGCACAGCTGGACGCGACGCTGGAGGTCCGTGGATTACGCCGGACATGGAGGGTTTGTCGGGGTTAATAAATTGGTGATGAGGGACTTTATTAGTGTTTTTTATTTCTAATAAAGGATTTTTCGGGTGTGTGTGTTTAACTGTAATTTACAGATTAATCATGGAAGGAATCTCGGGGAGACGCTTGACATGATTAATCTAGGATTTAGTGGCAGCTATGGGCTGCCAATAACTCCTTATTACCCCGATTTGCCAACGCACCAGGGCATATCGGGAAGAGCCGGGTACAGTCCCAGAACTGTCGCATCTGATGTATGCGGCAATTCTGGGCGGCTGCTGACTGATAGTTAGGGTGGGGGGCTCCCCATAACGTGGAGCTCCCCATCCTGAGAATACCAGCCTTCAGCCGTATGGCTTTATCTGGCTGGTATTAAAATTGGGGGGACCGCATGCTGTTTTTTTAAATTATTTATTTATTTCACTGCACAGTATACACACACACACCGGCTGCTGTGTTTGGGTGCAGTGAGACACCTGTCACTCAGCATGGGGGCGTGTCTCACTGCAACCAATCATAGGCGCCGAAAAGCAGGAAAGCAGGGAATACGAGATTGTTTAATGAGCGGCCGGCTTTTTCAAAAGAGGAAAAGCCGCTGGAGTTTAGTGAACAGCTGTGCAGCGCCGCGGCAGTGATCGGGGAACGGTAAGTAAGAGAGAGGGGGGAGAATGACCGACAGACTGTGAGAGGGGGACAGACAAGACAGAGAGAGACCGACAGAGCGAGACCGACCGACGGGAGATAGAATGAAAAAAAAAATGACCGACATCGCTAGTAAAAAGCACAAAACGTGCATTTTGGACATCGGAGTGCCACACAATGTTTTACGTAAAATCTTTCATGTATTAATCTCAAAAAGTAACATACACCAGCTCTATCTCACTATTGGGTATGTGCCCTTAACATTTCCGCCATGAAAATTCATTTTGGTGTCATTTTGGAAGGTTTTCTGGTGAGTCCGTAAAAATGGCGTAAAACTCGGACAAAATTGTTCACAGCTGTGACTTTTGAGTGATAAATGCTTCAAGGGGTCTTCCCCATGCTGTTGCCATGTCATTTGAGCACTCTTCTGAGACTTTTGTGACATTTTTAGGGTTTCTACATGCTGCCGGGGGTCATTTCATAAAAATACTCGGGTCTCCCATAGGATAACATTGGGCTCGGTGCTCGGGCCGAGTACACGAGTATCTTGGGATGCTCGGCCCGAGCCTCGAGCACCCGAGCTTTTTAGTACTCGCTCATCACTACTCATCAGAAGTAGAGGACTTGATTACTGGTGCCACCATTTGGATGTAGCAATCTTAAGGCCCTGTGCGCACTAGAAAATGGAATTTTCTTAAGAAAATTACGCAGCATCTGAAAAATTACCGCACCTGCGAGAAAAAAACGCAAAACATCCGCACCGAAATCCGCATGCGGTATGTTGCGTAATGTTGCGGATTTGGTGCTAATTTGGTGCGGAATTGCCACAGGTTGTTCCCTGCGGGATTTCACAGTTCTCCCCGCTCCTGCTGTCCATGGTGCTGAAGTCTCCGGGCTGTGCATTTGTCCCACGCAGCTGCCTCCGGAGCTCTGCTGTTTGCGGGTCAGCTGTGCACTGCATAACTGCATATGCATGAGCTAGCCTGAAAGAAGGAGAGCAGTGTCCGGAGGCAGCCTCGCAGGAGAAGGTGAGTATAAGATCAGCGGTGACTTCAGTCAGCTTCCATTATTAATGTACATTACATTACATTATTAATGTACAGTGACGGCTGGAGTCCTCCACCTGTCACTGCAAAGCGCATGAGTGAAGTCACCACTGATACCGGCGGCTCACTTCACTTGCGTCCTGACCTTCACAGTGAGCAGTCATGGTCTATGTCGCTCACTGTGAGTGCCAGGTGTAGCAGAGCTGGAAGCGTCGTGGGACATCTTGTAGATTACGTCGGACCTGGAGGGCTGTTCTTAGGGGTAATAAAGTGGTGAAAGAGGGGCTTTTTTGTCTTATTTCAAATAAAGGGTTTTTGGGGTGTTTCTGCTTATTTACTTTCACTTGCAGTTTAGTGATGAGGGGGTGTCATATAGATGCCTGTCATCACTAAACTAGGATTTAGTGGCAGCTATGGGCTGCTGCCATTAACTCCTTCATTACCCTGATTGCCACCGCATCACGGCAACAGAAAGAGCTGGGAAAAGTCCGGGACTGTCGCATCTAATGGATGCGGCAATTCCGGGCAGATGCTGGCTGATATTTTTAGGCTGGAGGGCTCCCCATAACGTGGGGCTCCCCATCCTGAGAATACCAGCCCCCAGCTGTGAGGCTTTATCCTGGTTGGTTAGCAAAATTGAGAAGGAACCGCACGCCGGGTTTTTATAATTATTTATTTACTTATTTTACTGTACGCTATAGACCCGGCCACTGGCGACTGTGATTGGTTGCACTGAGACAGCTGTCACGCAGTGTGGGGGTGTGTCTGACTGCAACCAATCATAGGCGCGCCCATGAGCAGGGAAGGAGTGAATACGAGATTGAATAATGAGCCGGCTCTGGAAGATGAAAGAGCCGCCGTGGGAGCAGTGTGACAGCTGACTGGTGATCAGTGAGTATGAAGCGCTTGCTCCTACCCCTTTGGGCCAGATTCTGTTCCCCATAAACTTTATATGGGTAGCAGCATCTGGCCAGATACCGGGGATCAATCCTCCGCCGACCCAAAGTGAGCAGGTGATTGATCTGCCAGCCCTCAAAACCGCAGGGACCTGTGGAAAAGAAGTGACATGCAATTGTTTTTGCTGCGGGAATCCCGCAACAAAACATGCAGCTGTCAAAATTCCGCATAGTGCGCACAGCATTTTTTTTCCCATAGGATTTGCTGGGGAATCACTGCAGATGTTATGAACATTTTCTGCAGCGAAAAATGCAGCAAAATCCGCGGCAAAAAAAGGCAAGTGCGCACAGGGCCTAAAGGTCTCCTTTCCAGCCTTGCACTGAGGAGGGTCAAAATTCGGAAACATGTGTTTGCAAAAAGAGTTTATGGCTTGGCTTCTTACCATAAATCTTGTGGTAAAGCTCATTAAACGGTCAATACTGACTTAGGATTGCCACATCCAATTGATACTCTAGGCAGAGAGAAGTACCATGCATACGGAAACAAATAAGGGAAGGGGAACCCTGTGTCCAAGGAAGGGGAAGATGGTGACTCTTGACCAAATGTTCAGCTTGTGCCTGGCTAACTTGAGCACCCTAGATAGGTTCCGCACCTATTCGCTAAGCAAGATACCTGACCCTGACTGACCCTACTACTGGGCTCTAGGTAGGGATCGGATGGGATGAATGCTTAGTCAACCCCACTAAGCTCTAATGAAGACACAGGGAGCGCACACAGGGGAAAGCACATAAATTATCTCCAGGATGATTGAGGGAGAGTTACAGCAACAAACAGCAATGTTTCTTCAGATAGGTACAAGCCAGCTGCTTGAATCCAATGCCTGTATAGGTTTTTAACTCTATCACCAGCAAAGACCAAAGGAGCATGAGTGTTTTCATGGACACGAAGGAAGTGCTGATTAACAGCTGAAAGATGAGGAAATCTGCAGAGTCCTAAAGGAAAGGAATTAACCCCAAGCAGAGAAGAGGAGAATGTCAGAGAGCAGTTTGTGTAGCCAAATGCTGCAACCTTCTACAGCTGGACACCAAAGACCTGACAGTCAAGCATGACACCAATAGGTAGAGCCATAGCTCAAGTCGACTTCCTTCTGAAGTGGTAATTTGCATAGTTAATTTCCCAAATGAAAATTGCATAGACTATAAGTCTCCTTACACTGGTATGTTAAGCATGTCACTATCACCAAAGAGAAATGTTTATTCTTAGACCACATGGATAATCTAAAAATCTTGGTGTGAATTGTGGCACTGTAGGAAAGGTACATTCTTGCTGATTGTTTCTCCACTTTTTAACATCAAATGTCTAGGATCAAATTATTGTCTATTCAATCCCTCTACCAAAAACAAAAAAAAAAAAAAAAACAAAAAAAAAAAAGATTGTGCAAAGTGATACTCAGAGGGATTTTTTTACGCACCTCCATAAAATTGGGAAAACGGCAAATACACATACACGTTCATACAGAGATAGATTTTTCTGACACTGATTTTAAAACAGTTTCAAGACATGGTTTCCATAAATCCTATTGAATGGCTAATTGTAGCCATTCAACAGGACTTATCCTCATGGGGACCCACAGCAGTACTGCACAAAAAGGATGGTTGGTTTTAGATTTTTTCAATGGATTATGCTGCAAATAGAAGTCAGATTTTCATCAACCTAAACACCCCCTGTGTGAACATACCCAACACAGAACATGACCACATGAGCTTTTTTATTGGCATACAACCATAAAACCCTGAATTGTTTGCAAGACCCAGCTCCCCAAAAAAAGCTTCCTTCGAAATATGTTTAGAGGCTCAATTTCTGTGTAGAAAATGAATTAAAGCCAAGATTAGACATAAAATGTAATGTTCAACATCTAATAGAAGAGAATAGGTCATGGGCCAGACAAGTAGATAGATAGTGAGCGCAATTGTATTATTCTTGATGTTTACTAGTAAGGGATGGAATTTTAATGTGCACAGCACTGAAATCAATGGGAAGCTGAAGGCCATTGCAGGCTGTAGCTACTGGTACATATGATTCTTAAAAGCTACTTGTTTCAGCTAGTTAGAAACTATTTACGATTTTTAATTTGATATTACCCATCACCAATGCTTCAGTTAGATAACAAGTAATAAAACCAAATGATTTTACATTGACAAAAGCTGTGAAAACACACATTCTGGTACTATTATGCTATAATTACTAAAAGAAAGAAAACAACAAAAAAAAAACCCTAAATGCAAAATGAAGATCTATAGAATGTCATGACTGCAGTTTCAAGTGAAAAACAAAAATAAACTAGCACAAAATAAATCCCCCCTAGACTATAAAACGGGTCTTTACCTATAAATATTCACGCTTCAATAAAAACAAACATTGGCAGGCACTAAATTTTATAAAGTTCAATGGCATTGTTACACAGAACATGAAGTTTAATGACATCTTAGGGCATTCTAAAAAATATTAAATTATAATGGAGGAAAAAAATACTAAGAAAGGAACACAAGAAAAGAGGAGTTATAAATAAGATGTAAGGATTTATGGTAAGTCAGACGGGCAAGGTAAGACTGGTATTTCCATTGCTACAATCTCAGCGTATTTTCTTCTTGCCAGATCTGCCTCTAAAGCTTGCAGTTTTAGTGGACATAGAAAAAACTGCTACCTTTGATATCCTTACAAACGGAAAATAATGCCATCAAACAAGGAGAAAAACACAAGCAAATATGCAGCTAAGAAAGCCATGAGCTTATTATCTGAATATGAGATGCAAGTGAATACTGAACATAAAGCTGAAAATGTACATCATCATCATCCATGCGCCTCCTCCGCGTTAACATTTTTTCTAACCTTTTCCACCTCAAAGCCATTACCTTCCAGGATTTAAGTCCGACATATAATAAATGCAATAGAGGTTGTCTTACTATAGAACAGAAACATTATTTAACAGAAATCTATAGGACAGTAAATATTAGTATAAGAAATTCAGATTTTGCATTACCATAGATAATCAGGCAGTGCGGATAATCTGGACATAAGAATCAAAGTTGTAAATGTTAAGTTTCGTGTCGCCAGATAATGAAATACAGTCAATACTGTAATTACAATTAGACAATAAACATGATAAGCTAGCTGTTCCCTTATATTTTGGTGGGGTGACCCTTCCTCGATCAATGTTTGGAGTCAATGTATTTAAAGTGAGGTTGAGCTCTATGGACAATTTCTGATCCTGAGGCACCCAATAGCACTATTTTCATTATTATTAATTAATTTATTTTTAAATTCACAGCAGATAACCATTATAAATGAAGCAACTCATATTAGCAAAAGCATAATAACCACATACTACATGTAGAAATGGAGAAATTGATTCACAGGACTAATGTCCATTGGTCAGGTGACTATTCTGTGATCGTTGAATGGGAGGCCTATGAATCTTGTTAAATTTCGGCATTCCCAGCTCTTCTTTTAATTAGCTGGGCTACCGCAATATCATCATTGTGAAATGAAGCAAGAAGGCTGGAAGGTAAGGAGATTCGCAGGCCTCCCCATCCAGTGGTCACAGATTATTGGCTTGGATGATGAACAGGAAGTCCTGTTAATCAATTCTCTCATCTCTAATTACATAGTCACCCGCTATTCCTAACGGGTAGAACATAATATTACATGTATCCTGCATTGTCTAGCTATGGCTTACACAAACAATATTTTGATGATGTATTTACTATTTTTAATAATTTATTGATTTTAAATTTTGTTGTTTTCACAATGGTCATTGAAACCTCACAAAAGACTGTCATTTTCCATTCTGTAGAGGTAACTTTTTCGCAGTCATATCATAACAGGCAGGATGTCACGCTGGACACAAGGGAGAGACAGGATGGGGAGCACATCACCGGCCCTCAGAATAAATGTATCCTGAGCTTTCCCTCAACCAAGAGGTCCACTTGAAAGTAGTGAGATCTGGGCCCCCAGCATCAACCTCACTCTTGTCCAAGCCCTGATATAACTCCCTCCACACTCCCCATCCAGGGTATGGACCAGGACAGTAGTAATAAAAACCCCACTAAGAAGACAGATGGGTGCCAACCCAACTCACTCACACCCAAAACAAACACCAGGGGACCACAAAAGTAAATAAGAAAAGGAAAAAGTTAATAAACAACAGGGTTACTTCCACAATAAACAGCAGAAGAAAACACCTCCTTCACGCCCCAGACCAAGCTCCAGAATAAATTCTGAATAACCGGCGCCCTCTGTTGGGAACAGAGGGTATTTATCCAGGTCGGGAGTGGTTATCACCGGATACCCCTGAGCCAAGGTAATGAGCTTGCTGCTAGCAAGAAAACTGACATTAACCCTGTGCATGCCAAAAGAAAAAAAAAAGATGTTTAATGTGTAGAGTCTCCGATGGTAATAAGAGACTCTGGGCCGGAGCCTGTTAACTCTGCTGTTCTGTTCAATCAAAAATGACAGAACTGAAATTGGATTTTGATTTAAATATTCATTATGTGGTTCTGACACTTGTGGTTATTTGACTTTTCCTAATTTGAGAGGTTCTTACTATAGATTTTTTTTTGTTTACTTTTTAAAAAAATAACGATCCTAAGTGTATAGTAAAACTGAACAGAACACCAGGGTTAAAGAGAGACGACCGTGACACGGAATTACAATAATAGCTATTATTATAGGTTGGAAGCATTTAACCCAAGATCCTCCAATGACACCAGAAATTAGGACAATTCACCATACTGCCCCCTCATCTAAAAAAAAAGTGTCCCTTGAGCAAGTCACAGAGCATGCCCAAACATTCTCCCATCAAACTGATAGAGTTGCTCTAGTTTTCTGACTAAAGTTCTTTTTAACTATGTGAATTCCATATAGAACATCTCTATATTGGTAGCTAATAGAAGATGACTGCTCCTATAATCATTAAAAAAAAAATAAAAGAAATAAAGTTGAGGTATGTGCACATACATCATTTTAACAACAATGTAGCCACCAAATTTTACAGGTTAGGACGTTTAAAAACACGGCAACAGTCATTTTTCTGAGGCCGCTTTACTGTTGTTCTTGTGGCTTTCGCTTTTTATTAAATTTACAGAGAGCGCAGCTTCCAAGTGCCGCCTGAAGAATGAACATGCCACTTCTTTTAACTGGATCAGGTTTAGAACGCTTAAAAAGTTAAAACAAGTTACATAAGATAGAGCATGTACACAGTAGTGTCATTTTGACATTATTGTGCAGCATGTTCATTTCATGCATATATCCGACATGTTTTCATGCAGAGTTCGGGCTGGATTCCGTGGGGAAAAAAATGCCGTGTGCACATACACTATGAAAAGAAAAAAGTGGATAAAAAAAGAATAAATCTGTTGTTTCTTCAAATCTTAAAAAAATATAGGCGTTAAATGCCTTTAATTGGTGACACCCTACAAGCCTGCAGCATTGTTGACCCTCCACTGCCGCACACTCACCCTCTTGAGCAGCAACACTCCCTTCTTCGAGCTTGCCAGCAGATCAATGGCGACTGCTGCCGTAACACCCCACAGGCCCGCAGCATCGCCGACTCGGCGCTACCACTGCCGCCCAGGTAAGCCGTATGCAGTTTGTAAGACGCACCCCCATTTTTCCCCCAGTCTTGGGTGAAAAAAAGTGTGTCTTACAAACCAGAAAATACGGTATTCAAGTATGATGGTATAAAATGCCTGTGGATCTTTTATCATACATAAATATAGGTAGAAGCAAATTGTATAATAGCCGCAAATGTAAGCATGGGAAGGTTAATTTAGCAAATTTAGTTTTAGCACTGTTTAATGAAGTTTATAGATTTGCCTTATAACATATAATCTGACTATATTTTACAGCTCTTCTAATGTTTTTGGTCATTTTAAGAGCAAGAACCGAGATAACCTTTCAATTATTATCCACAACTGTTTAGGAATGTAGAATGCTCACATTGTACACGGAAAAAGAGTTTAATAGTCCTACAGAGGTATAAGGTCATCTGTATGTGTTGACTCTGGATGTTCTATTATGGATATTTTGCTTTGCACAGTGTATTACTGAGTCATAGCATATTTTTCTACTCAAGTTGTACATCTAATTGACACTTCAGTATTTAACATTGAACATAAGCATTTTTTAAAAATATTACATGCTGCCAACTTAAACATGAGTTGACCAGGAGTTTTAATGAATATTCTCAAAGCAGAGAATATAATAAAATAACTAATCACTCACCTGGTAAATCTCACCCCTTCAATGCTCCACACCGGTCATTGTTGACCTCCTCTGATGACATTTGCTCATGTGCGTGTAGGGTTAGTGACTGGCTACACTTTGAAAAAAATCACTACATTTCTGTGGATCTCGGAGTTGCACAAAAATATTGCAACTTTTGTTAATTTCAGGCCATTTTTGGCCATATCCGCTAACATGGGAAGCGCATGGTCAAGATAGGAGGTGGCAAACCAGCACAACCATTTTTTTTTTAACACTTGAGCTACTTTAGTGATCTAACTGAAGCCCGAAATTAACTTCAGTCGCTCCACGAATGCATTAACATTTCTTACGATACAGATGGAGTCACTTGCCAGTGATAAAATGTGCCCAATTCATTAAGTGGCATGCCACTCTTACCAACATCAGATTATTTTACTCCTACATGCACCTTCTCAAAACTGGTGTATGAAACTCCAGTCGTAATGTATCGGGTACAATGTGTCACAGATGATTAATTGTCACAGTGGTCTCTCAACATATAGAGACCTGTGACAGGTTGAGGGCCAGAGTCTCATTCTGTTGGGAGACTCTTAATATTAAATGTGTTTATTTTCTTTGGTGTATGACAGGCTAATGTCATTTTTGTTGCCAGTACCTTTCCAGCAGTCCAAGTCAGGTGAAGCTGCATAGTTACCATGCCCCTCACCTTTAAATAGTGGCCATTCCCAGCATCCATTGCTGCTGATAGAATTCTACTCTGGCCACCTTGGTGAAAGGAGCTGCTGGGTTTCTGACCTCAGCCCACACGTCTGCTGCCTTGAAGTCTGGTTGCAGGTGTGGAGTTTGTGAGGTATCCTTATCCCCCTGTGCGTTTATCTTTACCTTGTGACGTATTAGTACAGCAGTGGGACTAGCAATATTCACATGCCAGCTAACTAGCCAGGGTGACTGTAGGCTTTTAAAGGGTTTCAGGTATCCTGCTCGGTGACAGGTAAGTAATCTGTATAGGGCTGGCTAGGAGTGCAGAGTACAGCTGCAGGTAAGTGCAGGCGGTGTCCCATCTTCCCCCTAAATAGCACCAGGGCCCTGCATTGTTATAGTGTCCCCCTTTTGATTGTGGTGAGCCAGACAATCATAGGTCTGAACGCAACTGTCATGCTGTGTACACAAACTTATCCTACTCAATGCGTGACACTAATCCAAGGTTGACCTCTGGGAACTTATCATTGCCTGGCTCCAGTTGTCTGCCAGTTCACTCCCTTTGTGTGAACATAGAGAGAAACCTGTTAGTCAAAAAGTACGGGGTGAGGGGAAGCTGGATATAGACCCACCTTGGATGAGTTAGGCATATAGTCCCCAACCAGCCTTTTGAAGTACAGCTCTGTGCAAATGTTTCAGGCAGAGGTAGAAAAAAAATGCTCTAAAGTAAGAATGCTTTCAAAAATAGAAGCGCTACTAGTTTACTTTTATCAATAAAAGTGCAGAGTGAATGAACAAAACGGAAAATCAAATCCATTTTTAGAGTGAGAAACTTTTGTTTTTAAAAGCACATCAAAGTAAAAATTATTCAGAGATTTAGTAGGATTAAAGTCAGGGGTTGGAGTAACCAACACTACTAAAGCTGGTGATAGTGACAATAATTTCCATATACAGGTTAAACAAAAAAAAAAATAAGTTACTAACTAAAACAGAAATAGATGTGAAAAAGGCTTAAATAGGCAGGTGCTCTAGATTGGGTTGAAATTTTAAATATATGGCTGTAACTAAAGTCAGTTAGTTCAGAAAAGGGTTGAATAGCGGTAATGAGTGAGTGCAAGCAATAGAAATGCATGGTGCATGTTCCATGTAGGTTTGGGGCTGCATTTCAGCAAATTAATGGGTATTTGGTCAGGATTTAGTTGGGATTAATTGTGTCCACAATACTGAAAAATGCAGACTAAGGGTACCTTCACACTTAGCGATGCAGCAGCGATCCGACCAGCGATCTGACCTGGTCAGGATCGCTGCTGCATCGCTACATGGTCGCTGGTGAGCTGTCAAACAGGCAGATCTCACCAGCGACCAGTGAACAGCCCCCAGCCAGCAGCGACGTGCAAGCGACGCTGCGCTTGCACGGAGCTGCCGTCTGGAAGCTGCGGAGACTGGTAACTAAGGTAAACATCGGGTATGGTTACCCGATGTTTACATTAGTTACCAGCGCACAGCTGTGTGTGCAGGGAGCAGGGAGCCGCGCACACTGAGCGCTGGCTCCTTGCTCTCCTACCATAGCTACAGTACACATCGGGTTAATTAACCCGATGTGTAATGCAGCTACATGTGCAGAGAGCAGGGAGCCGCGCACACTGCTTAGCGCTGGCTCCTTGCTCTCCTAGCTGCTGTACACATCGGGTTAATTAACCCAATGTGTACAGCAGCTACATGTGCAGAGAGCCGGAGCCGGCAGCACAGGCAGCGTGAGAGCTGCAGATGCTGGTAACTAAGGTAAATATCGGGTAACCACCTTGGTTACCCGATGTTTATCTTGGATACAGCTTACCTCAGCTGTCAGACGCCGGCTCCTGCTCCCTGCTCGCTTCATTTGTCGCTCTCTTGCTGTCACACACAGCGATCTGTGTGTCACAGCAGGAGAGCGGCTTTGAAGAAAACGAACCAGGGCTGTGTGTAACGAGCAGCGATCTCGCAGCAGGGGCCAGATCGCTGCTCAGTGTCACACACAGCGAGATCGCTAATGAGGTCACTGCTGCGTCACAAAAAGCGTGACTCAGCAGCGATCTCGGCAGCGAGCTCGCTGTGTGTGAAGCACCCCATACACTTATAATCAGACAGGTGTGTAATTGGCTCAAAATCTGCTTGGCAAAAGCGCAATGACATTAAACAAACAGATAAGGGTGCTTTACACACTGCAACATCACTAGCGATGTCGTGCGCAATAGCACTCGCCCACGTCGCTGTTTCGTCATGGGGATGATCGCGGCCGTAGCGAACAATATCGCTATGGCAGCGTCACACCCACATACCTGCTTAGCGACGTCGCTGGAGACACCGAACAACCCTCCTTTAAGGGGTCGGTTTGTTTGGCATCACAGCGGTGTCACTAAGCGGCCGCCCAATAGCAGAGGAGGGGCGGAGATGAGTTGCCGGAACATGCCGCCCACCTCCTTCCTTCCTCATTGCCCGTGGACGCAGGTAAGGAGATGTTCGTCGTTCCTGCGGTGTCACACATAGCAATGTGTGATGCCGCAGGAACGACGAACAACCAGCGGCATGCACCACCAATGATATTATGAAAAGGAGCGACGTGTCAACGATCAACGATTTTTGACGTTTTTGCAATTGTTGCTCCTTTTAGTCACACACAACAATATCGCTAAAGGCGCAAGATGTGCGTCACAAACACCATGACCCTGACGATATATCGTTCGCGATATCGTTGTGTGTAAAGTAGCCTATAATGTGATTAACCCCTTCAGCACCCGGGCATTTTGTGTTTTTCCTTTTTTTTTTTTTCCCCTCTTTCTTCCGAGAGCCGTAACTTTTTTATTTTTCTGTCAATCGTGCCATATGAGGGCTTGTTTTTTGCGGGACGAGTTGTACTTTTAAATGAAACCATAAGTTTACCATATAGTATACTGGAAAACAGCAAAAAAATTCTAAGTGCGGAACAATTGCAAAAAAAGTGTGATCGCAGAATAGTTTTTGGGATATTTTATTCACCGTGTTCACTATATGGTAAAATTGAGGTGCCATTGTGATGCCTGAGGTCAGTGCGAGTTTGTTGACACCAAACATGAATAGGTTTACTTGTATTTAAGGGGTTAAAAAAAGTCACAAGCTTGTCCAAAAAAAGTGGCGCATATTTTGCGCCATTTTCCAAAACAAATAGCGTTCTCATTTTTCCGGATCTGAGGCTTAGTGATGGCTTATTTTTTGCATCTCGAGCTGACGTTTTTAACGGTACAATTTTTGCGCAGATGCTACGTTTTGATCGCCTGTTATTGCACTTTGCGCAAATTTTTTGCGGCGACCAAAAAACAATTTTGGTGTTTGGAATTTTTTTGCCGCTACGCCGTTTACTGATCAGATTAATTGATTTTATATTTTGATAGATCGGGCATTTCTGAACACGGCGATACCAAATATGTGTATATTTTTTTTAACCCTTTAATTTTCAATGGAGTGAAAGGGGGGTGATTTGAACTTTTAGGTTTTATTATTTTTTTTTAAATTTTTTAAAACTTTTTTTTAATTTTTTTTATTTTACTAGTCCCCCTAGGGGGCTATAGTGATCAGCAATCCAATCGCTCTGCCCTATCTGCAGATCACAGCTACAGAGCTGAGAACTGCAGATTTGGTGCTTTACTTTCAATGCCGGCTGTATTCCGGCATTGAGAGGAAGTGACTCATGTTAGCTACAGGCGTCATCACATTACCCTGTGCTACCATGGCAACCACTGAAAGTCACGTGATCATGTCACGTGATTTCCGATGGGGGCAGGGTAAGTCACTGTCATGGCGGCACGCATATACATTACTCTGCCAGATTTTGACAGCGAGATGTAAGGGGTTAATGGTAATTGCATCCACCCGCGACTAGCAGGCACACATGTCAGCTGTTGTAAACAGCTGATATGTGCGCGGATCGCCGCCGCCACGGCAGGGGGCAGGGATTAACCTCACACGATCCATGACGTACCCAGTATGTCATGGGTCGTTAGGGATTAAGAACCATTTTTAGAGTAAAGAACAAAGAGTCCTGGAAGTGATAATTAGAGATGAGAAAACCTGAGGTTTGGTTTTTAAACTGAACATCGTATTTAAAAATCAAGGTTCGGGGTTTGGATGTTAAATGTGAACAAAAGTTGTGTGGCAGAGCTGTGCTCAGGTACTCTTGGTGCTCAGCCCGTGCGAGCTGCTTGCAGTGAAGCTCACACTGGGGGTAACAACAGCGTAAATTCACTAGTTACAGGGTGTAATAATTGTCAAGCCTAATCCTAGAGGGGGTGATATTGATAGGTGTATATTACAGAAAGAGAGCGAATGGACTTTTAGACTGGTGTCCCTAACACCCAAGGGAATTAATGAACAGTTATCCTACACGTGTTTCTTGTAATAACAGGGTGACACTGGAAGTGGTCCTAAGATAGAAAGTCTGGCATTAGCTGTCCAGTTTTTAGGATAGCATTAAGTATTCATCTATGTATCAAATCAGGTGTCCTCAAAGATCCAGAGTATAATAAGGAAGTATCATTGTAATGTGATACATCTATAATATAATCACACCACAATTAGTCCACCTAGCTTTAATTTCTCCACCCCCCTCCCCCTGTCTGGGGATCCGGCTGGAATATTATACTTCTTTAATCTAGTAAATACACCTATAAGACGAGTAATTATGGTACCTCCTGCTTACATTGCTATGTATCGATATGTGTGCGGGTTACATGTGTTAAGACCGGTGAAATAATCAATGCACTGGTATCTACAATACAGAAGCGTCATGGTCATGCGTTCCACTGCGGAACGCGAAAGTAATTAGGTTATTGTACTGTCTGGCCGGTCTGACATGCGCCCTTGGACCCATCTAGTCTGGGGGAGGAGTCGGTGACGCTGTGCCTGTTGCGTTCTGGGATCCACCCCTTGGAGCACGCGCATTGACGCGGCCCCACGTGTATGGGGCGGGACGCACCTGCGTTCCACCGTGGAACGCGGAAGTGAACGCGGGCACCGCTGGAGGATCCACCTAATCTAGGGGAGGAGTCGGTGATGCTGTGCCTGTTTGCGTTCTGGGACCCGCCTCTTGGAGCGTGCGCGTTGACGCGGCCCCACGGGTATGGGGGCGGGACGCGCGTGCGTTCCACTGTGGAACGCGTAAGTGAACGCGGGCACCATCGTATCGTAGGAGATGTGGAGGAGCAGCAAAGGGTCAGATTGTGACAGCAAATAAGGTAATTTATAATGCTTATTGGCTGGAACCTGGAATTGGAGGACACCTGAGGGTTTATAAGGTAAATTAATCACCTGGTGGCCCCCTTAGCATCATGTGAATCTGGCAGCACACTTGCTGCCACAGGTTTATCGTACCACAACATTTGGATATCAGCCTACTGATGAACCATGAAATGGGGAAACGCGTTGAGGCAATGAGGCAACATTAAGCTAAGTTTTTATGTCCCTGCTATAATTGAGATTCTCATTGAGAAAGGATTGCGGCCTCTTATCTTTTGAGGTTGATTGTGAGCTCCATTTTGGCACAGTATCACTTTACGGTTTTGCACTGCACTTTATATATATGCACTGCATTTTATCTTTTGGCTAGGGGCTCATAGGGTCATAGCAGGGACAGTCGTCGGGAAGTGGGGGAGCCACTACATATCTTTAGGGTGCCAACCTCCACGGCTAGGTAGAGCACAGGAGGGAGTGGACATTGTAGGGATATATTTTCCCTCTCTCTTCTGTGCACAAATTCACCTTAATCACACAATGTGGTAATGTACCTTTTAGAATATATAAGATTAAATGTTAAGTTTTAGAGAGGGTTTTATAGTAACAACAGCGTGATCACATGTAGTGTGCAACAAAAAAAAATAAAAAAAAGGTGATCTGCTTATGGCTGGCTATATGTGGGCGGAGACTCAAACTGCCAATCAGTGACTTGATCCAGGGTTCGGATCAAGCTCGAGCCTGTGGAGCTAGGCTTCTTTCCTGCCAGTGAACGAAACCTCCAAAGGTTTGCTCATCTCTAGTGATGATATGGCCTCCACAGAAACCTAATCTCATCATCTTCGACACTGTCTGGGATTACATGAAGACACAGAAGGATTTCAACAAGTCTAATGCACAGCACAGAAGATCCATGATTACTTCTACAAATGTTTGGAACAACCTGTCTGCTGAGTTGCTTCAAAAACTGTGTGGAAGTGTACCTAGAAGAATTGGACGCTGTTTTCAAGACAAAAGGTGATTACACAAAATACTGAATTGATTTATCATAGTTTTCATTTTATCACATGCATTGGATTATAATACGCACACCAAATTTAGAGTAAAAAAAAAAAGGTAGAAAAAAAAAATATAGGGTACTTCCGGTCACCATTTTTCTTAAGTCCACTTGTGGGAGATCAGTGGACCGGAGAGGGCGCATGCACAGATGAGATCTTGAGTGAAGAATTCAATCTGCGCATGCGCCGACTCTGGGCGCCATTATTTGTAGCCCACACCACCAACAATTTCAGGATGGCCGCTGTCTCACCCCCCACAGTGAGCACAACCTGACATCAGCATCAGAATCATCTGCAGAATCAGCACTGTCTACAGAACAGCGCACAGTCCACAGCATGGCCCCTGCCTCATGTGACCCCTTTCCATCATCCCCCGGTAAACTACATTCGGCTTAAGAGACGCACCCCCATTTTTCTCCCAAATGTTTGGGAGGAAAAGTGCATCTTATAATCCAAAAAATATGGTAGTTTTCTATTTTGTTCATACACTTTGCATTTTGGTAATTGATAAAAATAAACTTAGCGCTTCTACTGTTGAAGGCATTCTTGTTTTGCAGAATTTTTCCACAACTGCTTAAAACATTTGCACAATACTATATATTATTACGAAGAATGGGTTGAAGAAAAAATATACATACAAGAAAACCACTCCTCCCCTTTCCTTGTACGGTCAGTGATTAACAGACTATAGCGCTGCAATTTAACAGCCCAATCATACCATTCATCCTGCCATGTCTCTGTGATCTTCCCTATAGGAGGATTGTTTTTCAACATTATTAATTTCAATTTCTTCATGGGGTTTCTGGCACTAGTATACATGCATGTTATGTAGTGTTCTGTATCTCTATTCCAGTCTCTAATAACTGTTCAAACCCCTATTCCACACCCACATTACTTAGGTTCTACTCTACCCTCCTCTTCTGTACAGTAATTATACTCACCTTAGTCCCAAGATTAAACTGCTTCAATCTGCTTTCCATTTCCCTCAGAACAGCTGCACCCTCCCCACTGAGGCGCAGCCCATCCCTACTGTAGAGCCTGTGGCCAAAAGATAAGTCGACCCAGTTTTCCAGAATTCCAAAACTCTTATACCTACGCTAATTCCGGAGTGGCATGGCACAGGTAACATTTCAGAAAATAGTAGCTTTGAGGTAATTAGTTTACAGTCTAAATGTCTGAAATAATTTTTTAGGTTATGTTCACACGTGGCATATTTTTGCCAGTGCATCTTGAGTGCATCTTGGGTGCACAAAAATGCACCAAAAATGACCGCAACAAAAACGCACTGCGTTTTTACCGCGTTTTGCCCAATGCGTTTTTAAGTCAAATCTATTGACTGGAAGGGCTCCAAAACGCTGCAAAAACTCAGAAAAAATTGACATGCTGCATCTTGGGTGCATCTTCAAAAATGCAGCCAACTAAAGATGGCCAGTGTGGACAGCAAAATAGAAATCTCAGACTTTGCTGGAGGAAGGAAATGCATGCATTTTGGTGCATCTTTGTGATGTCAAAAACGCACCAAAGATGCATCAAAAGATGCCCTGTGTGAACTTAGCCTTACTCCAATGTCATATGCAGAATCCCAGCCGTTGATGCAGGCTCACACAATGGGTCTGCATCTCTCGCAGCAGTTAATGGTTGATTTAATCAGCTATCAACTGCCTTTAACAGCCACACATGGAGCGGAGCTTCGCTCACGCCTGTTATGTTAAATGCCGCTGTCAAAATCCCTGAAGACTCCCGTGCCTGTCATTACAGTACTACTGTGAAAGCTGACGTTCATAGGAGAACTTAGGTTTTCACTATACGGTAGCAGTGCTGATGCACTGGTATACATAGCACAGGTGATCAGGAGCTTCAAGTTCCCCAAGAAAACCATTTAATACAGTAAAAATAAAAGAAAAAAAAAAAGGGAAAATAAATTATATAAAAAATACACGTATTTGGTATCACTGCATTTGTAAAAGTTAAACTATAAAATAAATTAATTTAATCGGTAAACTGCGCAACGAAAAAAAAACCATAAATTAAAGAATTAGTTTTTTTGGCCGCTGAAACTTTACAACAAAGTGCAATAGGGGGACATCAAAACATTGTATATACCCCGAAATGCCACCACATGGTGCTAATAACTAGTCCTCATACACCCCCATATCCTGAAAATTTCAAGTGTTAAGGATCTCAGTAAATGGCAACACAAGGAATTTAATTTGTTTTCACCGCTTAAAAAACAAAACACACTATACATGTTTGGTATTTAATTAATCATACTAACCTGGAGAATCATATTTCCTGGTCATTTTACCACACACACATACATATATTATATATATATATATATATAGATATATATATATTCTCTCCTCCTCTCTCATTTGCTCCTCATGCAACTGCCTCCAAGACTTCTCCCGAGCATCCCCAGTCTCCTGGAACTCGCTGCCTCAACACGTCAGACTATCTACTACACTTGCAAACTTCAAACGGAACCTAAAAACTCACCTGTTCAGAAATGCCTATAACCTTCAATGACCCCGCCGCCCCACCACCGTGTGGAGCTGCCGCCCCACCACCTTGCGGAGCTGCCATCCCACCTACTGTCTCCTCCCCAAAATCCTTTAGAATGTAAGCCTGCAAGGGCAGGGCCCTCTTCCCTCTGTACTAGTCTGTCTATTGTAACCTGTGTATGTGTCTTTATGTAACCCCCTTCTCATGTACAGCACGATGGAATCAATGGTGCTCTATAAATAAATTATATATATATATATATATATATATATATATATATATATATATATCATGTGGTAAATAAATACAATTTGTGAAATTGCATTTTTTTTCGCAATTTCAACACACTTGACAATGTTATTTTCACTTTTCAGTGCATCACATCATAAAATTAATGGTCTCATTTAAAAGTACAACTTATACCACAAAAAACAAGCCCTCATATGGCTGTGTGGATGGAAAATTAAAAAAGTAATGGCTCCTGTAAGGGGAGGAAAAACCAAAACAGAAACAGCAGAAAATCGCCAGTGGGTGAAGGGGTTAAGGATCTTCTACATACCTCTAACACTAACTTTGTCATTGGTGATCATGTTCACCATTAACACTCCCAGTAACCCATCATCATGATTTGTGATGTTGAAAACTCATGCGCCAGGAAAACGACAACCAGTCAATGATACCAACTTTTGTGACAGATTGCCCTCTCTGTTCCCCTATTAATGAAATCCAGAACTACCAGTAGCTGTTTGGCCTGCGCTGTGTGTCTATGAAACACAGACTGAAACAGACACTCCCCTGTCGTTCAGTAGTGCTACCCATGTACTGACACCCCAACATCGCAAACCTGTTGGGGTGTGCTAATCAGGACTAGCCTCCCTGACACTCTTCCCTCTACCCCACCCAGCTAGCTGCTCCATTGCTATAGATAAGCGAACCTGAGGTTCAATATTCTGAGTTCGAGTTCGAAAACCGACTTAAAAAACCCCCCAAACTTCGAGGTCGAAGTTCGAGTGAGTTACAAGTGTAAACCACTCAAGCGAGCAGTGCCGTACTTGGGTGTGATTGAAGCTCAGCCCTGTGAGAGCCGCTTGCAGTGTTTGAAAGGCTCACACTGGGGTAAAATCAGCATGATCAGATATGATCAAAACTAAAAAAAATTTGAAAAACCCCGCCTACCCTCCCCCGGAAGTGTTCTGCTTATGGCTGGCAGCATGTGGGCAGAGACAAAGAACTGCCAATGAGTGACTTCCATTGAGTTTTGGATCAAGTTGGGGTCAAAACCGAACTTTAAGATTCGAATGTATCTGGTGAGCTGAACCTCCAAAGGTTCGCTCATCTCTATTCACTCTCTACGTATATTGTCTAGAAAGTTTGCGCTCCTACATTGTTGTGGCTTGTTTTTTTATTAGGAACTATAATATACTGTTTTGTTTTTTCATTTTTGTGAGTTAAGCTGGGTCCAGTGACATTCCTTATAGATAGTACAACAATGCATTTATTGGAATATCTACTTAGGCATAAAAGAAAAGCCAATCTGTATTCTGCCGCCTTCTTAATAAGGCTCACTATTTTTGATCCAATTACATGATTATCTTTTGCTTATTGAATATTTAGTAATCTAGACATCTGGGCATATTTTGTAATCTGTTGTATCTCAGACTACCTTAAGGTGGCTTTACACACTGCAACATCGCAAACGACATCGCTGTAACGTCACCGGTTTTGTGACGTTATAGCGACCTCCCCAGCGACATTGCAGTGTGTGAAACACATCGGCGACCTGGCCCCTGCTGTGAAGTTGCTGATCGCTACAAATCGTTCAGGACCATTCTTTGGTCCTTTGTTTCCCGCTGTGCAGCAAAGTCTTAGTGTGTAAAGGGGACTTTACAGCGACTTCGTTAGCGATTTCCCTTTCAAAAAGCTGCTTTAGGCCTGCAACACACATCCGTTTAAAACGTGCGTGTTTGGTCAGTTTTCGTACATACCGGTGATACGACCAAACGTGCACATGTTTTTTTATGTTTAAAAGGCACACGTGCGTGTTATTTGATCTTCCGAGAAATGTCCGTGTGTGATGCAAAATGTCGTTACTACATGTCGGAAGACAGAGTAGCGGGATGAGAATGAACTCGGATAAACTTCACCCGACTTCATCGTCATGCCGCGGCTCTGTTTGTGTGCCGTGTACTGATTAGCGGTCACCTGTGAAGGATTCACCGGTGACCTCCAATCGCCCGAGTGACTGAAGTGTCCCCCCCTCTCTCATACTCACCGATCCCCGATCACCGGCGCTGCACGGCATTCACACTCCTCCGGCGGCTTTTTCTAATTTGAAAAAGCCGGCCACTCATTAAACAATCTCGTATTCCCTGCTTTCCCCGCCCACCGGCGCCTATGATTGGTTGCAGTGAGACACGCCCCCACGCTGAGTGACAGGTGTCTCACTGCACCCAATCACAGCAGCCGGTGGGCGTGTCACTATGGAGTATTGAAATAAATAAATAATTTAAAAAAACAGCGTGAGGTTCCCCCCCAAATTTAATACCAGCCAGATAAAGCCATACGGCTGAAGGCTGGTATTCTCAGGATAGGCAGCTCCACGTTATGGGGAGCCCCCCAGCCTAACAATATCAGTCAGCAGCCGCCCAGAATGGCCGCATACATAAGATGCGACTGTTCTGGGACAGTACCCGGCTCTTCCCGATTTGCCCTGGTGCGTTGGCAAATCGGGGTAATAAGGAGTTATTGGCAGCCCATAGCTGCCAATAAGTCCTAGATTAATCATGTCAGGCGTCTCCCCGAGATAGCTTCCATGATTAATCTGTAAATTACAGTAAATAAACACACACACCTGAAAAATCCTTTATTAGAAATAAAAAACACAAACACATTCCCTGGTTCACCACTTTAATCAGCCCCAAAAAGCCCTCCATGTCCGGCGGAATCCAGGATGGTCCAGCGTCGCTTCCAGCTCTGCTGCATGAAGGTGACCGGAGCAGCAGAAGAAACCGCCGCTCCTGTCACCTCCACGCAGCAAATGAAGAGAGCCGCGTGATCGGCTGAGCTGTCACTGAGGTTACCTGGATCCAGCGGTGGATGCAGCGTGGCCACGGGTAACCTCAGTGACAGCTCAGCTGATCGCGATACTACCCTCAGTTGCTGCGTGGAACTGACCGGCGCGGCGGTGAGTAGCGCGATCAGCTGAGCTGTCACTGAGGTTACCCGCGGCCACCGCTGCATCCACCGTTGGATCCAAGTAACCTCAGTGACAGCTCAGCCAATCACGCGGCTCTCTTCATTTGCTGCGTGGAGGTGACAGGAGCGGCGGTTTCTTCTGCTGTTCTGGTCACCTTCATGCAGCAGAGCTGGAAGCGACGCTGGACCATCCTGGATTCCGCCGGACATGGAGGGCTTTTTGGGGCTGATTAAAGTGGTGAACCAGGGAATGTGTTTGTGTTTTTTATTTCTAATAAAGGATTTTTCAGTTGTGTGTGTTTATTTACTGTAATTTACAGATTAATCATGGAAGGTGTCTCATAGACGCCTGACATGATTAATCTAGGACTTATTGGCAGCTATGGGCTGCCAATAACTCCTTATTGCCCCGATTTGCCAATGCACCAGGGCAAATCGGGAAGAGCCGGGTACTGTCCCAGAACAGTCGCATCTAATGTATGCGGCCATTCTGGGCGGCTGCTGACTGATATTGTTAGGCTGGGGGGCTCCCCATAACGTGGAGCTCCCCATCCTGAGAATACCAGCCTTCAGCCGTATGGCTTTATCTGGCTGGTATTAAATTTGGGGGGAACCGCACGCCGTTTTTTTTAATTTATTTCTATACTCCATAGTGACACGCCCACCGGCTGCTGTGATTGGGTGCAGTTAGACACCTGTCACTCAGCATGGGGGCGTGTCTCACTGCAACCAATCATAGGCGCCGGTGGGCGGGGAAAGCAGGGAATACGAGATTGTTTAATGAGCGGCAGGCTTTTTCAAATTAGAAAAAGCCGCCGGAGCAGTGTGAACGCCGTGCAGCGCCGGTGATCGGGGATCGGTGAGTATGAGAGAGGGGGGGACACTTCAGTCACTCGGGGGATTAGCGGTCACCGGTGAATCCTTCACAGGTGACCGCTAATCAGTACACGGCACACAGACAGAGCCGCGGCATGACAATGAAATCGGGTGAAGTTCACCCGAGTTCATTCTCATCGCGCTACTCTGTCTGCCGACAGTTTTCACGGTGGTTTTCACAGTTTTCACAAATGTGTGTTTTAGGCCTGACAACGTCCCCAAAGACTAGCTAGGTCGTTCTGCAGGTCCGGATCGCTGTTGCGTCGTTGGCCAGGTTTGCCTGTTTGACAGCTCACCAGAGACTTTGTAGCGATCCCGGCCAGGTTGGGATCGCTGGTGGGATCGCTAGAAAGTCTCAGTGTGTAAAGGGGCCTTTAGAATCCTTGTGGGTACTAGAACTAAACAGTGGTCACTAATCACAGCTATGTAATAGAGGAGCTAAGATAAAAACAGCACTGAGTAAAATAAAAGCATGTAAGCATCCCCTATGGGTTCTAACTCCGGTATCATAGTTTGAGCTAATGAATGTATATTCAATTAAGTATGGTTTAAGAGTAGTGACTTGCCAACAGCAGCGGTTCCAAATTCTTCTGGACAATGAGATGATAAATACTTATGTGTCACTATTTAGTTAATATATAACATCACATTTTACCTTTGGACTGATATTTTAGATTTTAGCTATACTGATCCCTGAAATCCCCTGATGCCAGTCTATTCCAGTATGTAATAAAGACTGGCACTGCTTGCTTTGTCAGATGCTTTCCTGGAAAAAGATACAGAACAGACTATCTTCTGAAATATTGCTAAATTACCCTTGTAACCTTCCCAATATGAGAAACAGGATTTCAGAAATCTTTCTTCTTACCGCACTGTTAAACTATGTGAGTTCAGAGTTAGAGAATATACTGTAAGATGACTATAAAAGTGATGAAATAAGTTTAAGATTTTTCATTTACAATGCATTATATTTTAGATGCTTAAGAAAGCTGATTTATATACATATCATGAACTATTCATGCCTTTTGGTAACAACCTATGGGCCTCATTACGGTATTTCCAAAAAAAAATCTGGTGTAAAACACATTGAAAAGTCACTCACAATTTTGACAAAATAGGCAGAGCAGGGGCAGACGGAGGTGCATCTAAGAACACTCATTTAATTCATGAAAAGTACACCTCTTTATTGGCGTAATTTTCCACAACAACATACTCCAGTATCTAATAGCAGTACATTTCTGGCGGGGACATCAAGATGTTTGACATCATGACACCAAGACGACACCTAAAAAATGATCAACAGTACCTCGCGATTGTGAGATTTCAAACAAAATGTTCTCTGATAGAAGCGGCCACTGAGCATAGAGTGTCACAGAGTGTCATAAGGAGATTACAACAGAGATACAAAGAGACTGGAAGTGTCACAGAAATGCATATTAGTGTACATCCTGTGGCCACATCCCACACTGATGACCACTTCATTGTGAACAATGCCAGTCAGAGACGAATGATGAATGCCACACAATTCCAAGAACATTTAAAGGAAGTGAGAGGCACTCAAATGACACATCATACCATTCAAAACCATTTACATCACTGTGCTCTTTGTACTAGACAACCTGCAAGGGTACCTGACAAAGCTAACAGGCACCGACATCATCATCTTGCTGCACAAGGGACCAGTGGGACTCAGTTCTGTTAACTGATGAAAGTTGACTCATGCTGAGCAGGAATGATGGCTGGGAATGATGTTGGAGATGCCAAGGAGCACTATACATCAACCTCTGTTGTCATCAGACGAGCTTTTGGTGGTGGTGAATGGCACAGTGGCACTACTTGAATAACATAATCCAGTCATTGTGCCTCTGTATAGACAACACAGGCCTAATATCACCTTCATGGATGACGGATCTCTAGCTCATCAAAGTTGCATCATCAGGAAATGACTGTTTGCGACTGGGGTACCTTAAATGGAGTGGCCTGCACTTTCTCCAGACCTAAATCTCATAGAAAACCTACGGGATCAGCTGAATTGATAGTACCCCAGAACCAATATGATCTGAGGGCCACCCTTCAAAAAGAGTGGGATGCCATTCCACAGCAGACAATAACTCCACTCTATGAGCAGTATGAGACGTCATTGTCAGCTGTAATTGATGCTCAAGATTACATGACAAGTTATTGAGACATTTTTAGTGGTATACCCACCACTGTTGTTGGCTTTTGTTCTAATAAATTATTAGAGATAGGAAAATAACCATTCCATGCTTTTTAAATGCCTTACTTTCAAGTTAAAATATTACTGTAGCGTGAACGTTTTACATAAATTTTACCTGAAAGAAAAAATATCCCTAACGTTTTGTGAGTAGTATAGATAAGATTATCTCAGCACAGGAACATTTTTTTCAAATACATCCAATTGTGGAAGTTATTATCCAAGAACTAATGATCAAAAAGAACTCTAAAATGAACTTTGTTCATAGGAAAAAACATTTTAATAAACTGTGCGCCTCTGACGTTGCTTTCCTACAGTGTTTTAACATATGTTCAGTGGCACTTTTGGACCTTGTGTCCAAAACAGGATTTAGACATATGCGCTGAAGGGGCATATATATATTTATATATATATATATATATATATATATATATATATATATATATATATATGCATATATTTGCCTTATTCTGTCTGTCTGTCTATGTCGGTCTGTCATGCTCCAAAATGACATCATTACAGTGACAACCGTCACATTGGCCGCTCGGCTCGGCTTGGCTCCGACCCCTGCATGGAATGGCCGCTCGGCCCCACCCCCTCACACATTGGACGCTCGGCCTAGGCTCGCCCTCCACACGCATGCCCCAAACCTGCACGGAGCCCCAACTCACAGGTGACTGCTGCACCCCCGGGAGCCCACACCGGCAACCAAGCCGAGACATACCCTTGCGTTGGCGGGATCGTGCCGGAGCACGCTGGTAACCATGGAACACATCGGGTAACCATGGAAACCACTTTGCTTAATTACCCGATTGTGTACCATGGTTACCAGCGTATGCCGGCTCCCTGCCTATTCAGATCGTTGGTCTCCCGCTGTAAAACACGCTGATGCGTGCTGCACAGCAGGAGACCAACAAACAAAAAATGAACCAGCACTGTTGCTTTGAATAGTTACCTGATGTGTACCATGGTTACTAGCTTAACCCGGCTTCCGGCCGGAGCCGGCGTACGCTAGTAACCATGGTACACATCGGGTAACTATGGAAACCGCTTTGCATAGTTACCCGGGCCCCGCCCTCGCACACTTTGCCCGCTCGGCCACGCCCCCCGCACACTATGCCAGCTTAGCCTTACCCCCCGCACACTATGCACACTCGGCCACGCCCCCCGCACACATTTGTGACACCCTGGGCAAGCCAGGGGTCACAGGTCATAACACCACCACACCCTACACCCCAGTTAGGAACATCAAAGCTAACCAAAAATCCTTGTTGCCTTCCTCCAGGAGCTGGTATCCACACCAGGGGGTGGGCCAGGCGGTTGGCTCCACCCACCGAGGAGTTCACAGCTCTGGAGGCGGGAAAAACCAGGCAGATAAGTTAGGGAAGTAAAGGAGTAAACAGCTAAGATAGAGTTTGGAGTTTGAAGAGAACAGTTAAGGAAGTGAAAGTAGAAGGAAGTGAAGTAGTAGTGGAGCTAAGGAGAAAAGCTGAAGTGACAGAAAAGTGAGAGTAGTAAAGCCTGAAGTTGGTCCGGGTGTGTGCCCCAGACTGTGACAGCAAGGTCAGCAGACGGCGGTGATAGTCTGTAGGGGGACTGTTTGGAGGTTGCTGGAAGGACCGCGGACGGGTGGTGACCCGGCGGTCTGGAGCAGTATACGAAGAACAGTCAGCACCAGGGCAGGGGCCTTTCGGATCCCGGCAAGGCTAGGAGTCGCCATAATTTGCCAAATCCGTCAGTGAAGGGGACGACTGTCTCCCAACAACCAAGTCCCGATTGAAGGCAACAGTCCAACCGTAACAGAGAGACACCGCCACCGCCAGGGCACCAGTTTCTCAGGGCCAGCGCCTGCGGGCAAAGTGGGGCTCCTCCGGCCCATATCCAAGCCGGGGAGCGGGTTACCGGTGGGAACCCATCGCAACCATCATCATCTTAGGTGCAGGAAAAAGGGACCGTTATCGTCAACTACTGGGGAAAGCAAGTGCAGCCGTCCGTGGGAACCGTCTTTCCAGCCGTGTGTTTTACCGAGAACTGTGTCATCGTCTCAGGCTGAGTGAGTACCACAGTGCCGCAAGTCACAGAGCTGCCCCCGCGTCCCTGCATCCCACCAAGCCCTGCATCACCCACCTCATCACTGGGCCCCGGGACAACCAACCCCCTACCCACGGAGGGGAGGACTAACATCCAGCTGCCCCGTACCATCACTCCCGGGATCCCCATACAGAGCAGCGGTGGTGTCTACAAATCACCACAACCGTGGGTGGCGTCACGGACAATAAATTATCCCAAATCCCCATCCCCTTTCACTCACGGGCGAGGAGCGCCGCTAGAGTCCCCGGGATCCGGCCCATCGCTCGAGCGACCGAGCAGCAGCAGGCCGCAGCAGCCGCGGCAGCCGGACCCGAGCAGTGGGAGAGAGCGGCGTCCCCTCCTCCGCCCGCGACACATTGGGCACCTATACACCCCCCCAGGACTACTCCACCTATTAGACAACTCCCCCTAGGATTACTCCTCCTATTAGACTCCTCCTTCCCCAAGACTACTCCTACTATTAGACTCCTCTCTCTCCCCAGGACTACTCTTCCTATTATCCTCCTCTTTCCCCAGGACGCCTACTCCTATTATACTCCTCTCTACCCAGGACTACTCCCCCTATTATCCTCCTCTCTCCTCAGGACTCTTCCTCCTATTATACTCCTCTCCCCCCAGGACTACTCATTCTATTATACTCCTCTCCCCCAGGACGACTACTCCTATTATCCTCCTCTCCCCCAGGACTACTCCTCCTATTATACTCCTCACCTCCAGGACTACTCCTCCTATTGTGCTCCTCACCTCCAGGACTACTCCTCCTATTATACTCCTCTACCCCCAGGACTACTCCTTCTATTATCCTCCTCTCCTCCAGGACTACTCCTCCTATTATACTCCTCTCCCCCCAGGACTACTACTCCTATTATCCTCCTCTCCCCCCAGGACTACTCCTTCTATTATATTCCTCACCTCCAGGACTACTCCTCCCATTATCCTCCAGGACTACTCCTCCTATTATCCTCCACTCTCCCCAGGACTACTCCTCTTATTATCCTCCTCTCCCCCCAGGACTACTCCTCCTATTATACTCCTCTTCCCCCAGGACTACTTCTATTATACTCCTCTCACCCCAGGACTACTCCTCCTATTATCCTCCTCTCCCCCCAGGACTACTCCTTCTATTATATTCCTCACCTCCAAGACTACTCCTCCTATTATCCTCCAGGACTACTCCTCCTATTATCCTCCACTCTCCCCAGGACTACTCCTCCTATTATACTCCTCTCCCACCAGGACTACTCCTCCTATTATACTCCTCTCCCCCCCAGGACTACTCCTCCTATTATCCTCCACTCTCCCCAAGACGACGACTCCTATTATCCTCCTCTCCCCCCAGGACTACTCCTCCTATTATACTCCTCTCTCCCCAGGACTACTCTTCCAACACACACACAAACTGCACAAAACATACCTCCCCATAAAACACACACACACACAAACCGCGTAACACACACACAGCACCACACACACAACGCTGCAGACACACAGCGCTCCACAAACAACGCAACACACACAACACAACACACAAACACCGCCGCTCTCACACACCCCCACACCCAGACAACACCCAGAACATTTACAGCGCCCTACACAAACACTTGGCAACTACACACAACAACCTCTATATATTATATATATATATATATATATATATATATATATATATATATATATATATATATATATATATATATATATATATATATATATATAACAAAAATCATACATTAACTACACAATAAATCCTAGATTACCCGATGCGTTAGAATCGGGCCACCTTCTAGTAATGACTATAACTATGTCGAAAATTATGTTCGACAGACCACACTGTGGCTCCATCTGCATCTTTATAGTAAATGGTCCCATCAGCACATACTTCCAAATCCCATAAGACCCCACAGTGCCATTGAACGTATGGCCAAACACTATGTGAACATAGCTTAACTCCAATATGTCCGTCATTGAGACAGGCTTACAATGCCAGTTGTAATAAATTGGCCCCCTATGTCTTTTCGTAGTTTTAAGAAGTAAATCCACATTGATTATAAATATAAACATACATAGCTAATGGTTTTATACCGAGAAAACAATGAGTTGCTGAAAAAAAACTGTAATCTTGTGACATGACCACATTCAAATGTCTGCTGATCAATGTCAAACTGCTGACAAAATAAACAAAAAGAATCAGGTTTATGTCCACCCAAAATAGCGCCACTCACAAGCAGCTCAGATTTATTGATTGCAATTTTTATAAAGCAACGTAATCAGTGAATAAATGTGAAGCTTGAATGTACTGTATTTTATTTCAATACAAAGATAGTAAACCAGTCTACAGCTAATTCTGCGCCCCGTTGGGAAGTGGATACTATTGCAGTGAAGGAAATAAGTATTTGATCCCCTACCAACCATTAAGGGTTCTGGCTCCTACAGACCACTTAAGGCCACTTTACACACAGAGATAAATCTGCGGCAGATCTGTGGTAGATCTGTGGTAGATCTGTGGTAGATCTGTGGTTGCAGTGAAATTGTGGACAATCAGTGCCAGGTTTGTGGCTGTGTACAAATGGAACAATATGTCCATGATTTCACTGCAACCACAGATCTGCCAAAGATTTATCTCTGTGTGTAAAGTGGCCTTTAGACGCTCCTAATCAACTAGATATCTGCATTAAGGATCACTGTCTTAAATTGTCACCTGTATAAAAGACTCCTGCTTACAGACTCAATCAGTCAGACCAAAGAGCTTTCTAAGGATGTCAAGGACAAGATCATAGATCTGCACAAGGCTGGAATGGAATACAAAACCATAAGTAAGACGCTGGATGAGAAGGAGACAACTGCTGGTGCAATAGTAAGAAAATGGAAGAAATACAAAATGAGTGTCAATCAACATCGATCTGGGGCACCATGTAAAATCTAACCTCATGGAGTATCCATGATCATAAGGTAGAGAAAGCAGCCTAAAACTACACGGGGGATACTTGTTAATGATCTCAAGGCAGCTGGGACCACTGTCACCAAGAAAACCGTTGGTAACACATTATGCCGTAATGGCTTAAAATCCTGCAGTGCCTGCAAATTCCCACTGCTCAAGAAGGCACATGTGCAGGCCCATCTGAAGCTTGCCAATGAACACCTGTATTCTTCCGAGAGTGATTGGGAGAAGGTGCTGTGGTCAGATGAGACAAAAATTGAGCTCTTTGGCATTAACTCAACTTGCTGTGTTTGGAGCAAGAGAAATGCTGCCTATGACCCAAAGAACACCATCTCTACTGTCAAGCATGGAGGTGGAAACATGTTTTGGAGGCCTTTCTCTGCTAAGGGCACAGGACTATTTCACCGCATCAATGGGACAATGGATGGAGTCATGTACCGTGAAATCCTGAGTGACAAACTCCTTCCCTTCACCAGGACATTAACAATGGATCATGGACTGAGTCTTCCAGCAAGGCAAATTACCCCAAATATTCAGCCAAAGAAACAAATGAGTGGCTCAAAAAGAAGCACATTAAGGTCATGGAGTGGCCTAGCCAGTCTTCAGACCTTAATCCCATAGAAAAGTTATGGAGGGAGCTAAAGCTCTGAGTTGGCAAGCGACAGCCTCAAAATCTTAATGATTTCGAGATGATCTACAAAGAGGAGTGGACCAAAATTCCTCCTGACATGTGCGCAAACCTCATCATGAAATACAAAAAACATCTGAATGCTGTGCTTGCCAATGACGGTTTTACCACCAAGTATTAAGTCTTGTTTGCCAGAGGGATCAAATACTTATTTTTCTCTGCAAAATGCAAAAAAAAAATATTTAATTTATACAATGGATTTTTTGAATTTTATTTTGGATATTTTCTCACTGTTAAAATTAACCTACCCTTAAAATTATAGGCTGTTCATGTCTTGGTCAGTGGGCAAACTTACAAAATCAGAAAGGGATCAAATAATTATATCCTTCACTGTACAGTCTAGGCAAAATATTTTGTGGGCTAAAGATTAACCCTAGAAAACTACCATAGATATTTGTGCAGCTGCAGCTCATGCATTTAGCTCACAGAGCATTGCCTTTGGTTTACAAAAGCCAGACAAACACAAATTTGCCAGGCTATACATAGGTTTTTGTCTATTTATATTTGACACGCTACGATATATCTAACAAGATGTCGGCGGGGTCACGTCGTAAGTGATGCACATCCGGCATCATTAGTGATATCGTAGCGTGTGACAGCTATGAACGAGCAGAAATACTCACTTTCTCGTTCATAGTTGACACGTCGCTCATTTTCTAAAAATCGAACGTCCGGTTGTTCATTGATCCCTAGGCAGCACACATCGCTCCGTGTTACACCCCGGGAACGATGAACTGCAGCTTACCTGTGGCCGCCGGCAATGTGGAAGGAAGGAGGTGGGCGGGATGTTTATGTCCCGCTCATCTCCGCCCCTCCGCTTCTATTGGGCGGCCGCTGTGTGACGTCGCTGCGACGCCGAAAATCCCTTCTTTTCAGGAAGAGGATGTTCGCTGCCCACAGCGAGGTCGTTTGGAAGGTAAGTACGTGTGACGGGAGGTTACAGCATTGTGTGCTCCGGGCAAGAAATTGCCCGTGCCGCACAAACGATGGGGGCGGGTGCGATCGCAAATGCGATCACATGAGAAATTGTACCGTGGAAAGCAGCCTTTAGTCTAGGATCACTGAACACAAATTTCAGCATTAAATATTTATTTGGAACCATTAAGGAAAAAATAAAAAAATGTACATGATTTGAACTCTGAATATTGTACATTTACTGGTGAACTGTCGCACACATTCATCTTCTTAGAGATTTGGACCCTTGTCCCCAGGTGTTGATTTAAAACAAAACTGTTCTTTATTCGCCCTCCCCAGGTCCAAAGCGGAGTTTCCACACCACTGCACTTAGGTCAGCTTAAAGGCCAGGTTCACACAACTCTATTTTTGGTCTTTGTATAAGCAGAAAAAAACATTATATTGCACTCGGACCAATGTGAGTCTATGGGGCCATGCAGATGTCCGATTTTTTTGCCAGGGAAAAAAAACTGCAGGGGAAAAAAAAAAATCGCTACATTTCAAAGTTTTGATCCAATTTTTGGAATGTACTTGGCCATGCAAATCAATGAGTGAGCGGAAAACATCGGACTGCACTCAGATAACATCTGGAGTCCGATTTTCGCAGACTGACACAATTTAGAAGATGGAGACCTTTTTCTAACTCTATCTTCTCATCCGAGAGAATCGGATCACACTACACTCTGATCACATGCTAATCAAACTATGATCACAGTATGATCAGTGTGTAATTTACATAATCGAAGATATTCTCTTGAATGAGTGATATGATGTAGAAGGCTGAAAATGAATTTTCCCTTTCCTGAAAGCAGCAGAATTGTATTTTTACTGTGTATATAAATGCATAAATTGAAAAGCTCAAATATGTGGATGTAGTCATCTAAAATGTCAACTTGATCTGCACTTTACTGATTTAGAGAAGCATTAAACTACAACTACGGATCAGTTGTTGTTAGTGATATCCATTTAAAATGTCCCAGTAATATATATCATAGTTAAAGAAAAGGAAAAAAAAAAAAAAAAAGAAGAGGGAAGCATTTATTGGAAAATCCACAGTCTAGAGGCATATTACCTAAATCAAAGTAACTTTACAGAACAAGTTAGTAGTTAGGTAGTTACCATGCTCCAATAACTGGGATTGAACTCCTACATTTCATTCCTGGGTTACCAAAAATTCCAAATGCCTTAACTGCAGAGTTTAAATAGAAGGATGCTTGAAAGTTTGTAAATCTTCCAGCATTTTCCATATTTCTGCATAAATTTGAACTAAGATACATCAGATGTTCACACAAGTCCTAAAAGAAGATAACGAGAACAAAATCGAACAATTGAGTACAAATTATTAAACTGTGCCATTTTTAAATGAGAAAAAATAACCAATATTACATGTCTGTAAGTGGCAAAAGTTTCTGAACCTTTACTTTCAGTGTCTCATATTACCACATTATGCAGTAAAAACTGCGTTTAAACAATTCCGGTAAAAATTGTTTAGTCCTGCAGATCAGCTTGGAGGAAATTTAGCCCTACAAAACAGTTTCAACTTCACTATGTTGATGGCTTTCCTCCCATGAACTGCTAGAATCAAGTTTTTCCACAACAATTAATGTCAGGACTTCAACGTCGCCATTCCAAAAGGTTAACTTTTTTCTTCTTTAACTATTCTTTAGAAGTTTCTGGCCTTATGTTGCTGCATGACCCATGTTCTTTTGTGGGCTTGGCTGGGTCATTCCAAAACTTTGACCTTCTGATGAAGCCATTCTTTTGTTAGATATGCTTGGAATACAATTCCTCTACATCTTTTTTTGTTTGTTTTTTTTAGTAGAGGACTTAAGATTTTGTTGCAAAAGTAAATGTAATTTTAACTGTGCATAATTCCCTTTAACTTGAAGCCTCAGTTCCAGCTGCTGATAAAGAACCCTAAAGCATAATGCTGCCTCCACCCTGCTTCACTGTGGGTATGGTATTCTTTTGGTTATGCTCAATGTTGGCTTTGTGCCAAACATACCTTTTGAAATTATGGCCCTAAAAATGCAACCTTGGCCTGGACTACCATCTTCACCGTGTTCCATGGCATAACTAATGCCTTGGAATTCTTTGGGTATACTTCTGACTGATAACTTTAAAAACTGAGATTGCTTTGCAGTATTGTAAGTGTATTACTGACCATGGCTTTGGCTGTAAAATTCAACAGAAAAAATGTCAAGAAAATCTTATTGGAACACGCAAATACATGCACTTACATCCCTTGGCATGCCATCAATGAGATGCTTATTGATGGCATCAGAAATTTGCTGCCAAAGTAATGTTCAGCACAACAGCATCAAGCCATAGGTTGCTCGTGTTACTATAAGAAGCCAACGTGGCCCTATAACCCTACCATAGTCTCAAGCAAATCCGGATTTGTCTGTCAAGAAGCACATCTGGGACGTAATTGGTTGGAATTTGTAAAGGAAGATCGGGGTCTTGATGATTTGTGTGCCTAGGTGCACTCGGCATGGCAGAACATAGCTCAGACAACAATTAATTAGCCGAGGTGTTTAAGTGCTGGAATTTGTGCTCATCGTGTTCATACTCTATACTGACAAAATCGAGCAGTTATGAAAATTTGTTTTACATTTTTTCCCCATCATTTGCAGATAATAAACTCCATGACTTTTCCGTCTTAAAGTTGCAATTTCAATATTAAGGAGTGTATAGCAGGTTGTCTTCTGCAAAGCTGCACCTCCGGCCACCTGATGTACATGAGATTGCAATATGCCCATTTCAAGTGAATTGGGCCTGCACAGTTGACTGTCCAGGAGAGCCCATTTACAGGAAAATCAAGGAAAGAGATTTAATGCTGAATCAGGATTTGAAACTTTATTGTAATGGACCTTTGCTTAAGGTACCGTCACACTAAGCAGCTTACCAGCGATCCCAACAACGATAGGGATCGCTGGTAAGTTGCTAGGAGGTTGCTGGTGAGCTGTCACACTGCGACGCTCCAGCGATCCCACCAGCAACCTGACCTGGCAGGGATCGCTGGAGCGTGGCTACACGAGTTGCTGGTGAGCTCACCAGCAGCCAGTGACCAGCCCCCAGCGCCGCGTGGAAGATGCTGTGCTTGGTAACTAAGGTAAATATCGGGTAACCAACCCGATATTTACCTTGGTTACCACTGCACGGAGCTACACGTGCAGAGAGCAGGGAGCAGCGCACACTGTGCGCTGCTCCCTGCTCTCCTAGTACAGCACACATCGGGTTAATTACCCGATGTATGCTGCAGCTAAATGTGCACAGAGCAGGGAGCAGCGCACAATGCTTAGCACTGGCTCCCTGCTCTCCTACTTACAGCACACATCAGGTTAATTACCTGATGTGTGCTGCAGCTACATGTGCACAGAGCAGGGAGCAGCGCACAATGCTTAGCGCTGGCTCCTTGCTCTCCTAGCTGCAGGACACATCAGGTTAATTAACCCGATGTGTCCTGCAGCTAACTACATGTGCACAGAGAAGGAGCCGGCAGCACAGGCAGTGAGAGAGGCTGGTATCGAAGGTAAATATCGGGTAACCAAGGACAGGGCTTCTTGGTTACCCGATGTTTACATTGGTTACCAGCCTCTGCAGAAGCCGGCTCCTGATGCCTGCACATTTAGTTGTTGCTGTCTCGCTGTCACACACAGCTATCTGTGCTTCACAGCGGGACAGCAACAACTAAAAAATGGCCCAGGACATTCAGCAACAACCAACGACCTCACAGCAGGGGCCAGGTTGTTGCTGGATGTCACACACAGCAACATCGCTAGCAACGTCACAAAAGTTGTTCGTTAGCAGCGATGTTGCTAGCGATGTTGCTTAGTGTGACGGGGCCTTTAGCCTGAAATGATAACATATCCAAGTGACATATCAGTGATGGGAATTCCCCTTTAAGACCAGAGCCATTTATAACACTGGTGTGGCCTTTAGACTCTTAAAGGGAACCAATCACCAGAATTTTCATATATAAACTAAAGCCAGTGCTATACTGGCACTATCAGGCTGATTCTATACATACTTGTAGTGGTCTGCTCTGATGTTTAGGTTTTGAAATCCAAAAAAGTAAAGTTTAAAAAAAATTCGGCAGCTTCTTGAGTGGCAGTTGCAAAGGAGCAGATAATATATTCATAGTTATCCCCTCCCCCTGTTAGAATTAGCATAAGTATTATACAAACAATTCACTTTGTTGCAGGACCTGTGTGAGGTCATACCCATGTGACCTGGTATCCAGGTTTGTTGGCTGAGGCCCCACCTCTTCTGGTCACATGGTTATGACCTCACACAGGTCCTGCAACAAAGTGAATCGTTTGTATAATACTTAAGCTAATTCTAATAGGGAGAGGGGATAACTATGAATATATTATCTGCTCCACTGCAACTGCAACTAAACAAGCAGCTAATTTTATAAACTTTACTTTTTTGGATTTCAAAACCTAAACATCCGAGCTTTACCACTACAGGTATGTATAGAATATGCCTGATAGTGCCACTCTATCACTGGTTTTAACTTATATATTAAAATCCTGGTAATTGGTTCCCTTTAAGTGCCAGGGCCTAGGTTGCGACTATACTTCTGCACCACCTATAGCAGAAACCCCGTGGATTGCTATTAACAATTAGTCTACGAAGCACAATGGGAAGTAAATCCAGGGAGTGTATCAGACTAAATTTTAAGTACCCAAGCACCATGGGGGTATTAATGTAATGGCTCTCCTTCCAAATTGATAGGATTGTTACTAAATATGTACATACTCTCCAAAGGACAGATGCTCTAAAAACAAAGCACTTATGTTCTGTACAATGGCTGAACAGTAAGGTTTTTAAGTTAAAAGCCATGTTTCTAAATTGAACTGCTTATTATAAAACAATCTTAACCAGTAGCAGGTAAAGTGCAGCCCGGAGCCTGTACTGCACATTGTGACAGCGGTCTACTTAGGAGATGAATGAGGCTATCCTATTGATAAGGTCGCAGTCAATCTAAGGCAGACCTTTTTAAATTAGCAAAATGTTACGGTACTTTAGTAAGTGTCACAGCTGGTCCATCCCTATGAAAAATGTCTGACACTGGAGGAAAACTGTTTTTAAGCTAAAAGAGAAGATTTATTTTAAAATATTGTTTTTTTGGGTTATGGCGAAATGTTGAACTTTTCATTTATCAGCTCCTGGGCCAGATGTCCACCCTAGAAAGGGTGTGTGCTCATTTGATCCAGATTACTACTCATTTATCAATGGTCTGGATAATTTAGGATTTTAACACTTAAATAGGAAATCTTTTCATTAAATTCAAATGTCCTACATTAAAATTCAGTATTTTTGCATACAGGTTTTGTGTTTACACCAATCCTACATTAGAGAATAAGGAAAATGCCAAATTAAGATTGTATACACAAGAGTGCAATACATACAGTACAAGCAACCTATGGGTGCACATGGTGTGCCAATTGTTCTATATATTGAAAAAAAAAGAAAGGAAGAAGAAAGACTCTTCTTCGAAATGCGTTGGTTTTGTGCCTGCACTGGAACACTGTAGCCTCACGGTGACGTCAGACGCCGATTCATTCATTTTCCTTTACCAGTACAGGCAACGCTTCTGGCCAGAGTGGCCTGTACCTTTACAACGTGGCACCATACTGACCCACGGGTAGAGGCCGCCTGCATCTATTACTCCACACACAAGATGCAGTAAATCAAAAAGGACTTATCTTAGTAAGTTCACAGTTCTCCAGTTAAGCTATGCTCTTGGTGGACTATTGGACATTAGTGGACATATAAACATGTGGTGTACTTGGTGGAAATTTGGACATTGGACACTCAAGACAACATGTCAAGAATTTATTGATAACAGTTTACTAGGTGTTATCATGCTTGAGTTTTTTTCTGCACTTCTAATGGCCATTCCTTGTAATCATCACTACTTTCTATATGACTACTGGATTACATGTTTTACTCATTACTGTAATTTTTGCAGGAGCTGTTCATTTATCGATTCATTGATTTTAGTACTACCCCTTGGTACATAACTGGCAGTGTGGTAATGCATTTTTTTGTTCTCTTTGTGGTCTATTTTTTTACATGTGCTGGTATATGGTCCTGTGTGTGGTGCTGTATTCTTCACACTAATGCATTAAAATGTGACTTCTCAATTAAGAAATGTTATACCTGTTACATTTGAAAAGTATTGATGAATGGATGTTTGCCACCATAAGATATCATTCAATTAAAGCAGTAGTTTCACCATGAAGCTTTATGTGACACTTCTAACTTGACATAATCTCTCCACATTAGCAGAAGTCCTCCCCAGTCTCTTCACTTCTGGAGATGTTCATAATACGTCTGCTGCTCTACATTAAGTCACCATGACCTTTGCGTCCTCCTAAATAACAGATCTTGGGAGTCAACTCTCTGTAAATGATTAGTGAGGGCACCTACTCTTCTGAAGTAAGTGACATAAGGGTGAATTGGATTACAAAACACTAAGAGGTGAAGAAGACATCTCCAGACCATCACAAATCACTAAGAGTATGACTTCCTGAAGTTTCTGATTATATGTAATTACTTACACTCAAGGTACCTCGAAATACTGTACAAAGTGAGAAGTACATTCTGAAGACCGAGAAACTTCTATCAATATAAATGAGATCTCCATCCGGTTAAAATTCCCAATGTTTAATGATAGAATAGCCTAATGTTCCCTGCATCTTCAGATAACTGTTTAAAGGGAACCTGTAAGCAGAAATTTCATAATAAATCTAAAAGATTCCCCCTCTGCAGCTCCTGTGCTGCATTCTAGCAAGGTTCCTGTTGCTAGTCTGCCTCCCTTGGGAACTAAATAGTTTATAAAGTCTTACTTTTCGTATGCAAATCTTTTTTTCTGTACACGGGGGTGGGCTCTCTTGTGTCCGTTATTCTGCCTCCTGCAGCTGTACGCCGTCCCCCATCACTCATTTCCATACTGAGGACACCGCCCAGTGCTCCCGAGGTCTCGCGCATGCGCCGTGCCACTCTCGCGGTACTGTGCACTGTGCACAGTGTGACCGCTGGTGACGTGATTGCACAGGCGTGAGATTATGGGCGGCTCTGTGATTGTCATCAGCAAGTACCCGCCCATAATCTCGTGCCCGCGCTTTCCCCTCTGCCTCCACCGTTCTGCGCAAGCGCTGGCCAGATGAACCCTGTTGATCGGTGGTGTGCTCCGCTCCTCCCATCTATTTCCTGCTCCAGGAAAACATGGGTAAGAGGTGACGTGGGTTCATCTGGCCAGCGCTTGAGCAGAACAGTGGAGGCAGAGGGGAAAGTGCGGGCACGAGATTATGAGCGGGTACTTGCTGATGACAATCACAGCGCCGCCCATAATCTCTCGCCTCTGCAATCACGTTACCAGCGGTCACACTGTGCACAGTGCACACTACCGTGAGAGTGGCACGGCGCATGCGCGAGACCTCGGGAGCACTGGGCGGTGTCCTCAGTATGGAAATGAGCGATGGGGGACGGCGTACAGCGCCAGGAGGCAGAATAACGGACGCAAGAGAGCCCGCCCCCGTGTACAGAAAAAAGATTTGCATACGAAAAGTAAGACTTTATAAACTATTTAGTTCTCAAAGGGGGCAGAATAGCAACAGGAACCTTGTTAGAATGCAGCACAGGAGCTGCAGAGGTGTAATCTTTTAGGTTTATTAAGAAATTTCTGCTGACAGGTTCCCTTTAATAGAGTTATATTGAACTTCAAGGGAATTTCCAGTTTTATAAGAACAAAGCTTAATCACTTTTTATGAGATGGCCTTCAAATATGGCATGAAAAACTGGGGTTCATAGGAAGTCTGCTTATAGATACAATTATATCTCATTTGCATTTAGGAGCAAAGCATACTGGAAAGTGAGGGAAAAATGATTCAGTTCATATAAGTCTGGTAGAATTCTGATGAGAAGGAACTATTCACTTAAAAAGCGGATGGTAAGTTACAGAGCATGAGATTCGATACAGTTCTTGGACATATTAGATTAGAATGTGCACGAACAGCAGTTTTAGCTTGTGTAATAAGGATGAAGGCAGCTAGACCATGCTTTCTTCAGGTTTTGTATAAAAGGACAGGTGAGTTTTAAAGGAAATCTGTCAACAGGTTTTTGCTATGTAAGTGGACGACAGTATGCTGTAGGAATTAAAAAAACAAACAAAAAGCAACTGTGCTGCTCTTATCTGTGTGCATGCTATTATTCACATAAACTGAAGGATTTATTGCCCTGTCATTAGCATTAGAGGACTTAAAACTCAAGTGCAGGGCAGTCTGGCACACCCCTGCTGTAACTGACACCTCATAGTCAATACAAAATCTCTATTGAGTGGTCTGGTGTAGGTGGTGGAAGCTCCCTATGTTCCAGAAATTAAAATCTTTGATTATGTTAGAACGGCTGCACCCAGTAATGTATGTGAAACACCTCTGGATTCAGTGAAGACTTTCACACTACTGAGATAGGAGATGGCAGCTGTTACTGATGAGATTCCATGTAAATAGGAGAGGGGGCGGAGCTATGCCTCTAGCTCCTCCCATCATCATAGAATCTCATCGGTAACAACGGCCATCTATCTTAGTAATGGGAAAGTCTTCACTGAATACAGATTTTTCCTCATAATTGAGAATCTTGATAATGACTGATCAATTCTGGCAAAGAAAGCAGATTTGTCTGATAAATATTAAAAAGTTGCTTATTCTCATGTGTACTATTCATTTATGAAATAAAAATTAAAACGGTTTTGCTTTGAGCAAAAAAAAACAAAAAAACCCCAAATATGTCACAGCTTGTAATGCTCCCTGTTCCCTCTCCCTTCCTTCATTGTTAGGCCCTCTTCACATGTGTGCATCAAAATATGCAAGTGCGAGATGGTCCATTTTGTTCATCTGTGTGTACAACTTTTCTGTGCCATCCATGTGACATGTACTGGAATAAAATTAATTCAAGAAATGACTTATGTGTTAAAGAAGTGCAAATATAATGACAGACAGACAGATACCGTGTTTCCCCGATAGTAAGACACCCCGATAGTAAGACGTAGTGGGGGTCGGCTAATGTAAGACGTACCCCGAAAGTAAGACATAGTCAACGGAAAGCGTTATTTTTTTTTTTTCTTTCTTCTTTACAGTACCGGCCAAGCGACCAGCTGAGCGCCCTGACACGCCGGCGGCCGAGCGCTCAGCTGAGCACCCTGACATGTCGGCGGCCGAGCGCCCAGCTGAGAGCCGTCACATGCTGGCGGTCGGGCGCCCAGCCGAGCGTCCTGACAGGTCGGCGGCCGAGCGCTCAGCTGAGTGCCCTGACATGCTGGCGGCCGAGCGCCCAGCTGAGTGCCCTCACATGCCGGCGGCCGAGCGCTCAGCTGAGAGCTGTCACATGCCGGCGGTCGGGCGCTCAGCCGAACGCTCGGCCACCGAGAAATGTTGCACTAATGTTGTCCGTGGTCCATCAGGACCACAGACAACATACAAAAACACGCAGCCTCAGTGCCCTCATGTGCAGCAATCGCGGCAAGTCACCATACGGTACATTGCATGGAGACTTGCTGCGATTGCTGTGGGATTTTTTTCCAATATAAGACATACCCCGAAAGTAAGACATTGTGGGACTTTTGGGGGTAAAAAGAATGTAAGACACTGTCTTACTTTCGGGGAAACACGGTAGATAGATGCTTCTCCATTACTTGCACCAGGGCTTGATGCCAGCTGTGTTTCTGGACACTCTCAGCTGACATCAACCCCAATAAACCATCACCCTGATTGCCACTACATCAGGGCATTGGGAAGAGCCGAGGTGGAGTGCCAGAATTGGAGCATCTCATGTGATATCACTTCAGAGGTGGCTGCGTGCTGGTATTTTTAGACTGGGAAGGGGGAGGATCCCACATCATTTTTTCCATGTAATTATTTATTTGGTTAATAGAAATCTGTACAATATACAGTATCTGTCTGCCTAGCAATTGATTATCCAACTATTACCTTTACATATCTCTAACACAAAAATATCAGTCATTTCTTGAATGAATTTAATTTTGGTACATGTCACACAGACGGCAAACGGATGTTACACGGATGCCATCCGTGTGCTGCATGTATTTACACAGACCCAGCGTCATCCGTGCTGCCAAAAAAAAAAAGGACGTCACTGTGTGGTTCATATGGACACACGATCTGAGTGAAACCACTGACATGTAAGCAGCACCATAGATTATAATGGGTACCGGAAACACAGACATTTAAAGGGGGCCTTAGAGATAGCAGGACAGAGAAAGAAGGGTTGTACTAGGATCTACAGAGAAGAGAGGAGAAAGAATCTAAAGTTGTATGTAGAGAAAACAGACTACAAACAAGGAATAAAGCACATGGCGAGGAAATAAGTTTATTTTTGGAGCTGTGCTGCTGCATGTGCAGATGAAGACAGCAACTTAGACACAGCGCTCACATCCAGAATGTATTACATGAAGAGACAGTCCCAACAAGAGGAAAATATGAAACTTGGATCAAGCACAAACTGTATATGGTGTGGTAGTCTGAAAATGTATGAATGAAGATTGTAGACTGAAGCTTAGTACCATTTTATTAACCTTTTTTTGTATTTCAAAGGTATCCCTCACCTTTAAATTCAGTATATTGTGCAGTAAAAAAACATATGCTTAATTAGTTCAGGAATGAGCCATTTTACCCCATTCCTGACCAAAAACATTTTTAGGTTTTATTATACATGCAATTTTAAAGGCTCAAAAAAATCTCTCTTATTTGGATATTCTAATATTTATTTATTTTTTTTTTAAGATACATGTGGCTTAGTTTTTATATTTTATATAGGTAATGAAAAAATAGGTAATAAGTATGTTTTCAAATTTTACTACTTTTACATTTTTCTATGACCAGAAAGGACATCTAAAAACATTTCAAATTTTGTTCCACTTTCCAAATAAATTATATTTATACCTTGGACATATTTTTTTTTCAAAGAGGGCGCGGTTAGAAAAATTGATTCAGACTGGCAGTATTTTTTATTTTATGTTTTTTAAGTTAAGCATTGTGCCCCTATGAGGTCTAAAAAACATTTGAAGGGTATTTAAACATAGTAATAAATTATTTTTATTGCTGTTTACCCATGTAACTGGACCAAGTTATAAGGGAAAGCCTGCCTACTGCATAGCGGGGGTTCACTTGGTCTCTAAGGCTATGTGCCCACGCTGCGGAAAATGCGCGGATTTTGCCATGGATTTCTCGCGGAAAAGCCGCGGATTTTCCAGAAATCTGCAGCACAGCTACTCCCCAGCCATTTCTATGGCATTTGGGAAATGCTGTGCCCACGCTGCGGATTTTTACGCAGCGGAAATCGTGCAGAAAAATCTGCAGCATGTCAATTATTGTTGCGGATTTCTCCGCAGGGTCCCATATACTTACCTGCCTCACCGAAGTCACTTTCTCCGTCCGGTGTACAGGAGCGCGGTGAATCCAGGTACAAAAAGGAAGAGGTGGGCGGAGCCTGCACGAGCTCCAGTCATGTGACATCCGAAACTAGTTCAGGCCCGCCCACCTTCTTCTGCAGACGCTGAGAGAGTGACCCGGCTGCCGGAAAGCGAGGTGCTGCATGATGGAGATAAGTATTAACTCCCCCGATCACTGCAGCACTTGTTCTGCATTGAGGATGCAGTGCCGAAGCCATGGTACTGTATCCTCAATGCAGAATGCCCGCACCATATCCGCAGGACATTCCGCAGCATGGAAACAGACAAAAGTTGTGGTGCTGTTTCCTGGGAGCACCTGCGGAATGTCTTGCGGATATATCCGCAGGACACTGTCCCCGTGGGCACATAGCCTTAAGGTTTAGCAGCTCTTGTTCCCCCCCCTACAACCATCAATCACATGACCACTGGGTCCAAAGGAGGAAGCACTGCTCGTGCTACTAATCTATATACACAAGCGCTGTGTACAGAAAGATCGAGTAAACATAATAATAAACCACATTTATCTGAACTGTGGGGTGTCCGGCTGTGTCTGACAGCCAACTCTCCACCTCAAGAGCTGTATGACCTTGTGTCAGCTGCTTATACTGCACTGACAATTTAAAATATATTTGTAAACTAAAGAATGGACATGCCAGATGTTTATAACCTATGGACATCCAGAAGTAGTTAAAAATACACATACAGTCACATGATGTCACTCTTCATAGGAGATTCAAATAGGAGAACAACTTGCAAGTGGCCACCTTAAATACCTTTTCTCATGATTGGATACACCTGCCTATGAAGTTCAAAGCTCAATGAGGTTACAAAACCAATTTAGTGCTTCAGTAAGTCAGTAAAAAGTAGTTAGGAGTGTTCAAATCAAGAAATTGATAAGGGTGCCCATACTTATGCACCGGTCAAATTTTGTGTAAATGCAGATTGCCCATTTTCTATTAGTACAATAAGCCTCATTTCAATCCAGAAATATTACTCAATCCATCAGTTATTAGATATATGAAACTGAAATAGCTGTTACAAAAACGCAAATTGTTATAAAGAAAAAAGGTTAACATTAATAGGGGTGCCCAAACTTTTTCATATGACTGTAAAACTAGCGTTTACACTTTTGAATACTGTGTTTGTCAGTAGTGATGAGCAAACACTACCATGCTTGGATGCGCTCTACTCATAACAAGCAGTTGATGGTTGGATTACTGCAACTCGAGTACCCCAGTATAATAGAATTGAATGGAGAACTTCAGCATTTTTCCAGAAGATTTCTCAGAAAAATGCTTGAGTTACCCATTTAAGTCCATTATACTCGCTACACAAGTTGCGACCATCCAATCATTAACTGCTCATTGCGAGTACCGAGCACCTGACCATGATAGTGCTCACTCATCACGATTTGTGAGGCCTCTGGGAGGAAAGTGTTAAACCAAATCTTTAAAAACAAAAAATGCACATAATAGAGTTAACCTGTTCTGAATGCTGATAATATCCCATGCTTTATTCCTTAAAGAAGCAAAGACAGGATATCGCCGTGTGACCATGGAAAAAAACAGACAAGATGATAAGATGTTGATTTTTATTGTCAATGTGTTTTTGAGAGCAATTGCTACTTCTTCCGAACAAACTACTCTCAGAAACACGTCGACAATAACAATCACCATCTTATCATCTTGTCTGCGTTTTTTCAGGGTTGTGGGGCGATATCCTGTTTTTGCTTCTTTAAAGGGAACCAAACATCAGGATTTTCATGTATAAGGTGCAGCCAGTGCAGTACTGGCACTATCAGGCACAGGCTGTACATACCATTAGGGTGCAGCTCGGGTGTTTAGTCAGTGAAATCCAACTTTATAAAGTTTGAAATTTCGTGCACTTTTTGATTGACGTGTGCACCTCTCTCCTAATGTCCGGGCGGGTTATGCTCGTTTATCCCCGCCCCCTGTTCCTCCCTCTCACTGGCCGTATGTAAATTTCTCTCTTCAGAAACATGGCGCCGGGGTTGGCGCCTGCACATAGCGCTTATCTCCAGCGCCATGTTTCTGTAGCCCACTGTACTAAGTATTTTGCAGGAGAGGGCGGCGCATGCGCCTTCGCTTCTTCAGATCCGGTTGTGACCGCGGGAGCGCGCGTGGTCACAACAGGACTGCAGAACAGATGATGAGAGGTTGCGATTACCTGCAGCTAATCGCGTCCTCTTATCAGCTGTTCTGCAGTCCTGTTGTGACCACACGCGCTCCTGCGGTCACAACGGGATCTGAAGAAGCGAGGGCGCATGCGCCGCCCTCTCCTGAAAAACACTAAGTACAGCGGACTTTAGAAACATGGCGCCGGAGATGAGCGCTATGGCAGGCACCAACCTGGGCGCCATGTTTCTGAAAAGAGAAATTTACATACGGCCAGTGAGAGGGAGGAACAGGGGGCAGGTGGAGGGGGGGATAAACGTCCATAACACGCCCGGACATTAGCAGCAGAGGTGCACACGTCAATCAAAAAGTGCACAAATTTTCAAACTTTATAAAGTTGGATTTCACTGCCTAAACACCCGAGCTGCACCCTAATGGTGTGTACACAATGTGCCTGATAGTGCCAGTACAGCACTGGCTGCACCTTATATAGGAAAATGCTGATGATGTTTGGTTCCCTTTAAAGGGAAGGTATCGTCAAAAAAAAAAAAATTCCAATAACTGAAAAAATGTAAAGTAATAATGTTTTAATGTTTTAATGTTTTGTTTAAATATTATTATTTGTTTTTAATTGAGCAAAATCTAAAAAAAAAAAATTAGAAAGTTTGATATTTTCCACTGTTAAACACTAGGGGGAGCAGCTGCTGAAATCCTACAGAAATCAGACTGTATAAAAAGCTCAGATTACAGCCTGCTGTAAAGTGGGCGGAGTCTGCTCTCCTGTGTGTGATGGCACGCCTCCCTCTCCTAATCTGAGTGTATACAACAGATAACAGAGAATGACATGTAAGGACACAATGCACAGCCATTTTCCTGGTGACCAGAAATGTCTAAAGTGTCACCAAGGACAGCAGGAGTATCACACAGGATAGGATTAGATACACAGCCCTGCAGACAGTATCCCACAGGATAGGATTAGATACACAGCTCACCAGACAGTATCACACAGGAGAGGATTAGATACACAGCTCAGCAGACAGTATCACACAGGATAGGATTAGATACACGGCTCAGCAGACAGGATAGGATTAGATACACGGCTCAGCAGACAGCTTTTTCTCTGCTTTTCACTTGTCCCTACTGACAGTCTTGGAAAAAAGACAGATTCTGTCGAAACGTTGATACCATTATTACTGATGGACATAAAAAGAAAAAATTGTAGCAATAATCAAAAGAATAAAAAATAATACAGAGCAAAAAACATCTGGATTCTACTTTTTCTTGTTGTCCCGTTTTGAGTGCCGGACTTATTTTTCTTGTATATATTAAAATAAATACAGTCGTAGCAAACAAACGTTTTGTTGGTTGAAGAATAAAAAGGCATCAATCCGATTGTAAAAGAATTTCTTTTTTATTTACAACTGTTGTACACAGAAAAGAAAACATTTTTATTTTTTGCCAAAACGAGAAATGTGTTCTTGAGCAGGAGCACAGAGAATGTCAGGGGAGGTGAGCGCTGATGTGACAGGAGCTCACAGACAGACACAGAGGAAGGAGCAGGTCCACAGCAGCACAGAGGATGTCAGGGGAGGTGAGCGCTGATCTGACAGGAGCTCACAGACAGACACAGAGGAAGGAGCAGGTCCACAGCAGCACAGAGGATGTCAGGGGAGGTGAGCGCTGATGTGACAGGAGCTCACAGACAGACACAGAGGAAGGAGCAGGTCCACAGCAGCACAGAGGATGTCAGGGGAGGTGAGCGCTGATCTGACAGGAGCTCACAGACAGACACAGAGGAAGGAGCAGGTCCACAGCAGCACAGAGGATGTCAGGGGAGGTGAGCGCTGATCTGACAGGAGCTCACAGACAGACACAGAGGAAGGAGCAGGTCCACAGCAGCACAGAGGATGTCAGGGGAGGTGAGCGCTGATCTGACAGGAGCTCACAGACAGACACAGAGGAAGGAGCAGGTCCACAGCAGCACAGAGGATGTCAGGGGAGGTGAGCGCTGATCTGACAGGAGCTCACAGACAGACACAGAGGAAGGAGCAGGTCCACAGCAGCACAGAGGATGTCAGGGGAGGTGAGCGCTGATCTGACAGGAGCTCACAGACAGACACAGAGGAAGGAGCAGGTCCACAGCAGCACAGAGGATGTCAGGGGAAGTGAGCGCTGATCTGACAGGAGCTCACAGACAGACACAGAGGAAGGAGCAGGTCCACAGCAGCACAGAGGATGTCAGGGGAGGTGAGCGCTGATCTGACAGGAGCTCACAGACAGACACAGAGGAAGGAGCAGGTCCACAGCAGCACAGAGGATGTCAGGGGAGGTGAGCGCTGATCTGACAGGAGCTCACAGACAGACACAGAGGAAGGAGCAGGTCCACAGCAGCACAGAGGATGTCAGGGGAGGTGAGCGCTGATCTGACAGGAGCTCACAGACAGACACAGAGGAAGGAGCAGGTCCACAGCAGCACAGAGGATGTCAGGGGAGGTGAGCGCTGATCTGATAGGAGCTCACAGACAGACACAGAGGAAGGAGCAGGTCCACAGCAGCACAGAGGATGTCAGGGGAGGTGAGCGCTGATCTGACAGGAGCTCACAGACAGACACAGAGGAAGGAGCAGGTCCACAGCAGCACAGAGGATGTCAGGGGAGGTGAGCGCTGATCTGACAGGAGCTCACAGACAGACACAGAGGAAGGAGCAGGTCCACAGCAGCACAGAGGATGTCAGGGGAGGTGAGCGCTGATCTGACAGGAGCTCACAGACAGACACAGAGGAAGGAGCAGGTCCACAGCAGCACAGAGGATGTCAGGGGAGGTGAGCGCTGATCTGACAGGAGCTCACAGACAGACAGAGGAAGGAGCAGGTCCACAGCAGCACAGAGGATGTCAGGAGAGGAGAGCACAGATCTTACAGGAGGCTCACAGACAAGACACAGGAAGGAGCAGGTCCACAGTAGCACAGAGAATGTCAGGGGAGGTGAGCGCTGATCTGACAGGAGCTCACAGACAGACACAGAGGAAGGAGCAGGTCCACAGCAGCACAGAGGATGTCAGGGGAGGTGAGCGCTGATCTGACAGGAGCTCAAAGACAGACACAGAGGAAGGAGCAGGTCCACAGCAGCACAGAGGATGTCAGGGGAGATGAGCGCTGATCTGACAGGAGCTCACAGACAAGACACAGAGGAAGGAGCAGGTCCACAGCAGCACAGAGACTGTCAGCAGAGGAGAGCACAGATCTTACAGGAGGCTCACAGACAAGACACAGAGGAAGGAGCAGGTCCACAGCAGCACAGAGGATGTCAGGAGAGGAGAGCGCTAATCTGACAGGAGCTCACGGAGACACAGAGGAAGGAGCAGGACCACAGCAGCACAGAGGATGTCAGGAGAGGAGAGCACAGATTCTGACAGGAGGCTCACAGACAGACACAGAGGAAGGAGCAGGTCCACAGCAGCACAGAGGATGTCAGGAGAGATGAGCGCTGATCTTACAGGAGCTCACGGAGACACAGAGGAAGGAGCAGGTCCACAGCAGCACAGAGGATGTTAGGAGAGGACACAGGAGGCTCACAGACAGACACAGAGGAAGGAGCAGGTCCACAGCAGCACAGAGGATGTCAGGAGAGATGAGCGCTGATCTTACAGGAGCTCACGGAGACACAGAGGAAGGAGCAGGTCCACAGCAGCACAGAGGATGTTAGGAGAGGAGACAGGAGGCTCACAGACAGACACAGAGGAAGGAGCAGGTCCACAGCAGCACAGAGGATGTCAGGAGAGATGAGCGCTGATCTTACAGGAGCTCACGGAGACACAGAGGAAGGAGCAGGTCCACAGCAGCACAGAGGATTACAGGAGAGATGAGCGCTGATCTTACAGGAGCTCACGGAGACACAGAGGAAGGAGCAGGTCCACAGCAGCACAGAGGAAGTCAGGAGAGGAGAGCGCTGATCTTACAGTCTAGGTGTATATGTGGTGTGGCTCTGTGAACAGTGTATATACATATGGGGGGGCTCTAAGCATAGTCATATATATATAGGGGGAAGGGGCTCTAACCACAGTCACATATATATATACTAGAAGGTGGCCCGATTCTACGCATCGGGTATTCTAGAATTTACGTATTGTGTAGTTCATGTATGATTTTTGTTATATATATATATATATATATATATATATAGATGTTGTTGTGTGTAGTTACCAAGTGTTTGTGTAGGGCGCTGTACATGTTCTGGATGTTGTCTGGGTGTGATGGGGGGTGAGAGCGGTGTTTGTGTGTTGCGTTGTTTGTGGAGCGCTGTGTGTCTGTAGTGTTGTGTGTGTGTTGCGCAGTTTGTGTGTGTGGGGTGTGTTTTGGGGGGAGGTATGTTTTGTGCAATGTGCGTGTTGTGCGGTATGTGCGTATATTTGTGTGTGCAGCGTTGTCTGTGTGTGTGGGTGTCTGTGTAGGGCAGTTGTTTGTGGTTCCCAGTGTGTGTGTGTGGTGTGGTGTGTTGTGCAGTGCGCGCGCGTATGTGTGTGTGTTGGGGGGAGGTGTGCACTTCCCATCGTGCTCCATCCGCCATGCTGCGCACTCCCAAACGTGCTCCATCCGCCATGCAGCGCACTCCCCATCGTGCTCCATCCCCCATGCTGCGCACTCCCAAACGTGCTCCATCCGCCATGCTGCACACTCCCCATCGTGCTCCATCTCCCATGCTGCGCACTCCCAAACGTGCTCCATCCGCCATGCTGCGCACTCCCAAACGTGCTCCATCCCCCATGCTGCGCATTCCCAAACGTGCTCCATCCGCCATGCTGCGCACTCCCAAACGTGCTCCATCCCCTATGCTGCGCACCCCCCATCGTGCTCCATCTCCCATCCTGCGCACTCCCAAACGTGCTCCATTCGCCATGCTGCGCACTCCCAAACGTGCTCCATCCGCCATGCTGCGCACTCCCAAACGTGCTCCATCCGCCATGCTGCGCACTCCCCATCGTGCTCCATCCCCCATGCTGCGCACTCCCAAACGTGCTCCATCCGCCATGCTGCGCACTCCCCATCGTGCTCCATCTCCCATGCTGCGCACTCCCAAACGTGCTCCATCCGCCATGCTGCGCACTCCCAAACGTGGTCCATCCGCCATGCTGCGCACTCCCAAACGTGCTCCATCCGCCATACTCCGCACTCCCCATTGTGCTGCATCCTCCATGCTGCGCACTCCCAAACGTGCTCCATCCGCCATACTCCGCACTCCCCATTGTGCTGCATCCCCCATGCTGCGCACTCCCCATCATGCTCCATCCCCCATGCTGCGCACTCCCAAACGTGCTCCATCCGCCATGCTGCGCACTCCCCATCGTGCTCCATCTCCCATGCTGCGCACTCCCAAACGTGCTCCATCCGCCATGCTGCGCACTCCCAAACGTGGTCCATCCGCCATGCTGCGCACTCCCAAACGTGCTCCATCCGCCATGCTGCGCACTCCCAAACGTGCTCCATCCGCCATGCTGCGCATTTCCAAACGTGCTCCATCCGCCATGCTGCGCATTTCCAAACGTGCTCCATCCGCCATGCTGCGCACTCCCAAACGTGCTCCATCCGCCATGCTGCGCACTCCCAAACGTGCTCCATCCGCCATGCTGCACACTCCCAAACGTGCTCCATCCGCCATGCTGCGCACTCCCAAACGTGCTCCATCCGCCAGGCTGCGCACTCCCAAACGTGCTCCATCCGCCATGCTGCGCACTCCCAAAGGTGCTCCATCCGCCATGCTGCGCCAGCATCAGCCTCTCCGTCTCCAGCATCAGCCTCCTCATCCCAGCCTTCCCCAGGTTCAGCCTCTCTCCTCTCAGCCTCCTCCAGCACGCCGTGCTCCTCTGCCGACACTCACAGATCCGATCGCATACACTCACACCCACCCGATCGCATACACTCACACACACCCGATCGCATACACTCACACCCACCCGATCGCATACACTCACACACACCCGATCGCATACACTCACACACACCCGATCGCATACACTCACACACAAAGACACACACACTGACAATATTGCACATACGCGCTGATACTCACAACATCCGGGGATATCACATGCTTCTGGCCATGTGATCCCCCGGCAGGTCCTGGAAGCTCACAACAGCACAGTATCGCCGCCGAGAAGCAAGCGATATCCCAGGATGTTGTGAGTATTTGGATGCGATGTGATGTGTGAGGTGTGTGTGAGTGTGATCTGATTTGTGTGTGTATGTGTGTGTGTGTGCTGTTATGTGTGTGTGTGTGTGTATGTTCCGCAGCTGCAGGACCTTGATGTGTGGATGTGATGTGATGTGTGTGTGAGGTGTGTGTGAGAGTGAGTGTGAGCCGGTGTACACTGGTAACTATGATACACATCGGGTAACTAAGGGACCTTAGTTACCCGATGTGTATAATAGTTACCAGCTTTCACGGCCTCCGTCAAGATCCCAGCATCGCAAGGTTATGTCTGGCGCTGCCGGGATCCTGACGGAGCCGGTGTAGAAGCAAGCGATATCCCAGCATGTTGTGATGTGTGAGAGTGAGTGTGAGAGTGAGTGTGATCTGATGTGTGTGTGTGTACTCACCTGGGAATCGGAGCTCCGTGTCAGTTGGGCCAGAGCGAGCGTGCATTGCGTGAGGGGGGCGGGGCCTGCAGAGAGCCGGGGCGAGAGGCCAATCCGTGTGGGGGGCGGGGCCATGGCGAGCCCAGCGGCCAATCAGCTTTGTGTCACCGTAAGGACACAATTTCGGAGCATGACAGACAGACAGACAGACAGACAGACAGAATAAGGCAATTATATATATAGATATATATATATATATACTAGAAGGTGGCCCGATTCTACGCATCGGGTATTCTAGAATTTACGTATTGTGTAGTTCATGTATGATTTTTGTTATATATATATATATATATATATATATGTTGTGTGTAGTTACCAAGTGTTTGTGTAGGCGCTGTACATGTTCTGGGTGTTGTCTGGGTGTGACGGGGGTGAGAGCGGTGTTGTATGTGTGTTGCGTTGTTTGTGGAGCGCTGTGTGTCTGTAGCGTTGTGTGTTGCGCGGTTTGTGTGTGTGTGGTGTGTTTTGGGGGGAGGTATGTTTTGTGCAATGTGTGTGTTGTGCGGTATGTGCGTATATTTGTGTGTGCCGCGGTGTTTGTGTGTTGGGTGTTGTGTGTGTGCAGCGTTGTCTGTGTGTGTAGGTGTCTGTGTAGGACAGTTGTTTGTGGTTCCCAGTGTGTGTGTGTGTGTGTGTGTGTGGTGTGTTGTGCAGTGCAGTGCGCGCGTGTGTGTTGGGGGGGAGGTGTGCACTTCCCATTGTGCTCCATCCCCCATGCAGCGCACTCCCCATCGTGCTCCATCTCCCATGCTGCGCACTTCCCATCGTGCTCCATCCGCCATGCTGCGCACTCCCAAACGTGCACCATGCGCCATGCTGCGCACTCCCAAACGTGCACCATCCGCCATGCTGCGCACTCCCAAACGTGCACCATCCGCCATGCTGCGCACTCCCAAACGTGCTCCATCCGCCATGCTGCGCACTCCCAAACGTGCTCCATCCGCCATGCTGCGCACTCCCAAACGTGCTCCATCCGCCATGCTGCGCACTCCCAAACGTGCTCCATCCGCCATGCTGCGCACTCCCAAACGTGCTCCATCCGCCATGCTGCGCACTCCCAAACGTGCTCCATCCGCCATGCTGCGCACTCCCAAACGTGCTCCATCCGCCATGCTGCGCACTCCCAAACGTGCTCCATCCGCCATGCTGCGCACTCCCAAACGTGCTCCATCCGCCATGCTGCGCACTCCCAAACGTGCTCCATCCGCCATGCTGCGCACTCCCAAACGTGCTCCATCCGCCATGCTGCGCACTCCCAAACGTGCTCCATCCGCCATGCTGCGCACTCCCAAACGTGCTCCATCCGCCATGCTGCGCACTCCCAAACGTGCTCCATCCGCCATGCTGCGCACTCCCAAACGTGCTCCATCCGCCATGCTGCGCACTCCCAAACGTGCTCCATCCCCCATGCTGCGCACTCCCAAACGTGCTCCATCCCCCATGCTGCGCACCCCCCATTGTGCTCCATCCCCCATGCTGCACCAGCATCAGCCTCTCTACCCGCAGCATCAGCCTCTCTGTCCCCAGCATCAGCCCCTCTCTGTCCCCAGCCTCAGCCCCTCTCTGTCCCCAGCCCCTCTCTGTCCCCAGCCTCAGCCCCTCTCTGTCCCCAGCCTCAGCCCCTCTCTGTCCCCAGCCTCAGCCCCTCTCTGTCCCCAGCCTCAGCCCCTCTCTGTCCCCAGCCTCAGCCCCTCTCTGTCCCCAGCCTCAGCCCCTCTCTGTCCCCAGCCTCAGCCCCTCTCTGTCCCCAGCCTCAGCCCCTCGCATCCACTCACACACACCCGATCGCATCCACTCACACACACCCGATCGCATCCACTTACACACACCCGATCGCATCCACTCACACACACCCGATCGCATCCACTCACACACACCCGATCGCATCCACTCACACACACCCGATCGCATCCACTCACAGACACTGACGATATCGCACATACGCGCTGATACTCACAACATCCGGACATACCACATGCCTCTGGCCATGTGATCCTCCGTCAGGTCCTGGAAGATCACAACAGCACAGTATCGAGGCCGAGAAGCAAGCGATATCTCCAGATGCTGTGAGTGTGTGGATGTGATGTGTGTGTGAGGTGTGTGTGAGGTGTTTGTGAGAGTGAGTGCGATCTGATGTGTGTGTATGCGTGTGTGTGTGCTGTTATGTTTGTGCGTGTGGAAGTCGCGCCGCTGCAGGACCTTGATTTACTGGTAACTATGCAAGCATGGTTACCAGCGCAACACGTCCCCCGCTCGCACGGGAGCCAACACCAGCATACGGCGGCGGCGTACGCTGATGTGGGCTCCCGTTGGTAAGGGGGGAAAGGGGGGGGGGGGGAGTACAGTACTCACCTGGGATTCGTGGCTCCGTGACCGTGTCAGTTCGGGCAATGCGGGGGGGGGGCGAGAGCTAACGTCTATTGCGTGAGGGGGGGCGGGGCGTGGCGTGGGCGAGTTGCCAATGCCTGCAGGGTGCCGGGGCGAGAGGCCAATCTGTGGGGGGGGCAGAGCCTGGGCGAGCGGCTGGCCAATCCGTGTGGGGGCGCAGCCGGGGCGAGAGGCCAATCCGTGTGGGGGGGCGGGGCCATGGCGAACCCAGCGGCCAATCAGCTTTGTGTCACCGTAAGGACATGTCACGGTGACACAATGTCACCGTGACACAATTTTGGAGCATGACAGACAGACAGAATAAGGCAATTATATATATAGATATAGATATATATATATATATAGAGATAGATATATATATATATATATATATATATATATACATACACACACAGACAGACTGATCGGTGGAGGAGCGGCGGTGAAGGAGCGGCGCTAATCGGTGGAGCGGCTTCCCTACATATTATATTGTATTTATATATATGGGGAAGGGGCTCTAACCACAGCCAGTGTGTGTGTGTGTGTGTGTATATATATATATATATATATATATATATATATATAATATATATAATATATATATAGACATACACACACACACACAGACAGACTGATCGGTGGAGGAGCAGCGGTGAAGGAGCGGCGCTAATCGGTGGAGCGGCGGCGTCCAGCGGTGTAGGAGCGGCGCTGGATCGGTGGCGTGCATCTGAAGATAATAAACCACAGGAGAGTGACGGTGACAGATAACACACATATACATACTGTTACACATGTACACAGACAGATCAGAGCCCCCACATATATACAGACTGGGGTTAGAGCCTGCTAAGTCTGTATATATGTGGGGGCTCTGATCTGTCTGTGTACATGTGTAACAGTATGTATATGTGTGTTATCTGTCACCGTCACTCTCCTGTGGTTTATTATCTTCAGATGCACGCCACCGATCCACCGATTAGCGCCGCTCCTCCACCGATCAGCGCCGTTTCTCCACCGCTGCACGCCGCCGTTCCTCCACCGATCAGCGCTGCTCCTCCACAGATGAACGCTGCTCCTCCACCGCTGCACGCCGCCGTTCCTCCACCGATCAGCGCTGCTCCTCCACAGATGAACGCTGCTCCTCCACCGCTGCACGCTGCTCCACAGGTCAGCTCCGGTCCTCCACCGCTGCGCGCTGCTCCTCCACAGATGAGCGCTGCTCCTCCACCGCTGCACGCCGCCGTTCCTCCACTGATCAGCGCTGCTCCTCCACAGATGAACGCTGCTCCTCCACCGCTGCACGCCGCCGTTCCTCCACCGATCAGCGCTGCTCCTCCACAGATGAACGCTGCTCCTCCACCGCTGCACGCTGCTCCACAGGTCAGCTCCGGTCTTCCACCGCTGCACGCCGCCGTTCCTCCACCGATCAGCGCTGCTCCTCCACAGATGAACGCTGCTCCTCCACCGCTGCCCGCCGCCGTTCCTCCACCGATCAGCGCTGCTCCTCCACAGATGAACGCTGCTCCTCCACCGCTGCACGCTGCTCCACAGGTCAGCTCCGGTCCTCCACCGCTGCACGCCGCCCCTCAACGGATCAACGCTGATCTTCAGCTGTCGGTAAGGCTGGTTCTGTTCTAGGAGGCGGAGCTTTTAGGACAGAAGCTGGTGCTGCTTGTTCCTTCAGATCCTGGCGGTAGGGGGAAAAAATACAGCCCAGCCAAAATCGTGGGCTATGGAAAAATGGCGGCTGAACCCACCCACGGCTGGGAATTGGGCAGCCCACATAGGCGTTACCATTTGAGTAGTAACAGAACTAAAGGGGTCGGGATCCGACTACTATCCCCTATGTCCATGAGGTGCTGTAAATTGAGGCTGCACTGTCGTGCTAGAACTTGGAATGTGACATGGCAGCCCCCATTGCCAGCTTTCAAAGATTATAAAAACTGAAAGACATCTTTATTTATTGCAAGATAACATTATAACTTCATGTTATCTTACAAGTAATCATTGTTTGGATTATAAAAATCCGCGACACCTTCCCTTTAAGGAACACTACTACCCCCCCAAGATGCTGCAGCAGCTCTCTTTGGCTTCTCAATAGTTGTGGCTTTCACAACTACACCAGGTGAGCCTGTTTTTGCCTCTCCAAATTTTCTGCTATCCTCAGATAAGACCCTATTTGTGCTACTTTTTTCTTTTCCGTTTATTGAATATTCCATGCCTATGAGCAGGTTACATTATGGAAAAAAGAAACTTTATACTCAAATAAGTGAAAAAAAAGATCATGAGATTGATTCTAACATGCTGGCAATGAAGGGGTTAAGCAAATCTAACTTGATCTAAATCTTATTCACCTGCACCCCGTCAAATAGTAAAGCTGGGGTCACACATAACGACAACGACGTCGCTGCAACGTCACCATATTCTGTGACGTAGCAGCGACCATAGATGATCGTTAGTAAGTTGTCAAACATGTTATAAAAAGCAGCGACGGAGCAGCGATCATAGCGACGTCGACGGTCGTTGTGTGGTTTCAGACGTAGCGTAGCGTCGCTGCTGCGGTGTCAAACACAAGGATTATCAGCTTATCAGCATGGCGCAGCGGGATAGCAGCGATCAAAAAATGACCTGGAGCATTCAGGAGCGAGCAACGATTTCGCAGCAGGGGTCTGATCGTTGTTATGTGTCACACACAGCGACGTCGCTGTTGAGGTCGCTGCAACGTCACAGAATATGGTGACGTTGCAGCGACGTCGTTGTCGTTATGTGTGACACCAGCTTAAGAACCAGAGAACACTATAACAATTATTTTGCCTAGTAGGGAGCAGCCAAATCTGCCTGAATAGCAGCTTTACAAGACCATAATCTCTTTGGTAGATTTAGTATAGATGACTGGTTCGTTTGCAGGAAGCACGGTGAAAGAGCCCGGCAATCCAATTAGTACTTAAATGCAATTAAATATTTGAAACTTTGATAGTCTGAGGAGATGGAGCTTTGATCTTACAGAAAAGTGTCCTTCCATCAAATCACTAGTTTGATTTTTCACTAATTAATACTAATTATGAAACGATGCCTGACCTCCTATAAACAGAACATTTACTGTATTTAACACAATGACCTGAAAGGCTCTTTTTCTGCCTGTTCTGTTCTTAATGGTTCAGAGATTAGCAAAGCACATCTGCATGCGATCTCACAGCGAAAAGGCAGGAAAAACAACCGATTCCTAGTGGCTTGAGCGCAGGCCACTGTGATGGTGTGTAGGGAAACAGGAACATTTATTAATCTGTTACCTTGTCATTGAAGCTGGTGGTTGGCTGGTCTCATTCCAGTCAACTGACCACTGTAGACAATCAATCACAGTCCTCAGCAGTCAAGTAACTGAAGAATGAACCATCATCACTGCCTGTGGACAAAGCTGATGACAATACATTTTAGTACTAATTTTTAACACTACTTCATTCTGAAGTTTTCTACTTTGTAATTATTAGACAGACAATTTAATCCCCTGTAAACGCTTTTAATTTTAGTTTTGTTAAGAGCATTTAAGTGATATGGACAGCTCTAGAGGCATTTTTGTCTGAAAGAAGTTTCTGTAAACCCCGATCTGAAGTTTAAGAAAATAAACTGTACTTTATGCATCCACGCTGGGTCCAGTGCCAAGATCTCATCAGCTCTGTCCATGGATGACATGAGTCTTTCAAAGCTGTTGGACTTTGTTATTAGCTGTAATGCTGTTAATATGGCATTACAAAATAACAGATACTGGGAACAATGGCAGAGACTCAGCACTGGACTAGGGGAGGGTGAGGAAAGCACAGTTTACTTTATTAAAACAAACTGCAGCCAAGTGGACAGGTTTTTGTTGTTTTTTTTTAAAACTGGAAAACCCTTTTAAATGCACATTTTTGGCTAAAAATCATTTTGCATATTCATATCGTTAGTGAGGTCATAGGATATCACCCATACACTGTGGTCTACACTGCTTTGCAGTATAAGAATATTGTGGAATGCTCCTTAAATAAACAGCTGGCCAAATAACTATTAACAAGTGAGACCAAAAGGGTTTGTAATAATTCTACTAAGTACATGTTAAATTTTCCTACAAGACTAGAGGGTGTCATTTTTCCCCTGGTTGCGTATGCAGTCCCAACAAGAGGATTCAGACTGTTTAATGTAAGAAAGGGATGACAAATTAAAATATACAAAGGGATAAAGTCAAGGGCCAACCTAGTAATGGGCCCCACATAGTTCTCCATACAGATTAATGGACCTCAAAAATTCCTCCATACAGAATAATGGGCCCCACATAGCCTTCTACACAGAATGGGCCCCACATAGTCCTCCATTCAGAATAATGTGCTCCACATAATCCTCCATTCAGAATAATGGGCCCCACATAGTCCTCCATACAGAAAAATGGGCCCCACAGTCCTCCATACAGAATAATGTGCTCCACATAGTCCTCCATTCAGAATAATGGGCCCCACATACTCCTCCATACAGAATAATGGGCCCCACAATCCTCTATACAGAATGGGCCCCACATAGTCCTCCATACAGAATAATGGGGTCCACACAGCCCTCCATACAGAATAGTGGGCCCCACATAATCCTCCATACAGAATAATGGGCCCCACATAGTCCTCCATACAGAATAATGGGGTCCACACAGCCCTCCATACAGAATAATGGGCCCCACATAATCCTCCATACAGAATAATGGGCCCCACAATCCTCCATACAGAATAATGGGCCCCACATAGCCCTTCAAACAGAATAATGGGCCCCACATAGTCCTCCATACAGAATAATGGGGCCCATATAGTCCTCCATACAGAATAATGGGCCCGATATAGTCCTCCATACAGAATAATGAGTCCCACATAGTTCTCTATAGAGAATAACAGGCTTACATAGTCCTCCATACAGAATAATGGACTTCAGCCAGCATGCCAGTTTGACATACGTGATGTAAGGTATATTGGAAAAATTGCAGACTGGTGCAGGCTACGTAAAGTCTCAGTTTGTAGCAATACTTGGAGGCTCTCAAGGTTAAATCGTATAATATGGGTCAATAAATGACAACAATACATGAGGGACGAGAGGGTTATATAAGATCTTCTAAAATGGTCCTCCTCTCTATAGACAAGGACACCTCTGACAAACCATGTGGAATCTGTTACATGGGTACAGAGGAATAATTCTGAAAAACGAATCCAGCAGAGACGGCTGGACCTCCTCATTGCATTACCATTTACATCTGATACAGTATAGATAATTGCTTGACCCAGTCAAATAGATTAATTCAGCCATTCAAGTTCTCCAAAAGGAATTATGAAACACTGGTAGACATCTGCAGAGTACTATATGGTTCAGGACTCTATTAAATACTTATCAATACATTGTTTCTCTAAACCTGCACTTAGATCTAAAATGCCCATTTTAAATAATACATTACAATTTGAGAACGAGGCTGACATATATTGACTGCTACAATTAGATGTTTATTGAATGATATACATCTGGGTATAAAGAGGCTAGTACTTTCCCACAGATTATACTACTGTCTTACTCTTGATTGAATATCAATCGAAGATTAACTGGATGGTTCAAAATCATTTTCATCTTATGTTAAAGCCAAATTGTATTGACCTGTTGAACCTATGCCATCTGAATAATGCAAACATATGCGGGAGCACAAGACAAAGCGATTATCTAAATATATACACTATGTGTTTAAGGAGAAAGTGAATTAGATAATGCAGTCATGTATCAAATGTGCACTAAATGTTAGGGATTAGGAGAGTTTAATCAATGAGCACTGAATGCCCTCTGCTGGCATTTTGGTAAAACTGTAAAGTGAACAGTAAAGAGAAATTCCTATAGGAATATTGGGCAAAAAAAAAACAAACTAATTTAGGTAGGAAGACAATTAAGCTGAATATCAGTTCTGAAGAAATCCTAACAAGGACCAGTATGTAACCATGCTGGTATCGACAGAGGAATTGAGAATACGACAATGGGTTGGGTCAGTCATTTAGTTATAGGTAATGATGAGCGAGTTTCGAAATACTCGGATTCACGATACTCGTAAGGAGTACTGTCTAATACTCAAGTATGCATTCCGAATAGTGTGTACAATGCAAGTCAATGGGTAATACCCGCAATGTAACCAGTTACCCGAATGCCGTACTAGTCGCTACTCGCACAAATAGTACGGCATTCGGGTTACTTGTTAAATTGCGAGTATTCCCCATGGACTTGCATTGCACACACTATTCAGAATGCATACGCGGGTACTAGACAGTACTCGTTACGAGTGTCGCGAATCCGAGTATTTCGAAAGCCGTTCATCAATAGTTGTAGGGTATGTTCATGTGTTGTATATCTACTACATGTTTTCCATACGGATTTCTATGCAGAATACAGTAAAATCCAAGTGGATTTCAACATATGTAGTATAATTTCTGTGCAGAAATCTTCAGTATGTCAGATCTTTGTGCAGAATTCATTGCGGATTCCAATGCAAAAAGGTGAAATCTAAGGCAAATCTGCTGCAAATTCCTCATGGAACACATGCTTATTTAGCAAAGTAGTTTTTTTCTTGCTGTTCTAGTAACAAAAATTCTGCAGCAAAATTTCTACATAAAAACAACCAATAGAGGTGTATTGTTATCTCATTTATGAGGGATACACCATACATGTCTCATTGCTGCAGCTGTCTTAAGTTAGCAACTGCATCTTTCTTGAGAATGGGGGTCTCTTGACCACTGTCTAGTGGCCAATGTGAATGTAGACTGGGTCATGCATACGTGGCTCTTTCCATTCACTTCTTTGGGCATTCCAAAAATAGAGTTGCATGGTTGCTTTGTGCTTGCTTATCCTTAAGATGGTTGTCTTCTTTAAAGGGGTTGTCCACTACTAGCACAACCTCTTCTGATTCAACGTGTTTGCAGTAGTTAAAATAATATAGAGTAAACTCATCTCCTGTACCCGCTTTATAACAGCGGAGCCACGGCTCATGGAGAAGGGGCTCATGTGGGGTTGTGACGTCACGCGAGCCCCATGTCCAATCAATGCCAGTTTCTTTCTCTCCGCCTTCAGACCAAACTAGTTAATCAATAGGAAGTGAGCGCAGCCACAGCACTCACTTCCTGTTGATTGATTGTTTGCTCTGAAGGCAGAGAGACGAAAGCCAGTGTTGATTGGACGTGGGGCTCAAGTGATGTCACAACCCCACATGAATCCCCTGCACAGCCGCCGTGACACCTCTGGAACGGTGCCGCTAAGGGAGAGGAGAGTATAGTCTTTATTATTTTACCTGGGGCAAACATATTGAATCAGAAGGGGTAGTGCTAGTAGTGAACAACCCCTTTAATTCCTTTTTCTTAAACATTAATTTTAATAATAAGCACATGCTTTCCCATTCTTTATTCCCCTGCAATCAGCTGTGATATGTTGGGGAACTTGTCAACATGTATTTAAAGCACCCCAAATTGAACTTATGTCGGCTGCACTTGCCCATATTGACTGGTTCTGCCAACACTTCAATGTGTATGGGGGCCCCGGGTCAACTGATTGTCAGGAAGAATGGCATGTCCAATTTCTCCCAGAGATAAGCTGCCAGCAAAGATATAGGTCGGTGGTTTTGTCAGAGAGAACACCGAAGCGCTCGGCCAAGCAAGAGCTCTTATGTATGGGAGAGATGGCCAAGATGGTTTCTGGCCAAATAATCAATTGAAATATGGTTCGCCCAACAGCCATCTGGTGCGTATCAGGGTCTCGATTTATCTGCAGCAGCACTAGAAAGAAAAAGAAGCCTTACACAATTCCAACCAAAATCCATTAGACCTAAAACACGGACATGCATAGTGATCCAAAGCTAATAATGGGCACTTGAAAATGTTCTCTTTTTTAATGTTTTACCTAATCGCTAGGATGACAGTCCCAAGTCCACCGCTGCTGACTGCATAGCCGCAAGAAAGAGAAATGCGAATGTAAGGGCGGTCAAACATGCAGCATTATCTTGAGTCAACGGAGCTGGTGCAAAATAACAATTCTAAACATTTAAAACTTTTGATGCCATAACTTAAACTGTTATAAGTGACAGTAATTTTGTGAATGAACAGATGGCGTGAAATGACTGTGTTCTTTGAAAGGTACTACTCATATTCATTGAAATCTAACTCTTTGAAATGCAAATTTAACTAATGGAATTTTTTATCTCCCTGCCAGTAAGGCACCCGCAGTTCATGCAGACTAAACAGATTTAAAATATTGTATTTGATTTGTACTTTACTTGTCAACACCCCCATACCAATTCATCATGGGCCCAGTATGCTAACTGATTGGTCTTTTAGACAGCATTCCAATAAACTGTTCTTAATTAGCATGTACACCGATTATAATGTCAAAGACAGAAAGAGGCGATAATTTATCTTCATGTCATATTTAATGGATTGCCAGTAAACAGCTCACAAGAGCTCTTTATACCAAGTAATGAAATGGGAAGGGCTTTGTGGAGCAGACTAATTTAGTTAACTACATTTAAGAGTTACTTAATTCCTACATTTCCTATCTCATTGTTTAATCTTCATTGCTACAGATGGAGCAGGCTCCTTTGGGAGACTGGTGATTGTCAAGGTGTTACGCACCCATCGCTCGTTGCTCCATCCGTAGTGCTAACAATGCTGGATGTCTAGATTTAACAAGGGGATTAAAATCAAATTGCTAAATCAATGTGACGAAAGGCTGGGGCTTGAACATAAACACTCTGTATAGTGCTGGAAATGTATAGCTATTCATTCAATAAACTAAATCTGTCAACTTAAAAAGCTGCCCATACTGCATGCCACGTCTACAGGTCCATACTTGAGATTAGCGAAACCGAGGTTCGGTGTTCGCACCAAACACAGACATTACAAAAAACCCCCAACAAAAAACAGTGTTTACGTATGCAAACCAGTCGTGCGAGCATCACTGTGCTCTGGTACCATTGGTGCTCAACCCAGTGTGAGACACTTGCAGTGTTTGAACGGCTCACACTAGGAGTAAAAACACTGTAATCAGATGTAGTGTGCACCGAACGAAAAAAAAAAAAAAACAAAAGGAAAAACCCAGGCCACCCTCCCCCAGAAATGTTCTGTTTATGGCTGGCTGCACGTGGGCGGATGTAGGTGGAGACATGAACTGACTTCCATTGGGGTTAAGGTCAAGGCCAGGTCCCAAACTGAACTTTATCTTATGTTCGGCTGGCTGAGCCTAACTTCCAGGGGTCCGTTTATCTCTATTCCATACTGGTAGCTAGAGATGAGCAAACTCGAGGTTCTTACCAAATATAGCCTTTACAAAAAAATAATATTTTGACTTCGGGTGCTTTACATATGTTGACTACTTGAGCGAGCACCGCTGTGCTTAGGAACGCTTGGTGCTCAGCCCAGTGCAAGCTGCTTGCGGTGTATGAACATCTTGCACTGGGGGTAACAACAGAGTTATTGGATTTAGTGTGCACCCCCCAAAAAAATAGAAATACCCCGCCCACTCTTCCCTGGAAGTGTTCTGTTTATGGGTGGCTGCAAGTGGGTGGAAACCCAAACTGCCCAATTAGTGGCTCCCATTGGGGTTCAGATCAAATTCAAGTCCAGGTCCCAAACCAAACTTTATGTTAAGTCTGCCTGAAGCAGCTGAACCGAACTTTCATGGGTTCGCTCATATCTACTAGTAGTCAAAATGGCACATATTTTTGTGTGTGCTAGGTGTGCTGAATGAACACATAAAAAATAGTTTATGAGTTTGGTGTACTCATAAGAAAGTGCTCCACCGCCTCTCTCAGCCATCAGCAGGCTCGTGTATATTCATGTGAACAGAGTGACCTGTCAATCATTACAGAGACGTGCAGCGAGAGGAAGGGGGAACTTCTCTCTTAGCAATACATCAGACCATATGTAGAGTGTAGTTGTAGTACCAAACATTTTTTTGTGTGGCTTTGGTTAAATAGGAATATGGACCCATAGTTATAGTAAGCTGCGATTGTATAATTCAGCCAATTAAAGGTAATCTGTCAGCAGGTTTTTCCTACCTAATCTGAGAGCAGTATGATGTGGGCAAAGAGATCCTGAATGCAATGGTTTATCACTTAGATTACTGGGTGCAGCTGTTCAGACACAATCAAATATGTTAGTTTTAGCAAAGCAGCAGTGCTTAAAATGCTGTACTGCCCACACCAGGCTTTCAGTGCACATTTCTATAGACAGAAGCTGCTAATCACAGAAGGGGGCAGAGTCAGACCTTAAATAACATGATCCTCACTCCTACTAATGATAAAGCTATTGAAGCTTAAAGTAACACTTTGTAATCAGAGACACTTTGCTGAAATCTGTGTTAAGACTTACAGCACACTGTCTTCAGATTACATAGCGAAAACCTGCTGACAGATTCCCCATAAATGATCACTATGGTTTCAACACTTTATATAACTCAATAGTGTGGAATATGGAGAGAAGTCAGGTTTATGCCGCGCTATCACCAAGGAATCAAAGTTGATTAATTCATCTCCTTTATTCTTGTCTCAGGTCAACGTGTTTCAGAGATCGCAGACTCCTTCATCATGACATTCAAGAGAAAATGAACAATCAGATTGAGATTGTTCATTTTCTCTTGAATGTTTCGATGAAGAAGACTGCGATCTCTGAAACCCGTTAACCTGAAACAAGAATAAAAGATTAATCAACTTTGATTCCTTGGCGATAGCATGGAATAAACCCAACCCAACTTCTCTCCATATTCCACGCATTGTCTCTTTCGGAGCTGCGGCTGTTCGCCATATTTGCTATGTGATTATTGGTGTAGAAATGACAAGATAGCCAGCACTAAATGTGCACTACTGCACTAAAAATTCCAAACTGTACTTATTATTAAAATTTGAGATTTTTGGCAAACAATTGCAATTTTTTTAAGCTACCCCTACCATGTCATGGCAAATCTCTTTGGGGCAGTCCTACTTTAAATTATTTTTATTTAAAATGTGCCATACGGCCTCACATATGCAAAAAGTAGAACTGTTCTTAGTAGCACTTACTTGGACTTTTAAATCCCATACCCATGACTGAATCATGGCTGTGGGCGAGACAGGCCCAAGCAAATGTTGCTTGAAGTAAATAGCCTGTGGACAGGGCTTGATGACAATGTGAACAGCCACCAATTGCCAAAATCAGGTGGAAGACAACCCAAATTGGGGTGCACGGCAACGTGGGGGTCAGCCACCGACCAATTCAAGAAAAAACAAGATAGCCAGCACTAAATGTGCACTACTGCACTAAAATTGCCAAACTGTACTTATTATTAAAATTTTAGATTTTTGGCAAAAAATTGTGATTATAAGTGTTGTGACTACCACAACCCTATTAGGTGAGTTTGTTACCTTATAATAACCTGGTGTATACCCAGGTAAGACCCTATTTTCGCTTCCTTCCACAGTTTTTTCTGTACCATAACTCAATTGTAAAAGTGAATATAAGAAACTTTTGTAATACATCTTATCAAAAATATCCATTTCTTTCTCCACCAGTGAACCACCTCTTCCTCTACCCCTCTTGCCTTCCAAATGCATCAAGCTCTGAAAATATAGTTTGGTAAAAGCAAGCTTTCAAAATTATCAGGTCACACCTCCCTGTTACACCCTATGAAAAGGAGAAGGAGAGGAGTGAGGTGCATTCAGCACAGCGAGACCCACACACAAATTTCTGCTGCAGCTTCAAACAGCAGACTTCAGTGCAAAGATGGATTCACAGCCACACAGGTCAGTACTGCAGTGAAATCTCTTGCATGTGTTTGCTGCTTCTTAAAATGCGCTACACAGAGATTGAAAGGCAATAATCCCTCTCTCTCTTTGTGCTGTTTATTGGAGAAACAATACTGGCTAGTCTGTTCCCATTAGTTCAGAGACAATGGAAAATTAGAGATCGAGTTTGTGGAGGGGAAACTTTCTCAGTGTGGTGAGCATTAATTGGGAGACTTCATAGCAAATAGTCTTTTCAAATAATTGCAAAACAAAAGGTGGAGCCTAAAGAGAATACTGGTGAAATGCAATAATCAAAACATATAAATGGCCGGAATTGTGCTATTCCTCATGTACACACAGGACAGTTTATTCTGAAATATTCCCTTAAATGACAATTATGCATTAGATAAAAACTTTAATTTAAATGGTAGCTGTGCTTTCCATAAACTTTTCACAAATAAATAGTACGAGTAGAAGAAACTTTGTAGTATATCTCATCAGAGAATTCTACTTTTTTTCTCCACCTTAAAGCCACTCTTTGCCCTTCCACTTGTTTTTTAGACCCACCATCAACTATGAAAAAAACGTTCAACTCTATCTTTATCAACAGAATACAGACTGCCAGCATTTTAAGGTGTTGGATTGCACCTCCAATTATACCATACAGAGAGGGCAGAGGAAGGAATAATTAGCAAAAGTGGGAGAGACAGCAAGAACAAGCTGACTTTTTTATCAAGTCTTTTAGTCCAGGGCTGGATTCACAGCTACTCGCTTCACTACTGCTGTTTGTTTGCCTTCATATTGCTGCTGCTTCTGTGTGTTGTACTAACTGAGGAATAAAGATCATGAATTCTTTTGTGCGTGTTGTGCTGTGTTTAGGAAAAATTCCAATTTAATTGAGCCTGCAGAGGAAAAAAAAAATGGTAAAAATGCATCTTATAGGACACAGAATAACCACAAACAGGGGTATTCCTCATGTGCAGTCTTACGACAATGAATAAAACCCATGATGCGTTAGTATAGTGTAGGCCAATGTTTATCATTTCAATGTATTTATAATGAGTAAGAAATATACAGTGAGTTTTTACTCTAGTATCACTGTTGGAGAACATTTACAGCTTTTTCCTTCAGTTCTGTTGAATTCACCTGGGAGCTGACCAGTCAGAAATACTTTCCACAACTACATATGTGGTGAGCTCACATTTTTCCTTTTCTGACACACGTGACAGCCTTTTCTGAGACGTTACTTGATAATATCATAGATGCTACTTAAAGACGTTCTACATGTAAATGTATTTGTAGAAAATTGAGACTAACAAGGCATTAAGAATTTGTGAAGTGCAGAATGGGGAAGCAGAGTAATGACTAACATCATTTCCCAAAACTGTCCTCATCCCAGGACCAATTTGGGCCTCTGGAATCTTTTGACGCATAGTCTGAAAATCCCAAAATAAATATATAAATGTGAAGATATTTGCGTAAATAGACTGATTCCTAGATATTTTTGATTGGTGCATCTTGAATCTGTAACCACTCTATGTAACCTCAGAATTGTAGTAACCCAGAAGAGTACTAGAGGATTTTTCAATGTGTCCATCCTCTGACACAATAACGGCCCACAAAGGTCCAGCAAAAGAAACCCATCTGGAAGTCACTTTGGAGTCAACCTATTTTCATTATTTTGTATTATTTTAATTTGAGGGTTTTTTTTACAAATCACATCATAAACCTAATATTTTGCAAGCGCAGTGATATCAACACATACATTTAAATTAGAGATGAGCAAACCCAAACTAACGTTTAGGGTTCATACCAACACAGTTTAAAAAAAAAAAAAAAATCAGTGTCCAACTACAGAGTTAAGTTGCTGTATGTATGCAAACCACTCAAGAAAGCAACCATGACTGTGCTCGGGTACACTCGGTGCTCAGCCCAGTGCGAGCAATTTGCAGTTTCTAAATGGCTCTCACTGGGGATAAAAGCAACGCTTTCGGATGTAGTGTGTACACAAAAAAAAAATCCTCCCTTCCCCAGAAATGCTTTGCTTGTGGCTGTCAATATGTGGGCGGAGACCAGAACTGCCAAATCAGTGACTTCCAATGGGGTTCAGATCAAACTTTTTCTAAAGTCCAGTTGACCCCACCTAACCAAACGTACATGGATTCGCTTATCTCTACTAGTAGCCAAAATGGCACATTTTTTGTGTGTGTGCTAGGTGCGCTGAATGAAGACATGAAAAGTAGTTTATGAGTTTAATGTATTCATAAGTACAGTGCTTTGCCACCTCTCCCAGTGATCAACAGGCTCATGTGTATATTCATGTGAATAGAGTAACCTGTCAATCATTAAAGAGATGTGCAGAGTGAGGAAGGGGGAATGCTTCTGGATGTAGTCAAGAACAAATGTAGATCCGATGCTTGTAAGGAACCAGCTTGAAGTAGTTCATATAAAATGTCTAAATTTATTTAGAAAAGTTGCATATAAAAATAAAGGACAGTCATGACTATCCCCTGGTAGGACTAGATGGTCAGTGGGGGCAACGCTTTGTCCCTACTGACCATCTAGTCCTACCAGGGGGTAGTCATGACTGTTCTTGATTTTTATATGCAACTTTTCTAAATAAATGTAGACATTTTATATGAACTACTTCAAGCTGGTTCCTTACAAGCGCCGTATCTACATTTTTGCTTGTCTTCATACGGTTGCCAAAATGGAGTCCAGGCTGCTACTAGTATAGCAGAGAATCAGAGGAGGTGAGCTGACAACATTGCTTTGTGTTTTGCTTTTGGATGTAGTGTGTACAAAAAAAAATCCTCCCTTCCCCGGAAATGATTTGTTTATGGCTTTCTGTATGTGGGCAGAGACCAGAACTGTCCAGTCAGTGACTTCCAATGGGGTCCGGGCACCAGGATCAAGTTCAGGTCAAGTGTTCGTCCGTAACTGAACTTTATCTAAAGTGAGGCTGAACGCGGCAATTCTGAACTTCCACGAGTTCACTTAACTCTAATTAATATAGTGGGACCAAAAACGTATACTCTGCCTCTTTGAATGAGCCTTTCTGATACACGCAAGTCTATTATGATAATGTTAATATATGCAAAGATATGCTGATTGAAAATATAAGGTATTAAAGGTCTTTCACACTTTAACATTAGCGGTCTCTAAAGACTTTTATAAATGTACGTTAAGAAGCATAGCAGGTACTTTCCCTCCCTGGGTCCAGCACTAGCTATATGCCGCTCCTCTAGTTTGTCTGTATTGACTGCAGAGAAGACATCACAAATACAGCGGACATCACCACAACAGACAGTCACTAATCTCAGCTGCTTGTGCTATCTACACCAGAAGAGCCACAGAGGTTAATGATTGGCTGCAGTGGTTACATGCAATGACATCACTACTGCTGCCAATGCACAGATGAATAAAAAAGCTGTGGATAAACAAGCGCCAATAGGGTCTTACCCAACAAAATGTAGGGAGGGGAGGGGGGAGTAATGTTACTCACCAGATGTGGTTGTGAAAGTCACAACCACTATATCAGCATGAATAATCGATCCACGGCTGCAGCCACCCAGTGGCAGATAACAGAAGACAATAGAAGTGGTGTTTGATGCCGCGCCAAAGGATCACTAGTTCAGATAGTCAGACCAATGTCACTTTATTTTCATCCAGGTCTACGCGTTTCAGGAGCACCTGCTCCCTTCCTCAGGACCGTCAGTGTACAAATAACATCAAATCAAATTTTGATGTTATTTGTACACTGACGGTCCTGAGGAAGGGAGCAGGTGCTCCTGAAACGCGTAGACCTGGATGAAAATAAAGTGACATTGGTCTGACTATCTGAACTAGTGATCCTTTGGCGCGGCATCAAACACCACTTCTATTGTCTTCTGTTATCTGCCAATGCACAGAGACAGGGCAGCTGCGGACAAAACTTATCTAGGGAGGGTAAGTTCCAGAGGAGGCTTGATTCATATAACAATATTGAATTAGGAATGCAGTTGAACTACAGTGCCAGTAACATATTGCAGAGAGAAACGGCCCCTTGCTTCTTGTAATTGGTGGGGGATGCTCTGGTTATACAATGATAACATATCCTAGCCGTAGATCAAGGAACCCCTTTATTAATCCAAACATTCAAGATTAATATGAGAACAAAGAAAAGTCACCCTAGGCTTCCATTATAAGTACTTGTCATTCTACTTTTTTCCGAAAATTGTGTAAAATAGATGTATTGAACATGACTTCACTATTAGGGGAGCAAAACGGAAACCATAAGAAGCAGAGTTTGAACCTCAGTAACGGGCAACAAGCAAGTGACATTAATTCAAAAACCACATGACAGTCTGCTTGAGAAGTGCCCAATTTATTTTCAGTGAGTTTGGGAAATGTCAGGTCCGTTTTTAAACACATGGCCGGATTTCTCCTTATAAACTATAAGTGACAAAATAGTAATGACTAAAAGGAGAAGGGATAAAGCTGGAACATTTTGCTACAGCTTTTTAATAACTTGAAGAAACTTCAACAAAGTACATAGAGTAATTAAAGCTTATGATCACACTGCACAAATTAAGGTTTATTAATTTTTGCATAGTAATATAAAGGGGTCTTTTTTATTATCCACGAAGGCTGAAAATGACATTAAAAGTGGCAAATATTGTACATTTAAATGACATCTGAAATATGTGTGTAGGTTACTTTAAATTCTATATATATAGGTATATATATACTAGAAAGTGGCCAAATTCTAACGCATCGGGTATTCTAGAATTTATGGTGTAGTTAATGTATGATTTTTGTTATATATATAGATGTTGTGTTTAGTTGCCAAGTGTTTGTGTAGGGCGCTGTAAATGTTCTGGGTGTTGTCTGGGTGTGTGGGGGGGTGATAGCGGTGTTCTTTGTGTATTGTGTTGTTTGTGGAGCGCGGTTTGTGTCGGTGTGTGTGTGTGTGTTTTGGGGGAGGCATGTTTTGTGCAGTGTGTGTGTGTTGGAGGAGTAGTCCTGGGGGAGAGGAGTATAATAGGAAGAGTAGTCCTGGGGGGAGAGGAGGATAATAGGAGGAGTAGTCCTGGGGGAGAGGAGTATAATAGGAGGAGTAGTCCTAGGGAGAGAGGAGTATAATAGGAGGAGTAGTCCTGGGGAGAGAGGAGGATAATAGGAGGAGTAGTCCTGGGGGAGAGGAGTTTAATAGGTGGAGTAGTCCTGGGGGGAGGTATCTAATAGGTGGAGTAGTCCTTGGGGGGAGGTGGCTAATAGGTGGAGTAGTCCAGGGGGGTAGGTGTATAGGTGCCCAATGTGTGCGGGGGGCATGGCCGAGCGAGCATAGTGTCCGGAGGGCGTGGCGGAGCTGGCACAGTGTGCGGGGGCGTGGCCAAGCGGGTACAGTGTGCAGGGGCGGGGCCCGGGTAACTATGCAAAGCGGTTTCCATAGTTACCCGATGTGTACCATGGTTACCAGCGTACGTGTGCTGTGCAGCACGCATCGGCGTGTTTGATAGTGGGAGACCAACAATCTGAATGTGCAGGGAGCCAGCATACGCTGGTAACCAAGGTACACAATCGGGTAATTAAGCAAAGTGGTTTCCATGGTTACCCTATGTGTACCATGGTTACCAGCGTACGCCGCCTCCAGCACGATCCCAGCAACGCAAGGGTATGTCTTTGCTGGGTTGCCGGTGTGGGCGCCAGGGATGCAGCAGTCACCTGGGAATCGGGGCTCCATGTGCGTTCTAGGAATGCGTGAGGGGGCGGGGCCAGGCCGAGCGGCCAATGCATGCAGGGAGCCGGGCCAAGCGGCCAGTGCGTGCAGGGGGTGGGGCCAGGCCGAGCCGAGCGGCCAATGCGACGGTTGTCACTGTAATGACGTCATTTTGGAGCAAGACAGGCAGACAGAATAAGGCAATTATATATATATATATATATATATATATACATATATATATATATATACATATATATATATATATATATATATATATATATATATATACATATATATATATATATATATATATATATATATATATACACATATACATACACACACACACACATAACTCCCAAAATGTATATGTGATATTGGATGATATTTCAGGATGATCTGAAACTGCACTGTGGCCTTTTCAAGTGAACCGAATGTGACCCCTCTCTAAACTCTTGAATGCACATTTACAACTGTTCAATGTTTCAATATTCTTTGCGCAACTTGCTGTTCTTTAACAGGGAGCTCTTTAACAGAGCTTAATGGCAAAATCCACATCAGATATTTGATCCATGATTCGCCCAATGAATTTAAAGGTTCAATTAGAATTGGTATTTAAACAGTCCTCCTCTGCATTCTGCTCACATTTTCACATTTTGACAAAAAAGACTACACCTAACAATTGATAAGCAGTATATCGCAACTGCAAGGATTCAAGCACTTTGTTCTCAGCCGGAACTGGCCACTGAGAGAGTATCATCAGCAGGTTGCAACAGAGATACCAAGAGACTGCAAGAGTCACAGAAAATATTGAGCCAAAGAGAAAGGGTGGTACAACTCCAAATAATAAAAAAATTTAAAATTTTATTTCACATATAAAACACACAACATTATCAATAGCAAAATTCACAGCAGTAGATCCTCAAAAAAGGGTGAGCTGGTATCATGGAACAAAAAGTGATTATAAACAGTTCATGCAGAAACAGGTCAGCAACATTTGACAATAATATTGTAAGCAGATAGTTTTGAACTTTAATGCCAAGGAGCAAACCAAAAGTCTATTGGGGCTTTAAACAGTCAAGCAGCCTACCAACTAGAAAGGTAATCCCTGTAAATCATATAAACGTCAAAGAGCTGAGCCCGTACTGACCAGTAAAGTGGATACCGCAACACCTGCCTGTCACAACGCGCGTTTCACCTTCTTCCTCAGGGGACGTAAGAGTCACAGAAAAGCATAAAAGTGGATGTCGTTTTGACACATCCCACACTCTCGATCGTTTCATTGTAAACAATGCTCTTAGGAACAGGATGATGAATGCCACACAACATCAGACACATTTAAGGGAGGTGAGAGGCACCCAAGTGTCACATCAGATGATTCAAAACTGTTTACATCAGCATGGTCTGTGTGCTAGATAACCTGCAAGGGTAACCTGGTCACACCATCGGGTACAGGCATCATTGCATTGCCTGGGCCACGGAGCATCTATGTTGAACGAGGGACCAGTGGGCCTCAGTACTAGTCACAGATGAAAGTCGACTCATACTCCGCAAAAATTATGGCTACCAACAATGTTGGAGATGTCAAACAAAGTGCTATTTATCAGCCACTGTTGTGGTGATGTTACAGTTTGGGCAGGTATTTCTTGTCAAAGCATTGCCTACACATTGTGAATGACATAGTGTCAAGCCCTTACTAATTGAATTACATCATTAATACAGTCATTGTGCTTCTGCATGAAAAACATAAGCCTAAATTCATTTCATTCTCTATCAAATTTAGGTCATATCATTAGGAAACCGCTGCTGGAGACTGGGTTATAAAAAAAGCAACAATAAGAGGATAATGTCCTCCAAAAATCAAGTATTACTCACAGCAAGTTGGGCTGCAGTGTGTACATCGCCCTGGCCAAAAACTGATGCTCTAGCAGGATACAGCTAAACCCCCACTAAGTGAAGGCATCACAGGTGCAGGAGAAGCAGATCACACACACACCTTCATGGAATGGAGGGGAGGTGACTGCTAGATGATAAAACTGCACACAAGTGACTTGCATAGAGCGCTGTTCACATGCAGATGACACATGCACGGACAGACACTCTACAATGCAAGGCCTTGCATTGTAGAGTGTCTGTCCGTGCATGATATACAGTGGAGTACGGCTTGGCAGCCCGCCTGATCTAATAGAAGGGCGTTACCTAATAGGCTGCGGGTTTGTGACTGTGTCATCTGCATGTGAACAGCGCTCTATGCAAGTCACTTGTGTGCAGTTTTATCATCTAGCAGTCACCTCCCCTCCATTCCATGAAGGTGTGTGTGTGATCTGCTTCTCCTGCACCTGTGATGCCTTCACTTAGTGGGGGTTTAGCTGTATCCTGCTAGAGCATCAGTTTTTGGCCAGGGCGATGTACACACTGCAGCCCAACTTGCTGTGAGTAATACTTGATTTTTGGAGGACATTATCCTCTTATTGTTGCTTTTTTTATATTTAGTGTAGGGACCTACAGACATGAGGTCCCTTGACGAGGGTGTAGGCTTACGTTTTATGGCCATAAATACCAACAAAAACCTCATATTTTTTTGTTTGTACAGGATACAGCCAGGCCCCTTTCTGTTGGGCCTTGCATTGTAGAGTGTCTGTCCGTGCATGATATACAGTGGAGTACGGCTTGGCAGCCCGCCTGATCTAATAGAAGGGCGTTACCTAATAGGCTGCGGGTTTGTGACTGTGTCATCTGCATGTGAACAGCGCTCTATGCAAGTCACTTGTGTGCAGTTTTATCATCTAGCAGTCACCTCCCCTCCATTCCATGAAGGTGTGTGTGTGATCTGCTTCTCCTGCACCTGTGATGCCTTCACTTAGTGGGGGTTTAGCTGTATCCTGCTAGAGCATCAGTTTTTGGCCAGGGCGATGTACACACTGCAGCCCAACTTGCTGTGAGTAATACTTGATTTTTGGAGGACATTATCCTCTTATTGTTGCTTTTTTTATATTTAGTGTAGGGACCTACAGACATGAGGTCCCTTGACGAGGGTGTAGGCTTACGTTTTATGGCCATAAATACCAACAAAAACCTCATATTTTTTTGTTTGTACAGGATACAGCCAGGCCCCTTTCTGTTGGGCCTTGCATTGTAGAGTGTCTGTCCGTGCATGATATACAGTGGAGTACGGCTTGGCAGCCCGCCTGATCTAATAGAAGGGCGTTACCTAATAGGCTGCGGGTTTGTGACTGTGTCATCTGCATGTGAACAGCGCTCTATGCAAGTCACTTGTGTGCAGTTTTATCATCTAGCAGTCACCTCCCCTCCATTCCATGAAGGTGTGTGTGTGATCTGCTTCTCCTGCACCTGTGATGCCTTCACTTAGTGGGGGTTTAGCTGTATCCTGCTAGAGCATCATTTTTTGGCCAGGGCGATGTACACACTGCAGCCCAACTTGCTGGAGACTGGGTTACCTTAAATGGAATGGCCTGCACTTTCTCCAGACCTGAATTTCATAGAAAACTTTTGGAATCAGCTGGATGGCTGAGTAGAGGCAGATAACTCTTACCCCAGAACCTCAATGACCTGAGGGCCACCCTTCAAGAAGAGTGGGATGCCATGCTTCAGCAGTAGATAACTTGAAATGTGAATACCATGAGACATCATTATCAAGCAGTAATTGATATTTCAGGCTACATGACAAGTTATTGAGACTGACTTTTTATTTGGGGGGGAGGAACCCACCACTCTTGTTGGCTTTTGTTTTAATAAATCGTTTGAGGCAAATCACCATTGCATGCATCTACTTAAATGCCCTACTTTCATGATAAAATATCACTGTAGCGTGAAGCTCTTATGCTTTTCATAAATTTCAATTGAAAGCCAAAATCCATACATTTTTGTATAAATATATACATTACAGTTCAAAAGTTTAAGGTCACTTAGATATTTCCTTATTTTTGAAAGAAAAGCACATTTTTTTTTCAATGAGGCGAACATTAAATTAAACAGAAATACACTCCATACATTGTTAATGTGGTAAATGACTATTCTAGCTTCAAACGTCTGGTTTTTAATGCAATATCTACATAGGTGTATAGAGGCCCATTTCCAACAACCAACACTCCAGTGTTCTAATCGTACACAGTGTTTGCTGAGTTAGAAGGCTAATGGATGTTCAAAAATCCCTTGAAAACCCTAGTGCAAGTATGTTAGCACAGCTGAAAACAGTTTTGCCGATTAGAGAAGCTATAAAACTGACCTTTCTTTGAGCTAATTGAGAATCTGGAGCATTATATTTGTTGGTTCCATTAAACGCTCAAAATGGCCAGAAAAAGAGAACGTTCATGTGAAACTCAGCAGTCTATTCTTGTTCTTAGAAATGAAGGATATTCCATCCGAGAAATTGACAAGAAACTGAAGATTTCCTAAAACGGTGTGTACTACTCCCTTCAGAGGAAAGCACAAACAGGCTCTAACCAAAAGTAGAAAAAGAAGTGGGAAGCCCCGCTGCACAATTGAGCAACAAGACAAGTACATTAGAGTCTCTAGTTTGAGAAATCGATGCCTCACAGGTCCTCAACTGGCAGCTTCATTAAATAGTACCCACAAAACGCCAGTGTCAACGTCTACAGTGAAGAGTCGACTCCGGGATGCTTGCCTTCAGGGCAGAGTGCCAAAGAAAAAGCCATATCAGAGACTGGCTAATAAAAGGAACATATTAATATGGGCAAAAGAACACAGACAAACATTGGAAAGAGGAAGATTTGAAAAAAGTGTAATGGACAGACGAATCGAAGTTTGAGGTGTTTGGATCACACAGAAGAACATTTGTGAGACAGAGAAAAATTGAAAAGATGCTGGAAGAGTGCTGGACGCCATCTGTCAAGCATGGTGGAGGTAGTGTGATGGTCTGGGGTTGCTTTGGTGCTGGTAAAGTGGGAGTTTTGTACAAGGTAAAAGAGATTTTGAATAAGGAAGGTTATTACTCCACATTGCAACGCCATGCCATACCCTGTGGACAGAGCATGATTGGAGTCAATTTCATTCTACAACAAAATAATGACCCAAAGCACACCTCCAAATTATGCATGAACTATTTAGGGAAGAAGCAGGCAGCTGGTATTCTGTTATGGAGTGGCCAGCCCAGTCGCCAGATCTCAACCCTATTGAGCTGTTGTGGGAGCAGGTTGACCGTATGGTACGCAAAAAGTGCCCATCAAGCCAATCCAACTTGTGGGAGGGGCTTCTGGAAGCATGGGGTGAAATATCTCTAGATTACCTCAGCAAAGTAACAGCTAGAATGCCAAAGGTCTGCAAAGCTGTAATTGCTACAAATGGAGCATTCTTTGACGAAAGCAAAGTTTGAAGGAGAAATTATTATTTCCAACCTAGTCAATGTCTGGACTATATTTTCTATTCATTATGCAACTCATTTGATAAATAAAAGTATGATTTTTCATGGAAAAGACAAAATTGTCTGGGTGACCCCAAACTTTTGAACTGTAGTGTACATGTTTTGTGTGTGCAAACTTGTACCGGCCTGAGGCATCACAACGACACATTCGTTTTACCATATAGTGTGTATAAAATATCTCAAAAACAATCAGGCAAATCGCACTTTTTTTGCAATTTTTATGCACTTTGAATTTTTTGGCCGTTTTTCAGTACAATATATGGTACAACTTATGATTTCATTTAAAAGTACAACTTGTCCTGCAAAAAACAAGCCCTCATATGGTAAGAATGACAAAAAAATAAAAAAAGTTACAGATCTCGGAAAAAGGGGAGCAAAAAAAAACAAACAAAAGAATGAAAAACGGAAAATCAACCAGGGGTAAAGGAGTTAATACATAAATAGCTAGCCATTTCCTCAATACTAACATAAAATTCACCATTACTGCTTCTTAGGATACATTTTATAGTTTGAATACTGTAACTGTAAAGAACCCTTTCCTATACTGATGTCCAAGTCACTTTTCATCCACATGTAATGAATGTCCTCTCGTTCTCTGTGCGGTTCTTGGGTATGACCCCCTGACGAAGGTGACGCTGAAACGTGCACGTCGGGGCTGGCATCACATGTGAGCACAGGTCTACTCTTGTCCAGGTAAAAACCTTTTTCTTTATACCTACCATATCTCCATTTAGGCGGTTTTATATACGTCTACCGTAGTTACCTTTGCACAACAGGCCATACTAATGATTTTTTGAGCTGTGTATGTACACCTTAATAACATTTCTTTACATTGCATACCACAGCCATCATTACTGTACATACTCATCTGAGTGCTGACACTATGCATACGGTTCTTTTTTTTTTTTTTTTAACACCCTCTATGGCTAGCACTATATGTGTCCACTATTAAAGATACCTGATGGTTAGTTAATGCATATATGCCATAGACATTATTGTGAACAACTGTGTTAATTTGATATGGTACCGTATATCTGATTTTTTCCATAATACAAACCATCAGTTCTAGTATCTCAATACCTGTGCATTGATACCTGTCCTAAACTTTTCAATATTTATACATGTGATGCCTCTGTTTTAGGTTCTCTTCCAGTTGGGATTCATTTTAATAATAAAATTTGTTATACTTTTTGACTAAATCGGTTCGCTTTAGAATTTATTTGTTGTATATCTCAGTGCCCAGTCATTGTTACCGTAGGTCAGCTACATCCATATGACCCATACTCTATTATTTTTTTTTTTTTTTTTTTAACATATATTAATTATTTTACACCATATTTCTTTTAGTGTTGTGCATGGTTGTAATTTTCTCTGATCAACGTCTGTATATGTTGAATACTGTAACTGTAAAGAACCCTTTCCTATACGAATGTTCAAGTCACTTTTCATCCACATGTAATGAATGTCCTCTTGTTCTCTGTGCGGTTCTTGGATGTAATAAATCATATTCCAATACTGACCATGCATTTGGCATGAACAAAGATCTTTCATTTTCACAACTGAAATAAGGTACATTTTAAACTTCTTATTCTAAAAAAGACCTCCCAATTTTACATCTCAAAATACTTCGGTCTTGACAACTTATTTCCAATGCAATCCACCATGAATGCAGTTTTATGATCAGCTAATAGGGCACTGTGAGTGATCCTGTAATCCTGCTTGAACTAAACCGCAGTGTTTTATGGTGCACGTTGGCATCTAACGTTGGTCGTGATATATGGTAAAGAAATGCAAAAAAAACCAACTAAACATTGAGGGGGGTGAAACTAATACCATATTGAGCGAGTAGAAAAGCTGTTAATTTAAGTATAGCAGGAGCTTGAATTATTCCACAATAATGTGAAATGTAAAATTATGGTGCTGAATATGCTGAATTTTGTTGAGGAACAAAAGGCGACTTCTAAGTAGAATAAAAATTATTTTACTCCTGGACTTGTCATTAGGAGAGATGCAGTCTTGTTAGTAATTTCCATCCATTTGAAGTGGGTTGACCGATTAAAAGGTGCCGTTACCTAGAGTCCGTAAATATAGTACTTAAATCAAAGTATATCGCAGTGAATACAAGGCAACTCAATGCCCAATAGTATTTCATTCCAAGAATGAACTTGGTGACCACCCTCATCCTTGGCTTGATTCTGAAGTACAAAATCAGTGCGCAATAGCTTTCTCTCCATCTCTTGCCAATAGAATTTAAAAAGAAAAAAAAAATCTCATGTCTTTAACAAATGAGCACTATGGGTATAAAAGGCAGGCGAGAGCGGTAAAAGTGGTTTACAGCAGCACTGCTGTGCAAAATGACTACCGAGCACATGTTGAGACTTACCAGGGAGCTGCAAAGCCATTGTCTAACAAAATAAAAGGAGATTTGTTATGGAAGTAAAAAATAAGCAATGAGAACCATAAAAGCAACTGAGCATCTAACAATGATGAATAAAAACGACAAACTCACACAAAGCATAAAATAATAAAGAATAATAAAAGAAAACCGGAAAATGCAGCTAAATTTGTGTATGATAGCGAACGATCATCTTCACACCACGCAAACTGTGTCATTTTGGTATACGACATAGTGTATACACTATTTTTGGAAGTTAATAGGAGCCCAATCATTTCAAGAGCAGTGAGAAAAACTTCCCAAAATGCCTAAATAATGCAAAATAGTGTAATAGAAGTAAATGAGACATTTTTAGTAACCATCACCAAAGCTACAATTGTGTACTATATTCTAGAGACTTACGAAGCGCTACTGCTTACTTAGAGGTAGGGTCATGATATGACTTTTCAATGGCTCCAAGGATTAATTACTTAACCTTTGACAAACTAGCTCAAAGTACCTAATACTCTGCACATAAACTAATACCTCCCAGTGGCAAAAAGGCAATAAGGTCGTCTGCCCTTTGCAAGTTATCAGATTTACTAGAAAAAAAAACGTATAGGCAAGTAAATCTTTCAATCAATTCATGGATTGCACCAGATTTGAACTAATCTCAGGAGCCAAATAGGCAAAGCTCCTAGAAATGTTACTGCTGCCTAACTTTTATTCTTTGAAAAGTTTTCTATTAAAATTGTAAAGGTCGCTTTACACACAACAACATCGCTAACGAGATATCGTTGGGGTCACGGAATTTGTGCATGTGACACCTATGAGCGACAGCTAACGATCAAAACTACTCACCTAAATCGTTGATCGTTGACACGTCATTCCTTTCCCAAATATCGTTGCTGGTGCTGGACGCAGGATGTTCGTCGTTCCTGAGGCAGCACACATCGCTGTGTGTGACACCCCGGGAACGACAAACAACAGCATTCCTGCGTCCTCCGGCAACGAGGTGGGCATGTCGTTAATGTGGCTGGTCTACACCCCTCCGCTTCTATTGGCGGGCCGCTGTGTGACGTCGCTGTGACGGCGCACGAACCTCCCCCTTAAAAAAGAGGTTGTTCGCCGCCCACAGCGACGTCGCTAGGAAGGTAAGTATGTGTGACGCATTCTAGCGATATGATGCGCTATGAGCTGCGATTTGCCTGTGACGCACAAACGACAGGAGCGGGTGCTTTCACGAGCGACATCGCTAGCGATGTCGCTGCGTGTAAAGCAGCCTTAAGCGCCGGGGGGGTAGCTCCAGAGGTGGTCTTAGTTGGATTAGTTACCATAGTAGATACAATAACAACGACAGAATAGTTATGGCATAAAAGACACGGCAATACAATGACAGTCAGGGGCTGCCCACTGCAAGGATTATTATTATTATTATTTATTATAGCGCCATTTATTCCATGGCGCTTTACAAGTGAGAGAGGGAATATGTACAACAATCATTAACAGTACAAGACAGACTGGTGTAGGAGGAGAGAGGACCCTGCCCGCGAGGGCTCACAGTCTACAGGGAATGGGTGATGGTACAATAGGTGAGGACAGAGCTGGTTGCACAGTGGTCTACTGGACTGAGGGCTATTGTAGGTTGTAGGCTTGTTGGAAGAGGTAGGTCTTGAGGTTCCTCTTGAAGCTTTCCACGGTAGTGGAGAGTCTGATGTGCTGAGGTAGAGCGTTCCAGAGTATGGGGGATGCACGGGAGAAATCTTGTACGCGATTGTGGGAAGAGGAGATAAGAGAGGAGCAGAGAAGGAGATCTTCTGAGGATCTGAGGTTGCGTGCAGGTAGGTACCGGGAGACTAGGTCACAGATGTAGGGAGGAGACAGGTTGTGCATGGCTTTGTATGTCATGGTTAATGTTTTGAACTGGAGTCGTTGGGCGATGGGAAGCCAGTGAAGGGATTGGCAGAGTGGCGAGGCTGGGGAGTAGCGAGGGGAGAGGTGGATTAAGCGGGCTGCAGAGTTTAGGATAGATTGGAGGGGTGCAAGAGTGTTGGAAGGGAGGCCAGAGAGCAGGATGCAGTAGTCGAGGCGGGAGATGATGAGGGCATACACTAATGTTTTTGCTGATTCTTGGTTAAGGAAAGCACGGATCCAGGAGATGTTTTTGAGTTGTAATCGGCATGAGGTGAAGAGGGCTTGGATGTGTGGCTTGAAGGATAGAGCAGAGTCGAGGGTTACTCCAAGGCAACGAGCTTGTGAGACTGGGGAGAGTGAGCAACCATCAAGTTTGATGGAAAGGCTTGTTGGAGGAGATGAGTGAGGAGGAGGAAAGACAATGAACTCTGTTTTGTCCATGAAGGATAGCAACAAGTCTCCATGAAAGTGCAACAAAGCACCTGTAACAAGAAACCAAGAAGAACCCTAAATACTGTGTCAGCTATAGAACCTCAATAAATTTTCTTATGAGAAGTGGTGGAGAGGTGTCCCTAAAAAAATGTGCATGTGGTCTTATGGACAGTAAAATGAAAATTTAACACAACTACTGTACAATCTCCTCACCCTCCATTGTGACACACTGGTATTATAGAGCATATGCCCCAAAGATGCTCACGCCTGTTAAAAGGAACTAGTCAACAAGCATTTCCTTAGGAAACCAGAGATATCGCAGGATAGTGCAGTGTGATATTTCTCTAATGATAGATGGTCCATCTCACAGAAATGTCAGAAATGTATCCATTATTAAATATGCAAATTTGGCTTGTAAGTTCATGGTACACTTTGCAGTTGTTGTTTACTCTTGGCTCATTTTTGTTGGCCCCACACTTTACTTATTGACTGACATGAAATATAGGTTCTCTGCTGTCAAACAAAAAGCGGAGGGCAGCATCAGGTTGGGAAAAGCAGAGATGAGCTGAGGATTGCAAGAGCACCAATACACCAACCCGGGAGCTTATAAACCTAATTTGCATAGGAATAAAAGAATACATTTTGGTGCAGCGCCTCCAAAGAGGCAAATGAATAGGTATTGTTGGAAATGATTCACCCTGAACTACCTCTGATTTGCTAGGGAAATATGCCATAAGTTCTCAATCTGTGTCACCACCTTAAGGCTATGTTCACACTAGAAAAATGATTTTTCTTGAGAGTGAAGGATTAGCGCACCTGCGTTAAACGCACCAATAACGCAGGTGCGTTTTTGGTGTGTTTTTTTCATGTTGGTCCCTGCGTTTTTTAATGCCTTTACAGCAATAAAGCACATTGAAACTAAAAAAAAAAAATAGATAATACAGAGATAGATATATGATAGATAATAGATATTTATGGGAATAGATAGATAGATTATAGAGGGATAGATAGATATAGATAATAGAAAGATATAGATAGATAATAGATATTTAGGGGTATAGATAGATAGATAAGATAGATGGATAGATAGATAAGATAGAAAGATAGATGATAGATAGATAATATAGAAAGATAGATAAATAGATAGATGATAGATAGAGGGATAGATAGATAGACAGATAGATGATATATAGACAGAAGGATAGATAATATAGAAAGATAGATAATATAGAAAGATAGATAATATATAGATAGATATAGATTGATAATAGATAGATATTTAGGGGTATAGATAGATAGATAAGATAGATAGATACAGGGATCGATAGAGGGATAGATAGATAATAGATACATAGATACATAATAGAGGGATAGATATTCCAGCTTTATTTATGATGTTTCCCCCCACACACACTGCCCTTCTCGCAGCCGGTAGTGTGTTCACATCAGCGGCCGTGAGAAATGTCCTGGAGTCACCTCTGCACTCGTTCAGGGAGCCGCATTCAGCACTCGCTCACTGACCCGTGGAGAACTGTCACACGCGGCTGGAAGTGCCATGGGACATCGCTGTGGATTTCGACGGAGCTGTGTTTCGGGGGGTTAAGACACTGGAGAAAGAGGGGCTTTTTGTCTTTTATTCAAAATAAAGGATTTTTCGGTGTGTGAGTGTTTATTTACTTTCACTTTCAGATTAGTGACGGCGTGTCATAGACGCTGCCATCACTAATCTTGGACTTAGCGGCAGCTATTAGTTGCCGTTAACTCCATATTACCTGGATTGCCCCAGCATCACGGCATCTGGAGGAGCCGGTAACACGCCGAGACTGTCGCATAATGGATGCAACAGTCCCGGGGCAGCTGCGGCTGATATTCTCGGCTGCGGGAGGGGGAGGGGGTATTAACCCTGTCCCTTGCTCTCCCCAGCCTGAGAATACCGGGCCGCCGCTGTGTGTTTACCCGGCTGGAAGGTAAAAATACAGTGGAGCACACGCTTTTTTTTTCTCTTCTTCTTCCTCTTCCTGTCCTAGTGACATCACTTCCCTGCAAAACGCAGTGCAGGGAAGTACACTATGTCCCGAAAACGCAAAATAACGCGGGAATAACGCAGGTATAACACAGGAATAACGCACATCACTTGCTATCTGCGTTATTCCTGCGCTATTTCATGATTACATTACAGTCAATGGAGTGAAATAACACAGTTAGCTGCAGAAAAGAAGTGACATGCTCATTCTTTTTCTTAAGAAAATCTACTGAAAGAAGTTTCTTAAGAAAAAACTGCAGTGTGCGCACAGCTTTTTTTTTTCCCAAAGGTTTTGCTGGGGAATGTCTGCAGAAAGGTTACAAGAATTTCTCAAGAAATTTCTGCAGCAAAAACAGACCAAAAACGCAGGTTAAAAACGCAGTGTGTGAACATAGCCTAAAGCTTTTTTTGGACTATAAAAACCTTAAAAATAGAACTCTCCTAAATGTAAAGTACAGCTATACTGTCATGGCTGAAAGTGTTGGCACCCTTAAAATTGTTTAAGAAAATTATGTATTTCTCCCAGAAAATTATTGCAATTACACATGTTTTGCTATAGACAAATGTATTTCCTTTGTGTGTGTAGGAATACCACACAAAAAAAGAAAAAGGTAAAAAAAGGCACATTAGACATAATTTTACAGAAAACACCAAAAATGAGCTGGACAAAATTGTTGGTACCTTTCCAAAATTGTGGATAAACAACTTTGTTTCTAATATGTGATGTTCCTTCATACACATCTGTTGCAAGTAACTGGTGGGGGCAATATGAAAATCACACCTAAAACCAGATAAACAGGGTTTTCTGCATTATGAGTTTGTGCCACACTAAGCAATGAGAAGAAAAAGTGAAGATAAATGTCTGAGGACTTGAGAACCAACATTTTTAAAAATATATCAACAATCTCAAGGTTACAAGTCCATCTCCAAAGATCTTGACGTTCCTTTGTCCATGGTACGTAACATAATTAAGAAGCTTACACTGTAGCTAATCTTCCTGGAAGTGTATAACAGAGAAAAATTGATGAAAGGTTGCAATGCAGGATAGTCTGTATGATGGATAAGCAGCCCCAATCAAGTTCCACTGTTGACAGACATTCAAAAGCTAGAATGCAGTTTGCAAAAATGTAGGGGCATAAGCAAAAATGCTTTGTAAAAGCGTCTTGTAAACAGATGAGACCAAGATAGAGCTTTTTGGAAAAAGCCCATCATTCTACTTTTTACCAAAAAAGGAATGAAGCCTACAAAGAAAAGAACACAGTACCTACAGTCAAATATGGTGAAGGTTCAAAGATGTTTTGGGGTTGTTTTGCTACCTCTGCCACTGGGTGTCTTGACTGTGTGCAAGGCATTAAGAAATCTTAATATTACCATAGGATTTTCGGTAGCAATGCTTAGTGTCAGAAAGCTGGGTTTGAGTTCTAAGTCATGGGTCTCCAGCAGGACAATGACCCCAAACATACTTCAAGTACCCAGAAATGTATGGAAACAAATTGCTGTAGTGTTCTGAAGTGGCCTCCAATGAGTTTGGATTTAAATCCCATTTAACACTGTGAGGAGATCTTTATATTGCTGTTGGGAGAAGGCGCCCTTCAATTATGAGAGACCTGGAGCAATTTGCAAAAGAAAAGTGGTCCAAAATGCCAGTTGAGAGGTGTCACAAGCTTGCTGATGGTTATAGGAAGTGATTGATTGCCGTTATTTATTCCAAAGAATGTGCAACCAAATACAAGTTTAAGGGTGCCAACAATTTTGTCCGGCCCATTTTTGGAGGATTTTTTGTAAAATTTGTCCAATTAGCCTTTTTCTTCTCTTTTTTATTGTTTCAATACAAAAAAAGGATATAAGCATAAGTATAACAAAATGTGTATAATTTCAATAATTTTCTGGGAGAAATGCTTAATTTTCTGGAACAATTTCAAGGGTGCCAACACTTTCGGCCATGATAGTAAGTCTATTATTTTTAATAAGCGCCATAACACACACTGTATTTCATTGGCAAAGTCAGAACTGTATGACATCATGAGCAAGGAAAGAACATGAGGAGTGACCTATTGTAAAGATGGGACGTCAAAGGGGTTATAAAAAAAAATAAAAAATACTAGATAATTTACTGAACTAAAAAGACTCCTTCCCAATTGGAACAAGTTCCCACTGTCTTTATTTGGAAGAATCTACGCTGTCAAAATGTCTGTTGTGCCAAAGCTGCTTTATTTATTTGAGACCCTTCCGGTGTGTGTACCATACAAAGAGTTACGCAATATACACTCCATTATACTTCAATTCGTATGGGCCCATACAAGACATAGAAGTAAAAAAAATGACTTTGCTTGACAGTAGACTGAGGGGAGGACTGGGGGTCCCTGATATAACTAAATATTACTGGGCAGTACACTTACGTCACATCCCTGCATGGTCTAATCGCTGTACTTTCTCTAGATGGATGGAAATAGAGAAGCTATGGCACGCCCCAACGCATCCCAACTCTTATCTCAGCAGCCAGGTGTCTGATTGCCCGTAACTGGAGGTTAGCCCATCCACCCTCACTTAATGATCTCCATTCTAGGATCCAAAATGTAAGGAGGATGGAGTATCTATCCACAATGTCAAATAATACGGTGGATAATTTTGAGTGTTTGGTCCCTTTGGGATACTTACTGGGCCAATAAAGAATGATAGCTCGGCATGGTCCTGATGGAAGTCTGATATACTCATCCTCCCTATTCCGCCCCCTCCTTCCCTATGCCTCCTTGTCTAGTATTGTATTGTCTGTCTTGTCACATTTTTTGTTTCAAATATATCGATGGATAATATGATGTGGGTCCTGATTTATAGTTTAAAATTACTGCTCACAAGTTTGCGGGCCATATCCATGTATTTTCTCTTTGTTTGTGTTGAAAAATTCAATAAAATATTCAGTAAAAAATAAAAAAATAAATTATATATATATATATATATATATATATATATATTATATATATACGCACACACAGATCCAATGTGGCTGTTATTTCACCAGTCCGTTTAATCTTTTCTAAAGGCTGACAGCTGTAATTACTCAGTGTCCTTAGCAGTCACATATCGTACTACTGGTATCATGGCTCCCATAGCCAAGGGGATAGTCCGTTAAGTTTTCTCAATGGATGAAACACAAACGGCCCAGTTTATCACCAGTCAGTAACATGACAAGCTATATGTAATACATTACACATATTAAATACAACAATGAATACTGCAAGGCTAAAAAAAGCACAATAAATATTTAATATCAATGGCATGAAATGGACTTCTATCATTACAACATAACGTAGCAGGAAATTGGATTATTTATCAGTTGCCATTAACACTTTGACTACTGAGTAGCTCAGGACTGCAGCTCATGCTCATCTTAATTTTCATTTTTAAACAGTAAAGATTTCAATCATCACAAAGGTTTTATCAGCAAGTCATATATAATTATATACAGTCACTCACACTATTAATCAGTCAAGTGGTTACCTAGTCCGGGAAGACTTCTTTCTATACATTAGTTTTTCTGCCTAGTGCAGCAACAGATCAATTTCTGAGTCATATAGTCACAGCTTCACAGTCCCATATGTGTACTTCATCATCCATTCTGTTCATCCATCTACCTGAAATGTTATTTCTTGGTATCTAAAAAGAGTAATCAACATTTTTCCTACAATATAAATTGCTGCAAATGTCACAAACCACACCACTTTATTCTGCATATTTTCAATCTATTTCAGAAGACGTATATTAAATGTATTCTGAGGCCAACAGGATCCCAGAATACAGATGACTTAGGCTACTTTCACACATCAGGTTTTTCCCATCAGTCACAATCCGGAAGAAAAGGGTTAAAACGGATCCGGTACCGCATCCATTTTATCCCCATTGATTTGTATTGTCGCCAGATGTGACTGATGACCTTGCGTTGCATCCGGCTTTTTCCGGATGCGGCTTAATTAATGAATACGGTGGCCGCATGGAACGTTTCATGCAACGTTTTTTTGTCTCATAAAAAAAAAAAAAACGCATAGCGCCGGGTGCGGCGCTGTGTGGCATGGTGCATAATTAAAGTCTATGCACGCCGAATCCGGTGGCATGCATCAAATGCCGGAAGCATGTACCGGATTCGTTTTTTATTTCTGAGCATGCCCAGAAGTAATTCTCTGGCCTAAGAAAATTGGTGGGAGTGGAGTGCGATAAAACATCGCATTCCACTCGGACCAATTCTAGCCTGTGTGTCACCACACATGAGCGATTATTTTCTCAGCCCTAATCGGACCGAGAAAACAATCGCAGCATGCTGCAACTGTAATGCGAGACTCTTTTCTCTCGCACCCATTCAAGTGAATGGGGAGAGGGAAAAATCGCACTGCACTCACGGTACACCGGTGTACCATGCATGCAGAGCGAGTGTCGCAATAGCCGACTATGGAGGAGAGAGGGAGATAAATCCCACCTTCCCCTCTTCCGTGCCAGCCCGCCCCTCCTGAGAGCCTGCCCGCTCCCCCCGCAGCTGTGGTCCGCTCGCACGGTTGGACCGCAGACGCAGGGACACTAACTAGCATGACACTCGGCTCCTGCTGTGCTGCCAGCACGAGCCGAGTGTCATGCGAGCATCGCAGTAGTGCCATGTGTGGCCCCAGCCTCTCTCTCTCTCACACACTCACTGACTGACTCATTCACTCACTCTCACCCACTCACTGATCACCGGCGCCGCGCTGCATGGCTCTCACACTGCTGTGGCGGCTTCTCCTGATTTGAAAATGCCGGCCATCCATTATTCAATCTCGTATTCCCTGCTTTCCCAGCTCACCGGTGCCTATGATTGGTTGCAGTCAAACACGCCCCCATGCTGTGTGACAGCTGTCTCCCTGCAACCAATCACAGCCACCAGTGGGCGGGTCTATATCTTGCAGTAAAATAAATAATTAAAAAAAAACGGCGTGCGGTCCCCCCCAATTTTGATACCAGCCAGGGTAAAGCCACACGGCTGAAGTCTGGTATTATCAGGATGGGGAGCTCCACGTTATAGGGAGCCCCCCAGCCTAACAATATCAGCCAGCATCCGCTCGGAATTGCCGCATGTATTAGATGCGACAGTCCCGGGACTCTACCCGGCTCATCCCGAATTACCCTGGTGCAGTGGCAATCGGGGTAATAAGGGGTTAATCATGGGATGCGTCTATGAGACACCCCCAATGATTAACCTGTAAGTGAAAGTAAATAAACACATATACCCAAAAAAATACTTTATTTGTAATAAAGGACAAAAAAACACCCTCTTTCACCATTTTATTAAAATCCCCCAATACCCCTCTTGGTCCGACGTAATCCACAGAGGTCCCGCGACGCCTTCAGCTCTGCTACATGAAGCTGACAGGAGCGACCGTGGAACACCGCCGCTCTCTATCAGCTCCACGCAGCAACTGAGGGAGTCGCGCTGTCAGCGTTGACGTCACTGAGGTAGTGTCGGGCTGTGCGGTGATGATGATGCGTGCAGGAGTGCCGGGGTGTGTGCGGGGATGATGCGTGCGGGAGTGCCGGGGTATGTGCGGGGATGATGTGTGCGGGAGTGTCGGGGTGTGTGCGGGAGTGCCGGGGTGTGTGCAGTGATGATGGGTGCGGGAGTGCTGGTGTATGTGCAGTGATGATGCGTGCGGGAGTGTCGGGGTGTGTGCAGTGATGATGCGTGCGGGAGTGTCGGGGTGTGTGCAGTGATGATGCGTGCGGGAGTGCCGGGGTGTGTACAATGATGATGCGTGCGGGAGTGCCGGGGTGTGTGCAGTGATGATGCGTGCGGGAGTGCCGGGGTGTGTGCGGTGATGATGCGTGCGGGAGTGTCGGAGTGTGTGCGGTGATGATGCGTGTGGGAGTGCCGGGGTGTGCGGTGATGATGATGTGTGCGGTGATGATGATGCATGCGGGAGTGCCGGGGTGTGTGCGGAGATGATGAGTCCGGGAGTGCCGAGGTGTGTGCAGGGATGATGCGTGCGGGAGTGCCTGTGTGTGCGGTGATGACGGGGTCTCTCCCTCTTGCTCAGCTTTATAAAAATAAACAATAAAAAAAACGGATCCGTTGCATCAGTTTAACACACTCTAACATGGATCCGTTGCATCAGGCACAAACCGGATTGTGCCTGAATGCAAAAAACTGATGTGTGAAATTAGCCTTAGGCCGATGTAGTCTAAGTCTTTAAGGCCTCATTCAGACTTCAGTGTTTTTGCATTAGAGCTATAACAGGGTCTGGTCAGCGATTCATGAGGGATTTTTCTGGTGTATATATTACAAAAAATACATATACACATTTGCAAAAACTTCTATCCATTTCAATATTACCGTACTCATGAACAGCATATGGATTGTACACAAATGGCAATGTGCATCAATGAAAACTAGAAATAGAACATGCTCGTAAAAAAAGGACATCTGAATAAAGTGGGACAGAATAGTACATGGTTGTCCACTAATTTTACATTGATGGCCTGCCCTTAGGATGGGTCATCAATGCCTGATCGGCTAAGGTCCATTTTCTGGTGCACACGCTGATCAGCTGTCTATGGTGCCGGCAGCATGTGACTGGAAACACGCTTAGTTCCAGAGCTCCCCTCTCTTTTCATAGCGACCACAGCCCGGGTACTGCATCTCCTATAGATTTGACTGGGAGGCGGATGTGCAGTACGCAGCCGAGGCCACTATCAGTTGAAGGGGCATCTTCAGAACTTGACTGCATGCTGCCAAGATTTTTCCAACAAAAAATATTGCTAAAATCACCAATGGTCTGGAAATTCAGTTCATCGCTATTCCAACAAACAAAAGTGATCTTTTATACCTGAAAGTGCAGCCCGAGGGATATATTTGGACCTTTGACTGTTCCAGTCTAGCTCATGGACCAAGACAGCTGAGGGGGCTGAAAACCGTGGACCGCAGGCCGCACCATACACTCCTCCTCCCCTACTGCTGCTGCTCGCTGTCCTCAGGATGCAGACAGCGGTGAACACATTGGTAGAGGACGGTACTGCTGGTTCAGTCTTCCACTAATAAGCGTAAAGCACAGCAGACGTGATAATTCACATTATCTCGTGTGCTTTGCGAAGAGTCAGTGCACCGGACGCTAGTATGGGGGAATTCATAATGTATATAGGAGGCTAAGTGGGGGCACAAAAATATAGAGAACCTATGTGGGGCTCATATGTATGCAAAAGGCTATGTGGAGCTCAGAAATGTATATACTGTAGGAGGCTATGTGGGACTCAGTGTATTTAGGAAGGTATGCGAGGGGTCATGCTGTATTTAGGAGGCTATATAGGGGGCTCAAGCTTTATATAGGAGGCTATGTGGGGGCTCATGCTGTATTTAGGAGGCTATTTGGGGGTTCATGCTGTATATAGAGGGCTATGTGGGGGCTTAAACTGTATAAAGGGGGCTATGTAGGAGTTCATACTGTACATAGGGGGCTATTTGGGGCTCCTACTGTATATAGGATGCTATATGGGGCTTATCCTGTATGTAGGAGGCTCTGTGCAGGCTCATAATGTATTTAGAAGACTTTGGGGGCTCATACTGTATATAGGGGCCTTTTGTGTGCTCATACTGTATATACAGAGGCTATGTGTTGGCTCACATTGTATATAGAGGGGATATGTGGGGGAACATACTGTATATAAGAGGCTTTGTGGGGGCTCATACTGTATATAGGGACGATGTGGGAGCTTATACTTTATGTAGAGGGCTGTGAGGGGCTTAAACTGTATATAGAGTGGGGTGTGTGAGGGTTCATGCTGTTTATAGAGAGCTATGTGAAGATTCATCCTGTAAAAATGGGGGCTGCTGTGAATGGGCTCAGTGTATAAAGAATGATGGCAGCATATTTAATTCTGCTCAATATTAAGTGATATGTTAATATTACTATTGAGCAGACTTGATTCCAGCCTACTGGTTCCGCAATCCACACCAGTCACAGTCTCTCATGTGGCCCCTCAGGAAGGAAAATTACCGTATTTTTCTTTTAATAAGACGCACCGGATTATAAGATGTACCCCAAATTTGGAAGTAAAAAAAAAGGTTAAAAAAAAAAATATGGGGTCCATTTTATAATCTGGTGGTGTCTTACCAGGGAGAGGGGGCAGCAGCGGAGTGGGGGGTCACAGGAGGCTGGGGCGGTACTGGAGTACTGAAATACTGCGAGTAGTATAGAGGGGGCCAGATACTCACTGTGGGTGCTGCTCTGTGTGGGGCCGGTGACACCGCTCTGCTTGATGCGGGGCCAGTTATGCCGCTCTGCTCGGTGCGGGGCCGGTGACACCGCTCTGCTTGGTGTGGGATGCAGTGAGTCACCAGCCATTCTAAAGATGTTGGCAGTGAGCGCTTAAAATAAAGGAAGTTGGAGTTGTTGCATACGCAGATGAGAGCTTGAGCTTAGGGCTCCATCTGCGCATGCACTGACCCTTGGCGCCATTATTTGAAACCCCGACTGCCAACATCTTCAGAATGACTGCACACCGCAGGCGCCCGCCGAACAGAACGGAGCAACCGAGCAGAGCTACTCCACACAGAGCAGAGCGGTGCCGCAAGATGCACAGAACAGCGTCGCACAGACCAGTAGAGCCGGCAGCACACCACATATTACCCCTGCCTCCTTTGACCCCTCTGCACAACCCCCCAGAAAGCTACATTCGGATTTTAAGACGCACCCCTCATTTTCCTACCAAAGTTTTGGGAGGAAAAGTGCATCTTATAATCAAAAAAATAAGGTAATTGCCCACCCCTGATCAAGAGTGAATAACCCACTATGTGGTATCTACTTTATCAAATAAAGTGAATATGAAAGAAAAGTGTGGAATTCACACAGCTTTCATACACAATCAAGGGAAAGATCCCTCTGCTTAACCTTTCCTCAAAATCTTTCTAAAAAGGAGGAATCTGTTGTCTCTATGTGTTTAGCTTTATGTAAATGGTACATACACATTAATTCAAACTGCTCTAACAAGAAATATTCCACACAGGTCACTAACCTTTTGTTCAAATACGACCAAGTTGATGTTTGAGTGATTAGTAACAGTTCGTGATCGTGCTCCTTCCTCTGCCAATTTCATACCAGTTTAGAACATTTATTAAAAAGAAATTGATGCTGGCAACATTTTTATTTTAGAAAGGTCTGCTTATCAGATGACTATTACTTCCACGTCTGTCACCACATTCTACATCTGCACACGTCTGGACCATTTCACACACAAAAACTAAGTGGAACAATATTAAACACAACTGTCATTATCATACACGGGTCACACACTGAAGCATTAGGTTCCATTACGTTTCTTTCGAATTTCTCTACGATTTACACATTTTGTACAAATCCTCCAGTTTATATGATCCAGTAATTTGATGCATAAATTGAGATTACGAGGACAGTGGCACTAAAAATATTAAAACAGCAAAATGCACCGAAGTCCTAAAATAACAAAGGACGACAAAAAAAAAAAGCTTGGCATGTTATAAATGTTTCTAAGATATTTTTTTCAGTTTACATAAAAGTCAGCAAAAAAAATTATAAAAATACACAATTCATGTATGGTGGAACCTTGGTTAACGGGAACAATCCGTTCTGGGAGTGTGCTTGTTAACCAAGTTACTTGTTCAGCAAAGCAAGATTTCCCATAGGAAATCATTGCAATGCAGACAATTCGTTCCACAACTTGTTAAATGTCCCATCCTGGTCCCTTACTGTGCCATTCTACACATGCACAAACACGCACAAACACACACGCACACACACATATTATGCTCACCTTACCTTCCGTTCCATCGCCGGCCTCCTGGGACTTGCTGTTCGCTGGTACAGGATGTTTATCGGGTAACCATCACGACGAAGGACGAACTTCCGCTGCCAGAGCACTGACGTCAAAGGCAAGAGCCGCTTGCCTCTGATTGGCCAGCGCGCTGCCTTTGAGTAGCGGCTGACAGGGGAAGTTCCTGCCTCGTTGCGATGCTTGCCGAATGCCGATACACATTCTATACCGGCGAACTAAAAGACCCAGGAGGCCGGAGATGGAATGGAAGGTAAGGTGAGCATAATACTGTATGTGTGTGAGTGCATGTTTTTGTGTGCGTGTGTGTGGACTGCAAGTGCGGGTTAGAGCGCGGTGGATGTATGGAATCGGAAGTGTGTACGGTGTGCATTTTGCTCGTACAGCAAAGCTTTCTCGTAAACAGAGTTATAAATTTACAGCAAGCTTTGCTCGTTAGGCAAAATACTCGCTAACTGGGTTACTCGTTAAGCGAGGTTCCACTGTATCTCATAAAATGATATACCATGTCTCTGGTTTCTCTGCGAAGAATAAGAAATCCATTTAATATCCCAATCTGTAATCAGCTTTGAGACAAGTGCCACATGATGACACTTTTTTCAGTACCAAAGCTACCAGAGATATGGAGCCTAGAGGAGGCAGCCAATGAATTTGTTACAGTCCGTGGGTCAGAAATAGGGAATGATGCAGATTCAGACTTTCAGCCATGTATGTCTGGTGAGCCTCAACTTAGAGACAGAACTGATTGACTTGGTGCAGGACTTATTTTTGTCAAAAACAAATGCAGAATTGCTGGCTTTAAGACTTCAAGGATGGCATTTGCTGTCACCTGGTACAAAAGTTTATCGTCTTTTGAACATGCCAAGATGAGTTAACACAGTTGTTTGAACAGGTTGTCAACCTGTGCTTCTGCACTGACTTTGATGTGTTGCTTGCAGCTTTTGTTGAGGTTGTGAGCATGAAAAGAAACAGTGGTGTCTTTTTATTGACTCATCAGCATTAAGCCTAAAGATTGTCTTGCTAAACAATAGTAATGTTCATCTTTCAATACCTATTGGCTATGCTGCACACATGAAAGAAACATACGAGAACATAGAACTGTTGTTGAAACTGCAACATCTGTGGAAAATTAAAAGTAGTGATATTGATGCTTGGATTGCAGCTCAGATATTCCAAATACTGCATTTGTGAAAGGGATAGCCATGCTAAGCAGTCCCATTACAGTAAAAAGTAGCCAATCCGTAATCAGTTGACTCAAAAGCAGAAAAAAGTCGCACATAAAGCACTTATGGACCCAGCTGATATAATGTTTCTGCCTCCACTTCACATATAAGTTGGGCTGATGAAAAATTTTGTGAGAGCAATGACCATAAAGTGGAAGTTTTTGTTATTTGAGACAAATGTTTCTTAGAATAACTAATGCCAAGAGTAAGGAAGGCATTTTTGTCCATCCATAAATACGACATATCATGAATTAAATGAAGTTCAAAGAGTAAGAGTAAGGCCTGAGAAAGATGCATGGAAATTTTTCAAGGATGTTTCCATGATTTTCCTTGGCAACTATCAAGCACCAAACTCGTATGTCAAACTGGTTGACAACCTTTTTGAAGCTTGCAAAGTAATGAACAGCAACATGTCATTGAAATTTTTTTTTTTTGCATTCTCATTTGGAGTTCTTCCCTGAAAATCGTGATGCAATCAGTGATAAACATGGAGAACAGTTTACCCAAGATATTGCCATTATGGAAAAGCGTCATCAAGGTCAAGGCTACTGGAATCCATCAATGGTAGCTGACTATTACTAAACACTAGTTACGTGTATCATAAGGTATAAAATGACCAACTAGGGACACCTCAGACTGGTGTCCATGTGCTGTCCCTTATCACAGAGTTAGGATTGATGGTAGCCAGGTCTGAGCTCTCAGCGTGACCCTGACTCTTGTCCGAGCCCTGTTCTTATTCTCACTCTATCCTACCCTTGGGGCAGGATGGATACACTGTAACAAACCCCACTAACAACATGGACAGGGGAAAAGAAAACCAAAACTCGTACACACTGCACACAAACACTAAGGAGAGGCAATATGTGTACAGGAATGAATAAAGTATAAGGAAGGAAGTAAACACACAACGGGGAAACTTCAACACCACTCAAACAGCAAACTACAGGTCACCACAAAAAACGGAATAGCAGGAGCATAACCTGAAGCTATTATCGGCTGCAAACAAACTCCCCAGCCTTACATAGGGAGGAGACAGCTGAATAGGAATTAGCAACCTCAGTCTCTAATAGCCACACATCACTCCACAGGAATTAACTCCTGCAGGATTGGAAAGCAGTAGAATAGATTCAGCCGATGCCCAGCTGAGGCTGAGCAACTAGGAGACTTCAGGTTGCTGGCTAAACTCTGCAATGTGAACAGAGTCTGAAGCCGCTGTGGCACCCCATGAGTGTGGACCTGAACACCCCATGACGTGATAAACTGGATGTTGAGTAAAAATGAAAATTTAAAAATAGCAACAAAAAGAGGAAAAAATATCCTAAAAAAATTAAGTATTACTTACAGCAAAGATGGGCTGCAGTGTGTACATCGCCCAGGCCAAAAATGAATACTCTACCAGGATACAGCTAAACCCCCACTAAGTGGAGGCATACACCTCATTTTTTTTGTACAGGATACAGCCAGCTCCCTTTCTGTTAGGCCTTGCATTTTAGAGTTTCTGTCCCTGCATGATACACAGGTGGGGTACGGCTTGGCAGCCCGCCAGATCTAATAGTATGGACGTCACCTAATAGGCTGCGGACTTGTGACTGTGTATCTGCATGTGTGAACAGCGCTCTAAGCAAGCCATCATTGTGCAGTTTTATCAACTAGCAAATCGCCCCCTCCATTCCAAGGAAGTGTATGTGTGATTTGCACCTCCTGCACCTGTGATGCCTCCACTTTAGTGGGGGTTTAGCTGTATCCTAGTAGAGTATTCTTTGCTGTAAGTAATAAAAATGAAAATTAGCCACAAAACACTTTTTGTTCAGTTGAACTAATGGTGCATATAACATTTAAAAGCTTCATAATCCGCAAGCTTCATCTCATGTTTTCCAAAATTTGTAAGTGATACAGACATATTTCTGCTTAGCATGAAAGGGTTTATCATAAGCACCTCAAATTTTAAAGGAAGCAAAGCTTGTTCTCCAATGTTATTTTTACCTCGTTGACAACCTTTTTAAGATTCACTGTCTCTAATGATCTAAGGGGTAAGTTACCTCCTTGTGGAGAGTGAGATGCCAGTATGTGGAGATTTAAATGCCTTGCTTATATCCCAAGTCATTGTAAGGCTCGTTTAACGGTCTATATTGACTTTTAGGATTGCTACTTCCAATAGGTGGCACTAGAGCTCATGTCTCCTTCCTCTCTGAAGAGCCAATTTGCATATTTAAATTCCCAGAGGAGCATGCAAGTTGTTTAAGACTCCTCATACTCGTATGGCAAATCTGTCATGTTTCTCTCCAGAAGAAGAAATGTTACCCCTTAGATCCCAGTCTTAAGGCTGCTTTACACGCCATGACATGGTTAACAAGATATCGTTGGGGTCACAGAATTCGTGACGCACATCCGGAGTCGTTAGCGACGTTGTTGCATGTGACACCTACGAGCGACCGCTAACGATCCGAAAAATGGCAAAAATCCTTGATTGTTGACACGTCGTTCCTTTCCAAAATATCATTGCTCATTTTGGACGCAAGTTGTTCGTCATTCCTGAGGCAGCCCACATTGCTACGTGTGACACCCCGGGAATGACGAACAACAGCGTTCCTCTGTCCTCCAGCAACGAGGTGGGAGTGACGTTAATGTGGCTGCTCCCCGCCCCTCCGCTTCTATTGGTGGCCCGCTGTGCGACGTCGCTGTGACGCTGCACTTCCCCCTTAAAAAAAAAAGTTTATTCGCCGGCCACAGTGACATCGTTAGGAAGGTATGTGCATGTGACACGTACTAGCAATATTTTTCGCCACGGGCAGCGATTTGCCCGTAATGCACGCACGACGGGGGCGGGTGCGATCGCTTTACAGTCTCTCCTGGTCAAATCAGATCGCATACTTTGCACTGAAGAAAACCAATATGCCGAAACACTGTCTGCAAATTGAGATTGTGGTTTGGCTTATATCCCAAGTAATATGGAAAGGCTCGTTAAAGGTTTGATATTGACTTTTAGGATTGTTACCTCCAGTAGTTGGCACTAGAGTTCAAGTCCTCTGCTCTCTGAAGAGACAATTTGCATACTTTATATCTCTATGGACAAAATGGCTCAGTGTAGACACTATACTTATATGCTACAATAGACGTGCACAGTTGTAACAGAACAGGTCTAGCACAACACTGTGGTCCAGGTTTGGGCACACAACGGTCAGACACAAATTTAGTTTGCAAATATTTTGTGCAGATAGGATGGTCAATAACTGTATACCCCACAGTTCTGCTAGGGTTCTGATTTATAATTTTACTTTCGAGAACTAATTTTCATTTACATAATTGGCAAACTTCTAATTTTAATTATATGGCTAAAAAAAAACCTATATTTATCAATAAATAGATATTGTGCTGATGTGATTGATAGCTATGACAGATGGATCCTCCCTCCATAAATTGTATGGATCCACTTACCAATGATGTATAGTTAAAGGGCGACAACCCTGATAGATTGGGAAAGGAGCGGCCGCATAGGATTAACATGCACAGAATACAAGAGGCTGATTTTTCTGTACAGGGCAGTGCACTAAGTACACAGATACACATTCTATTTTATTAGACATCAAACAAGCAATATTGGAAAAAAAATCCATAATGAGACGGATCAAAATATCGGGGGGCTTATTAAGTATGAGACGTTCCTATTATGATCGACACAGAGGTACCAATATTACTGGGTTACCAAGGAAACGAAAAGCACAGAAAAAGCAAATACAAACATACTTCCATTAACTATTCTTTCAAAGAAACCTTTTATAGAGTAATTGTATGTTTCCACATGTCTTTCCTCATCCCACAAGAGTCATTATGTGGCTAACAATGGTCTTCTGTATGACAGCATGACTGCAAAAGCAAGCTGCAAAAAACAAGCTGATAGGTGTCTTTTCTAGCAATTCCTAATTGAATTTCCTGTAGGTACGATGGGTAGCGAGCCGCACACCATTATGTGGGTTATCTGGTTAGATTTCTCACAGTATTCTACACAGAGCTGCGCTCATCAATTCAACTTAACCCCTTCAAGCTCCAATGCATTTTGTTCTAAGCAACTAGAACAATGTTTTAAAATGTGGGCTTTATAGAGAAACATTAATCATTGTTATTTTACAGCTTTAGAATAATTACAGAACTACTAAATTACCCGTCTACATGACATCATGGATCTAGGTTTTATCTTAAAGGGAACCTGTCAGAAGGTTTTTGCTACCTCAACTGAGAGCAGTATGATGTAGGCAAAGAGACTCCGAATCCAACAATGTATCACTTACTTTACTGGGTGCGGCTGTTCTGACACAAAGTTTTTAGATTTAGTCAACTAGGAGAGCTCAAAGGATTGTCCCCGCCCATATCAGGCTCTCCATAGACTTTGTACCTTTTTCTTTTTTTTTTTATTTTTTTTAAACGGTTTATTTATTATTTATTAAGGAAATTTTCATATAATCATACAACTGCAAAATGACACATCGAGTCATAATGACAGAAATCGACAAGACATCTGAAAGGGGAGAAACAGAGGAAAAGATGGGGCAGGGAAAGGCGGGGAATGATGACAATTATGCAATACATGCAGAACATCTATCCGGGGCATTAGAGTATATAGATTCTTTGTTCTGATGACTAGTTATCAACTGTCCACAAAAAGGTCCCAAGGAGACAATATACATTGAAATTTGTCCAGCTGTTTGTTAATGCAAGCTGTGATGTATTCCATTAGCCTCGTTTCTCAGATTCTCAAATCCAGCTCCTGAAGAGTAGGAGGAAGAGGGTTGTTTCCAAAATGAGGCTATCAAGCATTTCGCCGAAGTCCATATGTGGAGGAGCAACCTGGCTGAATCTTTTCTGGCCCCCAGGGGTGGGACGACCCCCTTTTACAAACGGCACTGAATGAATTCATCTAGGGGTGCAGTGAGCATATAGACACCACAAGTGTGGCATAAAATGTTAAAAAATAAATACCAGTAAAATGTTGTTTTAACCCCGAATTTCCAATTTTCACAAGGGGAATAGGTAAAAAGAAGGCCCCATAATGTTACAAAATTTTTCCGGAAAGTGGCAATACCTCACATGTGACTGTATAGTACTGCTTTTTGGCCGCATTGCAGGACTCAGGAAGGAATTAGTGCCATTTCAATTGTGGAGCATAGATTTTCCTAGAATAGTTCCATTTGCAGAGCCCGTAAGTGCCGAAACAAGAGAAAACCCCTCAAGTGAAAACATTTTGGAAATTATACCACTCTGGGAGTTCACCTATGGGTGTAGTGATGATTTAGACTCTGGAAAACATCCATGGTGTCAAACACAATGAATACTGCAGAATTAATAATTACAAATAAGGCCTTGTTGTGCCCTGTCATACATTGTACCTAGCCCATGCTTCTGTGCAGGTCACCCCATAAAAAAAGAAGGGCCTCCTCACTGCAATGCCAAACATGTGGACACATTGTGGGGCTCAGAAAGGAGGGTGTATTTGGATTTGTATAAGCATGTATTGTTAGATTTCATTTTTTTTTTTTTTTTTTTAAGGGGGGGGCATAGCACTTTTCCGGAGCCTTACACATAATCCCCGATGTAAGTGATCTGCATACAGCGCAGGATAAATATGAGCTGCACCATACTGCGATCTTTGGGAGGCCGAATAAACAACTTACCAGCAGCTGAAGACTTGGCTTTTGGCTTTTTTTTTTTACACCATTCACCGTTCAGTATAAGTGATTAGGGTGCTTTAATTCGCACGGTCAGTACCATTCCAGCAATTTGGCTATCAGACTCAAAAACACTTTTTTATAATAAAAAAAAAGGTTTTTTTGCATCACCGTATTTTGACGACTAGTTATTTTTTTTGTTTTCATTTTTCTGCCAACAGAAGCATGTGAGGGTTTGTTTAAGGGTTAAGGGTTAACTAGTGCAACACTTTTATAAACCAGGTTGTTACAGATGCGGCAATACCAAATGTTTATTATTTTTTTTTTTACAGAAATATACATATTTATCGGAATAATGTTTTTTGTTGTTTATTTTCAGATTTATTTTTTTTTTAATACTTTTACCATTTTTTAAAATCTTTGTTACCGAGTTCCTTTATAGGACACTAACTTTCACATATCTAATGCACTGCTTTGCTCGATCACTGCACTGGATTATACTGGCATGGTGTGCGAAGATTTCGTAGCTGGGTAACCCGAGGGCCGTCATGGTAACCATCCAAGAATACCATGGCAGTGTTCAGGTCCCTGTAATTGTATTACAAGGACCAGGTCACTCGGGATAGAAGCGCGATCAGCTCCCCTGCCAACTAAATGCTGCGATCACTATTGATCGCAGAATTTAGGGAGTTAAACTGCTGGGAGTGGTGCGAGCACTGATAGCCAGGCCACATGTACAAGATAAGCCGCAGACCAGGCAGTGATCAAGGGGGTACAGTGCCTGAACCCTGCAATCGCCAGGACGTACTGGGTACAACCTTGTTCGTTAAGGTCCGGACAGCCAGGACATATCCAGTTCGTCAAATATCGGTAAAGGATTAAAGGTGTGGTCAAACATAAATATTGAATTTCATTCTAAATGAAATTCCCAGTGAGCACAAAAAGCACAGACCAGACCTGCTCTGCAAGTGACATCTGTTTGGGGAGGGGGGGGGCGAAACTGGTCTTTGCTCTTCTTGCTCTTAACGATTTCTCCACACAATACGCACTTACAGTGCACTCATTTGCTGGCTCGTTACTTCTCAATAGCGCTGGCAAGGGAGAACACTGTCACTGTGCACGGAAAGTAATAGAGCACAGTGACAAAGGAACTCTACTGAGCATAAGTCGGAATTGACAGCTAAAGCATGGTGAGGAGAGCAGGGACTACCCAGTCCCTGAAACTAATGACAGCTTAATTTCAGGTTGGGGACAGTGGCTCCTCTGCCCCCTGATGATGTCCTATGTTCCAGCATACACTGAGGATTCTCAAAAAAAAGGTAAAACACAAGAAGATAAATTAATAAAAAAAAAAATAAAGCAGTTAAAGTAGAGGGAATTGTAGGGCTTTTTTAATTAAAGTGTATTAGAAAAAAAATTGAATATTATATTACATAGAAGACATTTAGGATTAAAGTAATGTAATTTTCGCATCACCCCTTTATAATTTTTAATACTTTTAATTCACAGGGAAAACCTGTAAATTTTATCATCTTCAGAGAATACAGATTTCAGTAAATCAAAGGTAACGCGCAGCCACATTTGCTTGGCCATTATAGTAAGGGTATGAGCGCACGTTGAATTCTGTGCAGTGCGGAAACAAATGCACTCTCAAACTGTAAACACTGCGTTTGCCAAAAAAAATGCATCCAAAATGCATGCATTTTGGATGCATTTTTTGCAGTGCGGTCCCACGGCAATTGAGCTTTGCTACATGCCCGCTGACCGCAGACAGAGTCGCGCGATGAGAATGAACTCGGATGAACTTCACCCGACTTAATTGTCATACCGCGGCTCTGTCTGTGTCGCGTCCTGATAAGCGGTCACCCGTTAAGGACTCACCGATGACCGCAAATCCCCAGAGTGACTTAAGTGAGCAGCGCGATCAGCGCTGCCGTCAATCAGGTTACCCGCGGCCAGCTGGAGTCCTCCACCCGAGACCGCAACTCACCTGTGACGTCATCGCTGATCGCGCGGCTCATTTCAGTCACTCGGGCGACTTGCTGTCACAGTTGGAGGATCCAGCGGTGGCCACGGGTAACCTGACTGACGTCATCGCTGATCGTGTGGCTCACTTCAGTTGCTGCGTGGAGCTGATTGAGAGCGGTCTGGTCTGTGACCGTTCCTGTCAGCTTCATGTAGCAGAGCTGAGAGCGTCGTGGGACATCGTGTGGATTACGCCGGACCTGGAAGGGTATTTGGGGGTTAATAAAGTGGTGAAAGAGGGTGGGGGTTTTTGTTTTTTATTCCAAATAAAGGATTTTTTTGGGTGTATGTGTTTACTTTCTTTAACTTATAGTTTAATCATGGAAGGTATCTTGGGGAGACGCCTGCCATGATTAACCTAGGACTTAATGGCAGCTATGGGCTGCTGCTATTAACTCTTTATTACCCCGATTGCCACCGCACCAGGGAATTTCGGGATGAGCTGGGTAGAGTCCCAGGACTGTCGCATCTAATGGATGTGGCAATTCCGGGCGGCTGCTGGCTGATATTGTTAGGCTGGGAGGCTCCCAATAACGTGGAGCTCCCCACCCTGAGAATACCAGCCTTCAGCCGTGTGGCTTTACCCTGGCTGGTATCAAAATTGGGGGGACCGCACGTCGTTTTTTTACAATTATGTTTTTTACTGTACCGATATAGACACGCCCACCAGCGGCTGTGATTGGTTGCAGTGAGACAGCTGTCACTCAGCGTGGGGGCGTGTCTGACTGCAACCAATCATAGGCGCCGGTGGGCGAGAAAAGCAGGGAATACGAGGTTGAATAATGAGCGACCAGCATTTTCAAAAGAGGAAAAGCCGCCGGAGCTTTGTGACAGCCGTGCAGCACCGCTCTGGTGATCGGTGAGTATGAGAGATGGAGAGAGACCGACCGACAGAGAGAGGAACAGACAGAGAGAGATGCAGACCAACGGACAGAGAGAGAGACAGACAGAGCGACCAACTGACAGAGAAAGAGACCGACCGACAGACAAAAGGAGAATGACCGACATCCACAGACAGAGATTGACAGACATCGACAGAGAGAGACTGAAAAGACCTGCGTTTTGCTTGTCAAAAAAGCATGCGGAATGCAACAAAAATGCAGTCCAGGTGCATTTTGCTTGCGTTTTGACCCACATCATTGATTTCATTGGGTGGAGAATACCACTACAACTCACAAAAGAAGTGACATGCTGCTTTTTTTCCCACAGCGATTTTTGGCATCCAAAATGCTGCGTTTAAAAATGTAACGTGCGCATTGAATTTTCGGAATTCTCATAGATTTTGCTGGGGAAGCAGAACGCATGTAATTTGGCACTGAAACGCTGCAGTTCAAAATGAAACGTGCGCACATAGCCTCAAAGTACACTTAGAGGGACAGAGAAAGCAGCCAGCAGTATCAACATCAAGGGGCACCATACAAAAAAAATAAAAGGTTATCCTTTAAATCGGTTACCATTTGTAATACATGTAAACTACAAAATTATTTATTTACAAGATTTCTACAGCATTGACATGCTGATATATGGTGGCACAACCACTTTAAGGGTACCGTCTCACTAAACGACGTACCAGCGATTCTGACCACGATATGACCTGGTCAGGATCGCTGGTATGCTTGGTTACCCGATATTTACCATGGTTACCAGCGAACACCGCTTAGCGCTGGCTCCCTGCACTCGTAGTTATCCGATGTGTACTCTGGCTACGTGTGCAGGGAGCCAGCACTGGCAGCCTGGGAGCGGCGTACGCTAGTAACCAAGGTAAATATCGGGTAACCAAGCAAAGCGCTTTGCTTAGTTACCCGATGTGTACCTTGGTTACCAGCGTCCGCAGCTTCCAAACGCCGGCTCCCTGCTCCCTGCACATTCAGATCATTGCTCTCTCCCTGTCAAACACAGCGATGTGTGCTTCACAGCGGGAGAGCAACGAGCAAAAAATAAACCAGATCAGTGTGTAACGATCAGCGATTTCACAGCAGGGGCCAGGTCGCTGCTTAAGCTGGGTTTACACACTGCAACATCGCAAACGACATCGCTGTAACGTCACCGGTTTTGTGACGCAATAGCGATGTTGTTTGCGATGTTGCAGTGTGTGAAACCTATCAGCGACCCGGCCCCTGCTGTGAAGTTGTAATCGTTACAAATCATTCAGGACCATTCCTAGGTCCTTTGTTTCCAGCTGTGCAGCAGGCATCGCTGGAAAGTTTCAGCGTGTGAAAGACTTTGCAGCGACTTTGTTAGCAACTTCCCTTTCAAAAGGCTGCTTATCAACGTCCCCAACAACCAGCTAGGTCGCTCTGCAGGTCCGGATCGCTGTTGAGTTGTTGGCCAGGTTTGCCTGTTTGACAGCTCACCAGCGACTTAGCAGAGACTTAGGGAGGTCGCTGTTACGTCACAAAACCGGTGACGTTACAGCGATGTCCTTTGCGATGTTGCAGTGTGTAAACCCAGCTTTAGTGTCCCACACAGCAAGATCGCTGATGAGGTCACTGGTGCGTCACAAAACCTGTGACCCAGTAGCGATCTCGCTAGCAATGTCGCTATGTGAGAAGTACCCCTAAGTTCTGTCATGCACAGAGTACTTAACACTCCATTTATATATGAAAGAAAATGCTAATTACTCAGAATCCAGCATCAGATAGAAGATACAAAGGTGTAAATGGATTTACATTTCAAAGACCTGCATGTATATGGTTTGGGGAGGTTGATTTTACTAATACATTCCTCTAAAAGTACAATGGGAAGAGAACAGTATGAGAAATTCTCTCTCCCTGTCAAACGTTTTGGGCAGTAAGATGCTGTATAGTAGTCTATAGAAATGATGACGTTAACACAAAATTGATAGACAAGGTAGTAATATGCAAATAATGAAAAATCGTAAATTAAATCTTCATAACACTCAAATCATTCAGATTTATTTAAACAGTCAAGATGTGCTGCTAGAGTCTCCCTCCAACTTCATTCAAGGTACACTAAAAGCTCGGCATTACATGGGTTTGGTGGTTTGGCCATATCTCTAAAGCGTCCTAAGAGCTGTTTTTCTACAGGACATCAGCAGCCTGTGTAATTTAAACGTCATATCAAGGTCTGCAGCATCTTCACACTTATCTTTCAGTGAGCATATCTGGGACGTAAATGGTTGGCAATACATGCAAAGCCATCCACAACCTGTCTCCTCCATACATCTATGATCTAGTCTCCCGGTACTTATCTGCACGCATCCTCAGAACCTCACAAGATCTCCTTCTCTACTCCCCTCTTATCTCCTCAGCCAACAATCGCATACAAAGATGTGCATCCCCCATACTCTGGACCTCTCTGCCCCAACATATCAGACTCACGCCTACGTTAGAAAGCTTCAAAAGAGACCTGAAGACCCACCTCTTCCGACAATCCTACAATCTGCACTAACCCTTAGTCAACTATAGAGCAGCACAATCATCTCTACACTCACTTACTGTATCCTCCATTCCTTCTAGACTGAGTCCTCACGGGCAGGGTCCTCTCTCCTTGCGTACCTGTCTGTGTCTTGTATTGTTCATGATTATTGCACTTGTCCCTTTTATGTATGCCCCTTTTCATATGTAAAGTGCCATGGAATTAATAGCACTATAATCGAATATGTAAAGCTGAGTAAATGTATGTGTGTATGTATGTATGTCCGTTAAAGACATCCGCACTGTTGCATTTACAATCACAAAATTTTGCTTAGACAGCCCATGTGATTCAGGGAACATCAAAGACTATGTTTTGGTGGGAAAATTTAACCCCGCGCTTTAAAGTGAAGGGAGCTGCAAGCTATAGGTTATTATTAGCAGCTGTGAGTGGTTGCTATATGAACAAAATAAATTGTTAGTATAAGAAGCTTATGTGTGAGGTAATAAGATGTCGGTGGGAAGACAGATAGAGATAGAAAGAGAAACAGACATAGGCACTGATAGAGTAAGAGGCAGAGAGGGAAACGGAGAGAAAGACAGACAGTCAAAGAGATAGACAGAGAAAGACAGACAGACAGACACGGAAAGAGACAGACAGGGAAAGAGAAAGACAAAGTCAAAGAGAAAGGCAGACAGAGACCGGGACAGAGACCGGGACAGAGACCGGGACAGAGACCGGGACAGAGACCGGGACAGAGACCGGGACAGAGACCGGGACAGAGACCGGGACAGAGACCGGGACAGAGACCGGGAAAGAGACCGGGAAAGAGACCGGGAAAGAGACCGGGAAAGAGACCGGGAAAGAGACCGGGAAAGAGACCGGGAAAGAGACCGGGAAAGAGACCGGGAAAGAGACCGGGAAAGAGACCGGGAAAGAGACCGGGAAAGAGACCGGGAAAGAGACCGGGAAAGAGACCGGGAAAGAGACCGGGAAAGAGACCGGGAAAGAGACCGGGAAAGAGACCGGGAAAGAGACCGGGAAAGAGACCGGGAAAGAGACCGGGAAAGAGACAGGGAAAAAGACAGACAAGGAAAAAGACAGACAGACAGGGAAAGAGATATGTGTGTGTGTATATAAAAAAAAAAAAAAAAACACCCAAAAATTACAGTTCCTCACTGTAGTGGATGTAAGAACAAGTGTCAGTATTACATAAATGTAAGAAATGTAGCAAACAAACACCAACTACATGACATTGCTATGCATCCAAAATTTGCCAAGAGTAGGCAAAACTGTTTTGCAGAAGGCCCCCCTTGATCTTTTTAGATGTGTTTTTACCATAATATTTGTGTTTTCATTGCATTTTAGATGGGTTTTTGTATGCATTTTTCAATTGAATTCAATGGGTGAAAAATGCAGGCAAAAACAATGAAAAAAATGACAAGCCGTAGATTATTTTCTGTACCAAATCTGTAAGGAGAAAATTCTCAATATGTGCACTAATAATAATAAGTTTTATTTCTATAGCGCCAACATATTCCGCAGCGCTTTACAATTAAGAGGGGACATGTACAGACAATATGAGACAATACAAAATAACAAAATTAAGATACCAGGAGGAGTGAGGGCCTTTACAGTCTATGAGGAAATAGGGGAGACACAAAAGGTGAATGGGGGGGGTGGAGCTTGTCATATATGGTCCAGCCATCGATTTAATAGGGTATTAAAAAGCATCTGCATGAACCCGTCGGTGAGAATTTATACAGGTACAGGGGACGAGAACTGGAAGTAAATTTTTTGAAGGGCAGAAAGGGACTAGATTAGATCAGTGAGTTGATAGGCTAGTCAGGCTAGTCACTACACTTCAGGTTTATCAGTAAATTTGCTGACATCCAGATTTGCTTTTTTTAATTTTGTGACACAACTGCAATCAAAAAGGCGATAAAAACAAACTGTGTGCACAGAGCCTTACCATGCCTGCAATTAAGTTCTCACTACCCACTTTTTCATTTCAACTTCATACATTTTGAAACTATTTTAATGACCAGTGGTGGTGGCAAAATTCCTTAAAGTACCACTTAAGGACTCCAAAGCTACGGTTGGGGGTATAGTCTTCATTTAATCAGATAAAGGCTTACATCAACTTCAATGCATTTTCATGTTCATAAAACGTAATGGACCGCTACAAATCAATGCAGCTCTATATAACTGCTTCTAGCAAGGCCCATACACAGCACCTCAAGCTGTAGGTAATGATTCATCTTGAAGCCTTAAGTGTGTTATCTGGTTTCCTAGCCAATACAAAGGAGATCTGTAATAACTGAAATGTAGAGATGTGTGGAAAATGAAAAGCAGATTTGACCCTTTGAATGGCAAGACTAACTGGGAGCATGCGGAGGTGCTAGACTTCAAAACTTCGACTTCTCAGAGCAGAACACAGAGACAATTGCTGGAAAGCTTGAAAGGAAACATCACTACTTCTTCCTTATTAGCACTGGTGAGATATATAAAACAGATGAATGGGAAAAAAGAAAGAAAACACACTACATAATTTAAAATACGCTGCCTTTTGGCTTCCAGGAATCTGGAAACGGGATCTCAAAGGGTTTTATTTACTTGGCTTTGACAGCTTGTCTTTCTGTGCCCCCATTTATCCTATCTATACTAACAACCTCCAGCTTACATATTTATAGACACTTTTTTGTTAAGCTCTTGACATTCACTAATTAGTTATTAGTTATGTGAATACTGCAATGTAGCGCAGTGCATTCTGCTCATAAATAAGCAAGAATGTGTCACGGCATGAAACAGAATTACAAATCGAGTTATGTTATTAGCTGTGGTAGGTCATTTCCAGAGATGGAATCATTTTGCTTTGATTTACGAAGATAAACAATGAATGATAAGTATAAATATATATATATATACCTCCGACTGCTCAGAGATGAATTCCTAGCAGACTTCTTCCACTCACATTTTACAATTATTGCCGGTTGCCACTAGGAATATAGAGGTTAATTACTGATATATTATATCAGGGCAGATTTAGAATAAAACATCAGCCATTATTTATTAAAGAACATCTATCGTGGTATCAAATATGCCATGTTTTAAATTCCTTTGTAGCAAGCACACTTTCTTCTGGCTGAAGAGTGGGCAGAAGTAGTAACAAAGCAGCTGAGGTACCTACGGCCTGGGAAAATATACCGTTTTGAAAATTTATTTAAATAACTAAAACTAAATAAAAATATTCAACAAATATCTAACCTTTTTCCAAAATTCAAAGATGAATGGCGAAAATCATGGTGATTTTGTGAAGGTTCACATTTTGGAATTAATACAATGAAAAAAAAATCATATCACTATTCTTTGTTTAAAGGTAATTTGTCACTAGAATTTTGCAATGAAATCTAAAAGCACCATAATGTAGGAGAGAAACCCTGTATTGAGCTTTGTTTTGCTGTTTCAATTCAAATCAGTGTTTTCTCAGCAGGAGATTATCACTGAGTGGCTGCCCACATGCCTGCTGGTCCAACAATGCCCACACCACTGATTAGCAGGTCTCGGTCACTGTATATTGTACATCAAAAGCTGTGATGAGAGTGGGGCAATGCACATTCTGTCTACACAGAACACAGCGTTAGAGCCGCAGAGCTCACTGACATCAGTGCTAGAGATGAGCGAACCAGAGGTTCGGTGTTCATGCCGAACACAGACTTTACAAAAAAACTGAGTTCGCGTTCTGAATTCAGGTGCTTTACATATGAAAACCAGTCATGCGAGCATCACTATGCTCAGGTACGCGCAGTCCTCAGCCCAGTGAGAGCCCCTTGGAAGTGTCAGATCAGCTCGCGCTGATTTATCTGTGCTGGGTATCATAATAAGGGGGGACCCTATACCAATGTTTTAATTTGTTTACTTTTATACCACTATAGATGCACAGAGCGTCTGTGACTGGAAGCAATCAAAGACGCTGTCACTCAGGGTGGGGGGTGCATCTGATGGCAACCAATCACAGATGCCGGTGGGTGGGGAAAGCAGTGCATATATATGAAGGCTAATGCATGGCCCCGGAAGTCAATAAGCGGTCACAGGAGCAGTTACAGCTGACGCAGAGGCTCTGTAATTATAGTGCACCTGCTCCTATCCCCCTATCTTTTCTACCACCATTTTTAATTGCCGTATTCTAGTCCCCATGGACTTACACGGCGACTGGAATCTGGCCAGATAATCAAGATCAATCCCGGGCCAGTAGCGGACATTTTTTTAAATCCGGTTAGGTCCACCGAGCCCGGTTATCTGCGAGTCTGCCCATCACTAATCGGCAGAAAAAATTGCTTCTCTAAGATCACTGTTGATATCTTTTCTCCTTGACATGCCTGAATGCTCCAAACCAGCAAATTGTCAAAACTTCTACTTTTATAGAGGTGATCACACTTGCTGAACAAGACATTTGTTTAGCAGCACTTGGCTGTTACTTAACCTTTTAATCCCTATTGAAGCAGTACGAGTGTATTTAATTTTTCACACACTGCTTCTGGATTTTGATCCATTTTTTTTTACGTAAATAATGACATCTTGTAACTTTTCATGTGCTGCTAATCATCTGAGGTTGTATTTACCTGCTTTTATTCATATCTTCTCACACTGGGAAATTCTTCACTGTTCATGTAACATTTATAACGCACAAGTAGCGTTTTTTAAAAAAGTTAAAAAACTGCAAGTCGCTGGATCCTTACTATAACGCACGCAAACGCAGGTGAATGCATGTTGACGCGAGTCCATTGCAAATGTATTGAAATTTAAACGCATTTGCACTGGATCTGTTTTTGCGTTAAAAAAACGTTCATGACGCATGTTAAAAAAACGTAGTGTGAAAGCAGCCTTATTTATAATTTTACTGCACTACATAAACCCGCCCAACGGCGGCTGTGATTGGTTGCATTGAGAAAGCTGTCACTCAGCGTGGGGCGCGTGTCTGACTGCAACCAATCACAGGCGCCGGTGGGCGGGGAAAGCAGGGAATACCAGATTGAATAATGAGCGGCCGGCATTTTCAAAAGCTGGAGAAGCCACCGCAGTGCTAACGTCGTGCAGCGCCGCACCGGTGATCGGTCAGTGATCGGTGCGTATGAGAGAGGGGGGAGAGGGATAGACCGACAGAGAGAGAAAGACCGACCGACAGAGAGCCAGAGAGACTGACATTGCAACCAAAACGCACAAAAGAAGTGACATGTTGCTTTTTAGAATGCAGCTTCTTCATAGATTGTGCTGGGGACGCAGGACGCATGCAGTTATGCTGCAGTGCAATAGGCAGCGTAACTGCATGCAAACACGCAACGTGGGCACAAAGCCTAAAGCCCGCTACACACGCTTCAATATATCTCACAATCCGTCGTTCGGGTCAAGTTGTAAGTGACGCACATCCGGCATCGATTGTGAGGTATCTGCGTGTGAGATCTACGTGCGATCAGGATTGAACGCAAAACCGTTGATCGCAAACACATCGTATCTTTGTCTAGAATTGAGCGTTTTGTTGCACGAACCTAGTCAATTGTAACGTGTGACATCCCTCATACGATTTTGGTGTCTGATGCTATGTGCGCAGGTGTGCGCTCTGCACCGCAGCTTAAAAAAGGTCCGCTTCAGAGCGCAGCTAAAAAGCTGCGTTCTGAAGCGCCTCACAATGTCTGTCATTCACTAATCTCTGTCAGTCGGTCACTATCTCTGTCCCTCACTCTCTGTCCATGTCAGTCTATCCCCCTCTTTCATACTCACCGATCCCCGGCGCTGCACGGCGTTCACACTGCTCCGGCGGCTTTTACTGTTTTGAAAAAGCCGGCCGCCCATTAAACAATCTCGTATTCCCTGTTTTCCCCGCCCACCGGCGCCTATGATTGGTTACAGTGAGACACACCCCCACGCTGAGTGACAGGTGTCTCACTGCACCCAATCACAGCAGCCGGTGGGCGGGTCTATACTGTGTAGTGAAATAAATAATTAAATAATTTAAAAAAACGGCGTGCGGTCCCCCCCAATTTTAAAACCAGCCAGATAAAGCCATACGGCTGAAGGCTGGTATTCTCAGGATGGGGAGCTCCACGTTATGGGGAGCCACCCAGCCTAACAATATCAGCCAACAACCGCCCAGAATTGCCGCATACATTAGATGCGACAGTTCTGGGACTGTACCCAGCTCTTCCCGATTTGCCCTGGTGCGTTGGCAAATCGAGGTAATAAGGAGTTATTGGCAGCCCATAGCTGCCAATAAGTCCTAGATTAATCATGTCAGGCATCTATGAGACACCTTCCATGATTAATCTGTAAGTGACAGTAAATAAACACACACACACCCGAAAAAATCATTTATTAGAAATAAAAACCACAAACATATACCCTGGTTAACCACTTTAATTAGCCCCAAAAAGCCCTCCATGTCTGGCGTAATCCAGGATGCTCCAGCGTCGCTTCCAGCGCTGCTGCATGGAGGTGACCGGAGCTGCAGAATACACCGCCGCTCCTGTCACCTCCACACAGCAACTGAAGACAGCCGCGCGATCGGCTGAGCTGTCACTGAGGTTACCCGCTGTCACTGGATCCAGCGGTGGCCGCGGGTAACCTCAGTGACAGCTCAGCTGATCGCGCTACTCACCTCAGTTGCTGCGTGGAGGTGAGAGCAGCGGCGGTGAGTAGCGCGATCAGCTGAGCTGTCACTGAGGTTACCCGCGGCCACCGCTGGATCCAGTGACAGCGGGTAACCTCAGTGACAGCTCAGCTGATCGCGCGGCTGTCTTCATTTGCTGCGTGGAGGTGATAGGAGCGGCGGTGTCTTCTGCAGCTCCGGTCACCTCCATGCAGCAGAGCTGGAAGCGAAGCGGGACCATCCTGGATTCCGCCGGACATGAAGGGCTTTTTGGGGCTGATTAAAGTGGTTAACCAGGGTATATGTTTGTGTTTTTTATTTCTAATAAAGGATGTTTTCGGGTGTGTGTGTTTATTTACTGTCACTTACAGATTAATCATGGAAGGTGTCTCATAGACGCCTGACATGATTAATCTAGGACTTATTGGCAGCTATGGGCTGCCAATAACTCCTTATTACCCCGATTTGCCAACGCACCAGGGCAAATCGGGAAGAGCCGGGTACAGTCCCAGAACTGTCGCATCTAATGTATGCGGCAATTCTGGGCGGCTGTTGGCTGATATTGTTAGGCTGGGGGGCTCCCCATAACGTGGAGCTCCCCATCCTGAGAATACCAGCCTTCAGCCGTATGGCTTTATCTGGCTGGTTTTAAAATTGGGGGGTCCGCACGCCGTTTTTTTTATTTAATTATTTATTTCACTACACAGTATAGACACGCCCACCGGCTGCTGTGATTGGGTGCAGTGAGACACCTGTCACTCAGCGTGGGGGCGTGTCTCACTGTAACCAATCATAGGCGCCGGTGGGCGGGGAAAGCAGGGAATACGAGATTGTTTAATAGGCGGCCGGCTTTTTCAAAATAGTAAAAGCCGCCGGAGCAGTGTGAATGCCGTGCAGCGCCGCGCCGGGGATCGGTGAGTATATGAGAGAGGGCTGCTCAATTCAGTTACTCGGGAGTTTAGCGGTCACCGGTGAGTCCTTCACAGGTGACCGCTAATCAGGATGCGACACAGACAGAGCCGCAGCATGACAATGAAGTCGGGGGAAGTTCACCCGAGTTCATTCTGACAGTGCGGCTCTGTCTGTGTCTGCTGTCATCTGCCATTCAGCTCTGCTACATGGCTGTCTGTGTCTGCTGTCAGCGGCCATGTAGCAGAGCTGAATGGTAAATGACATAGTAAAAACGCATCCCTACACATTACACACGCTTGTCAAGTCAATAAATAAAAAAAAAAAGGGTGCCCAATGCATACGTCGCAGAACACATGATCTAAAGGATCGCACATAAAATTGATCAATTTAAATAGACTACTAACGCACGTGTGACAGCAAATGAACGACCTACATGCAATCTCATAAGATCCCGTATGCAACCTGGGCGTATCACATCGCAAATGCGATTGTACAACTAATTGCAACGTGTAAAGCAGGCTTAAGAGCCTTGGACGTCCATTGGTCAAATATCAAATAGCCTTCAGTCTACAGCCAGCCCCTCACAGGGTCCATCAGCAGTCTTCGGTTATGTGCACACGTTGCGTAATTTCATGCGTTTACGCTGCATATTGCACTGCAACGTAAACGCATGCATCCTGCATCCCCAGCACAATCTATGAAGATTGTGCATAATCCATCCGCACACTGCATTTGAGAGCACAGCGATCTGCATGCTGAAATTTTGAACCAAATCGCTGCGCTCAAAAAAGCAACATGTCAATTCTTTCATGCGCTTTGCATGCTGCTACCACTCTGTTTATGGGAGTGGCAGCATCCAGAGCGCATGAAATTGGCATCTATTCGGCAGACACACTGCATCCATTACGCAGTGTTTGTGCAGCGATTTGATGCGCACATGCACTGACAAATCGCTGCAAATTTTTCAGCATGGACACTACGCAACATGCGCACATAGCCTTACTGCTATACTACTAAATTCAGCTGTGCTGACCGTTCTGGACAGGTGAGGGTTAAAGCATAGACATACTACGTGCATGAGCAGGAATGGGCATTTGTCTTTCTCTTGCTGAAAGAGAAGGAATCCATAGGGTTCCTCTTCCAACAAATCATACATGCTATAAAATTGTACAATAATTTATGACAAATTATGGCAAACATTTTTTAAGATTAATAAAATCTGGCTCTATTTGCTAAATTTGACCCACAAGTGGTTAATGGAAAGAATAATTTCCCTTGCAAAGACTACTAATGAGAGCAACCAGTGAGTAAGTTAACTCAATGTGCTCAAGGATCATAGGAGGAGGAACACGAAGGAGCACAAAAACATAGAACCAAAACAGATTCTATATTTACTGATACTTTATCATGAAAATATTTACTCTTTAGCCAGCACATACAACCAACCAGGAACACTGGACACCCATCTAAGTAAAATGTCAACCACATCTTTGTAATATTGAGTATGCTTAGACAACCTTCCAATCCTGGAACAGGTGGCTATGGAAAAGAAACCCTGCATAGAACGAGCTTTTCAGAGGCCCGGCCTTGTATAGACACACCGCTCCTTTCTATATTACTAACAACTACATCCAAACTTGAGTGGTTTCTACAAAGATGGTTCACTTTGAGTATAATATGAAGATAACATGGTCGACTATTGTTCCATTGGTCCTTGAAGTGAGTCTCATAAAGCCTGAATGTTATCATTATCGATGCGGGTGTGCATTTAGACAAATATATTTTTTACTTTCCTTTTACAATAATTTGTATTGCTTTTCACAATGAATACAGCAAGAACTAAAGACTGCCTGGATACAGTCAATAAGGGTAGCAGAAAGAAAATCCTCTTGGAATAGATGTCAAAATGTCAAGAATAAAAGGGAAATCATTATTAGAATGCAATGGACTTCTAATGGATATTGCATAGAATAAAGTGTCCTTGTTTAATTTATATATAGGAGAAATCAAGTAAATAGAAAAAAAGTATATATATATATATAATATATATATATATATAATATATTATATATATATATATATATATATATATATATATATATATATATATATATATATATATATATATATATATATATATATATATATATATATATATATATATATATATATATATATATATATATATAAAAGGGAAGAGGGAGGTAGGAGACAGATGGCACCAATTCCATGTAGATCCGCATGACTGATCTAACTGAACTATATATTGATGTCTAGTAAATCAGGAAGGGGAAAATGCAATAAATTAATGGTACAACTGCATGTTAGCAATGTGAATCACAAACAAAGAGTGTGTGTGGAGTCAGACCAAATTATAGAAAATAAGTCCTAAAACAAAATCTTGACATTACATAGCTTTTCCAAATAAGGCATTAAACAGCCCCCAGAATTTCAGGTTGAGCCCCAACAAATATCAGATCTTATTACAAACAATTCACTATGTTAGTCTAAGGCCCTGTGCGCACACTGCGTTTTTATCCGCGGTTCTGCTGCGGAAATTTCTTAAGAAATGTTTGAAATCTTTCTGCAGACATTTCCCAGCAAAATCTATGGAAAAAAAAAATAGCTGTGCGCACACTGCGTTTTTTTTCTCAAAAAAATTCTTTGAGCAGAATTTCTTGAGAAAATCTCTTGAGAAAATGTGCATGTCACTTCTTTTCTGCAGGTACCTGTGGTATTTCACTCCATTCACTGTAATGTAATCGCGAAATACCGGAGGTATACCGCAGGTAGCAAATGATGTGCGGTATACCCCCGGTATAGCCGCGATTTACCTGCGGTAATGTTCATCGCTGCCTGCGGTTTTGCAGGAAGTGATGTCACTATGACAGAAGAGGAAGTGGAGCAGAGTAAACACACACGTCACACTCCCTGGATGCTGCACAGAAGCACTTCCGTGTGACCTCCAGCGGGTGCCCGTGCAGTCTGTGTCCCGCTCCGGTCCTGCCGCTGCCAGCACAGCAGTGTCAGTGTCTGCCCTCAGTGTCAACAGCTTGTCACGCTGCAGTGCTGGCAGCCGCGGGGATGCCGAGCACTGCTGTCAGGTGGATAGATGAGATTATTACCTGCTGTGACGATCTCCTGCCTTCTGACGTCACCGCCGTCACTGCAGTCTATGCCCGTCTCGCGGGCAGCCAGAGACTGTCACTAGCGGTGACATCACGGGCTCTCGCGATAATGCTGAGAATGCGGCGGGCATAGAAGGCAGTGACAGCGCTGACATCAGCAGTGCAGGAGATCGTCACAGCAGGTAATGATCTCATCTAACCTCCTGATGGCAGCGCTCGGCATCCCCTGCAGTGACCTGGGCTGACCTATTGATGTTAGCTCAGGTCACTGCATTACTCTCCCAGCCAATGGGGAGCATTCTGTTCTTCATTGACTGGGACAGTGACTATGATATGGATCAGCATGTGATCCCCTTATTGGATTACGTCGGACCCAGATTTGATTGCTCTTTTCAATAAATTGGTGAAAGAGGGAATGTTTCAGGGGAGTGTTTTTTCAAATCAAACTTTTTTTGTTGTCAATTTTTTATTTCTTACTGACTGGGTTGGTGATGTCGGGTATCTGATAGACGCGTGACATCACTAACCCCAGGGCTTGATGCCAGGTGACATTACACATCTGGCATCAACCCCATATATAACCTCGTTTGCCACCGCGCCAGGGCAATGGGATGAGTTTGGGGCGAAGCGCCAGGATTGGCACGTCTAATGGATGCGCCACTTCTGGGGCGGCTGCGGCCTGCTATTTTTAGGCTGGGGAGTGTCCAATAACAGTGGACCTCCCTAGTCTGAGAATACCAGACCACAGCTGTCCGCTTTACCTTGGCTGGTGGGTGATCCAATTTGGGGGGGACCTCATGTTTTTTGTTTTAAATTAATTATTTAATATAAAATAACAGCATGGGGTGCCCTCAGTTTTGGATTACCAGCCAAGGTGAAGCTGCCAGCTGTGATCTGCAGGCTGCAGCCATCTGCTTTACCCGAGCTGGCTACAAAAGATGGGGGGACCCCACGACATTTTTGTTTAATTATTTTTTTTTTTTGGCTAAATACAAGGCTAGGCACCCTTTAGTGACTTTCATGTGGACTTTCCAGCTTAGAATATGCAGGGAGGTGGGACATTATATAGGTCTTTCTCATCTACCTATCTATCTATCTATTTATCTATCCATCTTTCCCTCTATCCATTATCGGTCTATCGATTACCTATTATCTATATTATTTATTGCAGTTACAGCATAAAAAAACGCAGGGACCAACCTGCGGCAAAACCACGGCAAAAACGCATGCATTTTGCCCCGCAGTTTTGGAGCGGTTTTTTACCGCAGGTGCGGTAATCTTCAACTCCCAGAAGTTTCTCAAGAAATTTTCTTGAGAAAAATCACTTTTCAAGTGTGCACATAGCCTCAAAAACTGAAAAAAGCAATTGCTTATCTACCTTTTGGTTAACCCCTTCAGCCCCGGGGCACTTTCCGTTTTTGCGTTTTTTGTTTTTTGCTCCCCTTCTTCCGAGAGCCATAACTTTTTTATTTTTCCGTCAATCTTGCCATATGAGGACTTGTTTTTTGTGGGACAAGTTGTGCTTTTAAATAAAACCATAAGTTTTACCATATGGTGTACTGGAAAACAGCAAAAAAATTCCAAGTGTGGAAAAACTGCAAAAAAAGTGTGATGGCACAATAGTTTTTGGGATCTTTTATTCACGGTGTTCACTATATGGTAAAACTGATGTGTGGGTATGATGCCTGAGGTCCGTACGAGTTTGTAGACAGCAAACATGTATAGGTTTACTTGTATCTAAGGGGGTTAAAAAAAATTCACAAGCTTGTCCAATAAAAGTGGCGCACGTTTTGCGCCATTTTCCAAAACATGTAGCGTTCTCATTTTTTGGGATCTATGGCCCAGTGATGGCTTATTTTTTGCGTCTCGAGCTGTAGTTTCTAATGGTGCCATTTTTGCGCAGATGCTACATTTTGATCGCCTATTATTGCATTTTGCGTAAAACTTGCGGCGACCAAAAAACATAATTTTGGCGTTTGGTAAACGACATAGTGGCAAAAAAATTCCAATCAGATTAATTGATTTTATATATTGATAGATCGGACATTTCTGAGCGCAGCGATACCAAATATGTGTATATTTATTTTTTAACCCTTAAATTTTCAATGGGGGAAAAGGGGGTTATTTGAACTTTTAGGGTTTTTGGGGTTTTTTTGTTTTTTTTTAAACTTTTTTTATTTTACTAGTCCCCCTAGGGGGCTATAGCGATCAGCAATTTGATCGCTCTTATCTATCTGCTGATCACAGCTATACAGCTGTAAACAGCAGATTCAGTCACTTTCTGTTTCTCTCTGCTCGCGGCCGAGGGAAAACGAAAGTGAAACTTCATAGCTGCAGGCGTCATAACATGACCCTGTGCTACGATGGTAACCACCGAAAGTCACGTGATCATGCACGTGACTTCCGGTGGGGGCGGCGGTAAGTAAAAAACATGGCGGCGCGCATATAGGTCTTGCTGCCAGACTTTGGCAGCGAGATTTAAGGGGTTAAATGTTGCGAGTGGAAGCGATTTCACTCGCAACATGCAGGCACACATGTTAGCTGTTGAAAACAGCTGATATGTGTGCCGACCGTCGCCGCCTGCCCGCGGCAGGGAGCGAGGCTTAACGGGACACGCTCCATGACGGATATATCCGTCCATGGTCGTGAAGGGGTTAAGATCAACCATGGTGACTGCTCATATCAGTTTCCGATCTGATATGTTTCTTGTACGGAAAACAGATAAAAATATAGATTTTTAGAAGAGGAGAAAAATAACGAATAGACTTGGCATTGCATTATTTCATGGACATGTGCACAAAAAGTTAGTTAAGTTTTTAAACATTAAAAGCACCTAGATCAGTTATAACTGATCTTGGTGCTTTTAAAAAAATGTTTAAAAACTTAAAGTATGTTAACACTGCATAATCCACACCTATGTGTAGCATGAAACCTTAAGCAGATAGGGATCCTCAGCATACTGCTAGAATCGGGGGGTGTGGAGGTGTTGGGAGAGAGGGCTGTGGGAAGAGAGTCCTAAGATGCACCAATGGACACTGAAATCATTCTTATTTTTTCTTTTGTGTCATGCACACTGTTGGCATCTATTGATGAGCGAGCAGTACCATAATCGGGTACTCGGTACTTGTAACGAGCAGTTGAATGCTGTGCGCGACTCGAGCGCCCGAGTATAATGAAAGTCAAAGGCCAGAGTTCCACTTATGTATGACTCATGCGAGCCTCGCATCGCATCACCCGGCATGGACTGATGCTCTCCGGACATAAGCGTTTCAGCTGCATAGCAATACATGCAGCCGACCCGCTCCTGTCAGGAGAGTGTGATGCCGCGCACGAGTCATACGCAAGTGGAACTCCGGCCAAAGGGAACCTCTAGCATTGTTCCAAAAGATTTCCCAGAAAAATACTCAAGTTCCCCATTGATTCCCATTACATTCAGGTACTCGAGTCTCGCCCATCTGAGCATCCAACTGCTTGTTACGAGTACCGAGCATGGTAGTGCTAGCTCATCACTATTTCAATCTTACACACTAAGAAAAAAGCTTTGTTCCGTTCATCAGGAGAAATTGAAATTCCCAACTCTTTAAAAGGGCTCTAGTATTCGATAGGACGTGACTGTTAAAGAAAAAAAAGAAGATCCTAAACTGCTAATAGAAGACAAGTCTATAAGGCTTCTGGGTTTGGTTCAGGAGACCTGAGGCAGGTCCAATAATTGAGATCAGAACACTGACTGAAACTATCAGGATTTGAGTCTAAGGTAAGAAGAATGGTAGATGAAAGGACTGGACGGGGAAACAGAAAACATCTAGGATATCCAGGTATAGCCATAAAGGTATCTTAAGAGAATGTTAGAAAAGAGGCTCCATTAAAGATGTTCAACAAAACTTAATGGAAAGTTAATTTTAACACAAAGTTAATTTTAATCAATAGATCTTGGATTAACAATATTTTTTACAACTGAATGTATTAAAAAAAAAAGTTCCTGTGCTGAGATAATCTTATAAATCTGCCTGCTCTATGGTCTGATCCTACCACAGCTCCTGGGTCTGGGAGGAAGTAAAAAAAAGTGCACAGATATTACAGCACAGGAGCGCAAATGATTCTTTATAAAGCAGGGAAATGTTTTACCTCACAAAAAGAATACGTTGGGATCCCGGGCTGTAATGTCTTTACAGTCTTTTACTTCCTCCCCTGGCCAGCGCTGTGGTAGGATCAGACCATGTTCAATATGGTCAGAAACGGCCATTACATTACACAGTACATATCGGGGGCACATTTATAAGATTATCTCAGCACAGGAACATTTTTTTTAAATACATCCAATTGTGGAACGTTTTATTATTCCAAGATCTATTGATTAAAATTAATTTTAAAATTAACTTTGTTCAAGGGAAAACTCCTTTAAGAATGTTGGGAACACTCAAATCATCTTCTAGTTTTGGATTTCACAGTATGCACTTCATACCAAATAAAAGCGAACAATTTATTCTGGAGAAGGTGGATTGTGTGTGTGGAGTCTTTCAAAGAAAGGGCTCTAAAAAAGGAGATCACTAGGAACAAGAGGATAATTGTGTCTAAATGAATAGAATACATCCAGGACAGGAGGAAAGAATGGCAGGATAGAGACTGTATATATCATAGGATTGCATAATATACATTTATTAATATCATAGTTACAGTGCAGCCCACTGGCTAGGCGTCTTATACAGTACATCGTATTTTGGAGGAAGGGTTGATAATTATTGCCACTGATTTATGTTGATTAACATTAAGACATAAATAATAAATCTGATAAAATAATTAAGTTACATGAATTGTAATCGAATTAAAAGAAAATAAAAAAAGATGTGGAAGAAAATTTTATGTATAAAATATACAATTTTTGCCTGATATTTATATGTAAAAAAAAATATACTATATATTCAGTTTAAAAAAAAGCAGAGGTTTGTGTGTCTTCAGGCTCCTTGTACTTCTACTTGTCATTTCATCACACATGGTGCATCCTGTCATTGCAAATAACCTCCTGCCGCTTCTTTGGTAGCGTCTTCCAGGGACTTGTCCTGCCATTTATTTATTGAGTGATATATTCAATGTGAAGGGGTGAAATAATTGCATTGAGATCCATGGGCGAAAAATTGTCACCTATGGATTTGTTCTCAGTTGCTTGCAGTCGTATTTTATGTGTGAGGTAGGTATATGATACACGCTTGCTTTAGAATATGTGTAAAGTCACAAAGGTATAAAAAAAGAGCCATAAACTAGATAATCAAATAAAATCCCCTTAAACACACATAGCTCAATATCCTTACATTATAAATGGTGAATTCAAGAAATTCATTTTTAATGTGTTACATATTAATAATTGTCCTCTTGCCATGGAGTTAAATGGGCACAACTTTTTCCTGGCTCATTAGTTTATAAAAGGATCATTAATACAATAAGTTCTGCTAAGTACCATTGACTGAAAGTGCAGATTAATAGTCTCTGACCAAACTTTCTGAATAAGCGACTGAATTAAAATTACATCTAACTTCTAAATGCATCTGTCATCCATGCTTATGAATAAATGGCAACCAAGTTCAGCTTTCCATGACTTAGACAAATCATTAGAAGAATAATAAGAAGAATAATTTTAGCAATTCTATTAATTTTGCAGCTGATACACAATGATGTGCAGTGTCTGACAACTCACTGGAGTCACTAACATATAGAGGTTGATGAAGACCTACTATTATCCTGTACCATAAAGGCATATATATATATATATATATATATATATATATATATATATATATATATATATATATATATATATATATATATAAAAACACATACATACACAGTACAGACCAAAAGTTTGGACACACCTTCTCATCTCTAGAACAATTGTTAGGAGGAGACTTTGTGCAGCAGGCCTTCATGGTAAAATAGCTGCTATAAAACCACTGCTAAGGACAGGCAACAAGCAGAAGAGACTTGTTTGGGCTAAAGAACACAAGGAATAGACATTAGACCAGTGGAAATCTGTGCTTTGGTCTGATGAGTCCAAATTTGAGATCTTTGGATCCAACCACCGTGTTTTTGTAGAAAAGGAGAACGGATGGACTCTACATGGCTGGCTCCCACCGTGAAGCATTGAGGAGGAGGTGTGATGGTGTGGGGGTGCTTTTCTGGTGACACTGTTGGGGATTTATTCGAAATTGAAGGCATACAGAACCAGCATGCCTACCACAGCATCTTGCAGCTGCATGCTATTCCATCCGGTTTGCGTTTAGTTGGACCATCATTTATTTTTCAACAGGACTATGACCCCAAACACACCTCCAGGCTGTGTAAGGGCTATTTGACTAAGAAGGAGAGTGATGGGGTGCTATGCCAGATGACCTGGTCTCCACAGTCACCAGACCTGAACCCAATCGAGATGGTTTGGGGTGAGCTGGACCGCAGAGTGAAGGCAAAAGGGTCAACAAGTGCTAAGCATGTCTGGGAACTCCTTCAAGACTGTTGGAAAACCATTTCCAGTGACTACCTCTTGAAGCTCATCAAGAGAATGCAAAGAGCATGCAAAGCAGTAATCAAAGCAAAAGGTGGCTACTTTGAAGAACCTAGAAAATAAGACATATTTTCAGTTGTTTCACACTGTTTTAAGTATTTAATTCCACATGTGTTAATTCATAGTTTTGATGCCTTCAATGTGAATCTACAATTTTCAGAGTCCTAAAAATAAAGAAAACTCTTTGAATGAGAAGGCGTGTCCAAACTTTTGGTCTGTACTGTATATACATACATATACATACATATACACATACTTACATATACACATACAAACATATACACACACACACACACACACACACACACAACTATGTCAAACTTTTAGGCAGGTGTTAGAAAAAAAAAAGCAGCAAGGTTGGACTACTTAGAAAAATAGAAGTGTTAACAGCTTATTTTTTTATTTTTTCTTAATTAACAAACTGCAAAGTGAATGAACAAGATAGATCTATATGCTAATTAAATCAATATTTGGTGTGATCGCCCTCAGCCATCTATACAGCGTCAATTCTTTTAGGTTAACTTGCACAAATAACTAACCAATTCCACCAAACAGATGATTGTGTTTCAACCTATATAAGAAAATGATGATCTTACTTGAAATAGAAACAGCTGTGTAGAGGGCTCCATTCACTTAAATGAAATCACACTGCACAATGGGGGGCAGAATTGTGTAAAGCACAAAGAAGAGCGAGAGGAATACAGTGCCAGATACCAATACTGATCCTTTTTTAATGTTAAATGGGGTCCATCTTATAATGCCAGTGTCCGTCTAACAAATCATATAGGGTATATGTCCCTCATAGCCCCCCATCCTAAAATTAGCCCCCCTTAATCTGGATATGGCCCCCTTATATTGTATATAGCCCCCTTGTGCTGGGACACGTCCCCCAGTGATGCCACACGTCCCCCATTGATGACACACATCCACTATTGCTGGCACATGTCCCCTATTTATGGCACATGTTCCCCTGTGCTGCCCATGGCCCCTATAGATGGCACACCTCCCATGTGTTTGATATGGCCCCCATGTGTGCTGCCCATGGCCCCTATAGATGGCACCCCCCCGTGTTAGATATGGCCCCCATGTGTGCTGCCCATGGCCACTATAGATGGCACACCTCCCCTGTGTTAGATATGGCCCCCATGTGTGCTGCCCATGGCCCCTATAGATGGCACACCTCCCCTGTTTGATATGGCCCCCATGTGTGCTGCCCATGGCCCCTATAGATGGCACACCTCCCCTGTGTTAGATATGGCCCCCATGTGTGCTGCCCATGGGCCCTATAGATGGCACACCTCCCCTGTGTTAGATATGGCCCCCATGTGTGCTGCCCATGGCCACTATAGATGGCACACCTCTCCTTTGGTAGATATGGCCCCCATGCTGCTGCCCATAGTAAAATAAAACACTCTTTCCTTACCTTCTCAGCGCTGTCCCTCCTCGTGCCTCCCTCCATGCTGCTGCTCCTCCTCCACTTCCTGGTTCTCAGTGCCGGTCATGTGCAGATATCTTCTCTGCGTGCCTGATCATAGACTTTAGCAGCAGAGACACCGGGAGATCAACGCTGAAGGTAAGTAAAGCTTTTTTATTTTATTATGGGCAGCAGTATGGGGGCCATATCTAACACATGGGGGATCATGTGCGATCATAGGAGGGTGCAGGGAGATATAATATGCGCCGCTGCCCAAGCCCATCGCCGCGGTGCGGTTTCAGCACCACAGTGATGGACAGCTGCAGTGCATATTATAAGGCTCCCTCCTGCAGCTTTCACAAGCGCCCAGCACCACTCCAGAGCTGCCACCACCTCCCTGGACCCTGCAGTATATTATATATATATATATATATATATATATATATATATATACCCCCCGTATATTCGGACTATAAGACGCACCCCCTACTTTGGGGGATCAAAAGTGCGTCTTATAAAGCGAAAAATACGGTACTTTACTCACCTTTGTGTGTCACTTACCTGACTCCAGTGCAGATTGCGCTGTGGACTGTGCTTACAGCGACATATTAAACAAAAAAGAATACCAACTTACAGCTTACAGCGACAGGAAGTTATCACTGTTCATAATGACTGTCATAGTCAGGTGACCTCTGTAGCGTCAGGTGACTTCCCAAAGGTCAGATACCCAGCCAATTATTGAAAGGACTTTTTCCTTCTCCAAAAGCAGCATGATGTAAGGACAGAGACCATGATTCCAGCGATGTGTCACTTACTGGGCTGCTTGTTGACATTTTCATAAAATCACTGTTTTCTCTGCAGTAGATCAATCAGTTCTCTGAATGATTAACTGATTGGCAGCTTTCTGTGTACACTGTGCATGGGCAGAAAGTTGCTACTCAGTGGTATGGGCAGGATTATACAGAGCTCATAAATATGGAGGCTTATCTTGCAGCAGGTTTAGCAGTCCCCTAATGATAATTTCATGCCGATAAAACATTGATTTTTATTAAAACTACCCTAAGCAGCAGCCCAGCGAGTGATATATCACTGGAATCAGGGTCTATGTCTCTACATCATACTGCTTTGTGATTAGGTGGCAAAAACCTTTTCACAGATTATCCTTAAGTGACGCCTTATCCTAGCAATATATCAATATATCACAAGATTAGACTATAGTTTTAGGTAAGTTTAACACCTGACGCATTACAATGTGTTGTTTTTGCATTCCGTTTCCACAACTCATCATTCACTTTGAAAAGCTGCCAAAAATATTTTTTATTTGAGGTAAGAAGGAGTGTCTGCTAACTATGGAATCAGCTTACAGCTGCCTATAAAGTCTATGGAGAGGAAAGGGGTAAATAAATGGGAGACAAAAATATGAGGCTGCAGGTTTCTACTGTTTTCCCTTCCTCCACTCACAGCTAGATTGCTCCTCCATAATACATAAAGTGCTCCACTCTGCTACTACAAATAATATGAGAGCAGGAATACTTTACGTCTGTGTGTGCGGTGTATGGCAGATATCATAGCGGATAGTCTCCTCCCACTAGCTCAGTGACGAATCATAATTATAGATAAAGCCTGGAAAGGTGAAAAATGCAGAATATAATCATATAGTGGACAGAAATCATGTAAATTCCCAAGTACTGTACATACATGGTCACCTATTTAGAAGTCTATTGAGAAAACGCTACCAACTGATACACCACGAACCAAAACACTGTAAACGTAGCCATTTTGATATCCATTAACAGAAAACGTTAAAATACAGCTTTTTAGCAAAAATAAAAAAGCAAAATAAATCAGTCAAACTGAGCAAATTATTACACTCCATAAAAACGTCAGCCTTGCATTTATATAGCAATTAAAAAAAAAATAAACATGATGGAAAAATGTTAAAATAATTTTGAAACACTCAATCATGCACTGCTGTTGAGATACTGTATCGCGATAGGCACTGATCCTGGGATGAGGTGGTCAGCTACATCACAAGAATTGCAATCACTCATAGAAGGATCATTTGACTGTAAAAAAAAAAACAAAACACCCTCAGTTTCAATATAGAAGATTCTGCAAGTTTTATAGTGTCGCCAATATACTCACCATATGTGTAGAGCAAACATACTTGTGAATTCCTACAGCTCCGTGCATGGTGAAGATGATCACAAGACTCCTGTGAGATCAGAGATTTCTGCTACACATTTCAGTCTTTCTGATAACTCTCATATGACAGGTATTGCAAGGTTGTTTCCAGTCACCCTCACTGTTGCTGCCCCTGAGGCCAAGATGTCCCATGGACAGGTAAGTGGTCACCAATGTCAAAATGAACCACCGGTCTCCCAACCACTGCACACTACTCAATGCGCTAGGCTTCCAATATCTGTCTGAGTTACACGTAGCTCTTACAGGTAAGGAAGGGAGAGAGTGCTGACACAGAATGATCAAAGGACAGCTGACATACTGCTAAAAATACTGCCGCGCTGGTGTATAGAGTATAAGCGCATTAACCATGCAGCTCTATAGAGACTGAACCTTAGGCAACATCCAACATATATTATACAACATATATGTAAAGGAACTGAAAAACAACTATTTTAAGGACAGTGCTACTGTTAGCCAAACTTGGGTATGTAACCCCACATTAGGTCAGTGTTTTTTTATGCGAGTAGTGATACAATCATTATTTTGAAATCACAACATTGACACTTAAAATTACCATGAGAACTAAAATATGTTAGAAAAATATTTCTATTAACATGAATACCAATGGTGATGGGTTAAAAATATATACCAATGGTGATTGGTTAAAACACATCGTATGCAAATGATGCTTAAGTGCAATCGGAGTGCCAAAAATGCTTATCAAGACATTGCCTCCATGGCTCTATCGCCTGCTAAGCCCCACCTCTGCATGACTGACAGCTCATCGGCCCCACCTCTGAATGACTGAAAGCTCACAGGCCCCACCTCTGCTTGATTGACAGCTCACAGGCCCCACCTATATGTGACTGACAGCTCAGTCCTACCTCTACATGACTGACAGCTTACAGGCTTCACCTATGTGTGACTGACAGCTCCCAGGCCCAACTCTGTATGACTGACAGCTCACAGGCCCCACCTCTGCTTGATTGACAGCTCACAGGCCCCACCTCTGCTTGACTGAAAGCTTACAGGCCCCACCTCTGCATGACTGATGGCTGACAGGCTCAACCTGTGCTTGACTGAAAGCTTACAGGCAACATTTCTGCATGACTGACAGCTCACAGATTTAACTGATTGCACAGTCTGTGATGTGTCAGTCATCAGAGGAAAATGGGGAGAAGTTAGGAATAGAGCCAGGGAGGCACAGGCTTAAGAAGTGCTCGTACACATCTAGAGTACTTAATCTTCATTTGCATGTGAATTAAACCAGCAGTTTTTCAAGCAAGGAGCAACAGGTTACATAAGTAAAGGTGTGCATCACATTATTTTTCAGAGAGCAAGATGACCATATAGACCATTTGTAGGGGTAAACTGATTGAATAGGGTGGTGACAGATTACCTTTAAAAGACTGACATAGCAGGTGCAACTTTCATTATGATCATTATCAAAGGTCTTTATTTGGGATCTTGACTTTCTCCTCTTTATGGAGTGGAGACATGTTCTGTACCATAAACTGTGCTGCTTCTGTGTACCGGATGTATCTGATATTAAAGCTCAGCTCTTTCTGTGCAGCACAGACACAGCATCAATCACATGTCCCCCTATTTAGGACTTATGCGGGCGTCACACGATACGATCTATCGTGCGATCACACGAGCGATCGTAGCCGCCCCCGTCGTTTGTGCGTCACGGGCAATTAGTTGCCCATGGCACACAAAGTCATTAACCCCCCGTCACACGTACTTACCTGCTGAGCGACGTCGCTGTGGGCGGCGAACACCCACTTCCTGAAAAGGGTGGGACGTTCGGCATCACAGCGATGTCACACAGCCGCCGGCCAATAGAAGCGGAGGAGCGGAGATGAGCAGGACGTAACATCCCGCCCACCTTCTTCCTTCAGCATTGCTGGCGGGACGCAGGTAAGCTGCAGCTCATCGTTCCCGGGGTGTCACACGGAGCGATGTGTGTTACCCCAAGTACGATGAACAACCGACGTAAAGAATAAACCATTTTTTTAAAATAAACGACGTGTAAACGATAAATAATTTGTAACCGATTTGCGATCGTTCTGAGACACTCGTAGGTGTCACACGAAACGACGTCGCAAATGATGACGGATGTGCGTCACGAAAACCGTGACACCAACAACATATCGCACGATGGATCATCTCGTGTGACGCCCGCATTAGAGTACTGTTCATCCTGAACCACCATCAAAACTAAGCTAAAACTACAGGGACATTTAGGGCCATAGTTAAAGACCGGAAACTCAACAATGATTCTATGCTAATCAGGGTCTTTTGTGATTGACAACAAATTTTAATAGTTGCCATTTCTGTCTCATGTGATAATCAGAAAAAAAAAAGATCTTTTTCTTTTAGCCCACCTTCTAACAAAGATGAGTGCCTGGTACTGCAATTCAGTCCCATACATTGGCAAGAGAATTAATTGTAATATCATACAGACACAGCCCATAGACAGACATGGTGTGGATTCGAGACCCAAAAAAATAGAAAGAAAAATGTAATTTAAAATTACGGAATTGATGTTGAAACATTTGTTACAAATTGTTACTTATAACTGTTAAAGACGTTGTCCGGCCACAAAATATATATTTTTTTAAAGCTACTCTATTCTGTATTGTCATTTAAAACAAACCTATGTCATTTTTATTTTTATTTTTTTTGCTAACTTTTGTTCCTTTTGAATTTTCACTTTGTTATCTGCACCACTTTATTTACCTGCAGCTCAAATCATACATGACATGTTTGACTGCCGAACTTCACAGTTACAGCTGGCACTGCCCGGCCCCGCCCTCTGCACACTCATTGGCTGTCAGTATTCTGCCCCAGTACCTGATAAATGAATACTATAATGAAAATTATGTATAGTGCCTAATGTGAGTCTTTAGTGGAAATTTACACCATGAGCGTATGGTATATACACTGCTCAAAAAATTAAAGGGAACACTTATTCAACCGAATGCAACTCCAAGTAAATCAAACTTCTGTGAAATGAAACTGTCCACTTAAGAAGCACCACTCATTGACAATCAATTTCACATGCTATTGTGTAAATGGAATAGACAACAGGTGGAAATTATTGGCAATCATTATGACACACTCAATAAAGGAGTGTTTCTGCAGGTGGGGACCACATCTCAGTACCAATGCTTTCTGGCTGATGTTTTGGTCAATTTGAAATGCTGCTTGTGTGCTCACACTTGTGGTAGCATGAAACAGACTCTTAAACCCACACAAGTGGCACATATAGTGCAGCTCATCCAGGATGGCACATCAATGCGAGCTGTGGCAAGGTGGTTTGCTGTGCCTGTCAGCGTAGTGTCCAGAGGTCGGAGGCACTACCAGGAGACAGGCCAGTACACCAGGAGACGTGGAGGTGGCCGTAGAAGGGCAACAATACAGCAGCAGGACCGCAACCTCTGCCTTTGTGCAAGGAGGAACAGGAGGAGCACTGCCAGAGTCCTGCAAAATGACCTCCAGCAGCCCACAAATGTGCATGTGTCTGCACAAAAGGTTAGAAACAGACTCCATGAGGATGGCATGAGGGCCCGACGTCTACAGATGGGGGTTGTGCTCACTGCCCAACACTGTGCAGGACGCTTGGCATTTTTCACAGCACACCAGGATTGGCAAATTCACCACTGGCGCCCTGTGCTCTTCACAAATGAATGCAGTTCACACTGAGCACGTTACAGATGTGACAAAGTCTTAAGAAGCCGTAAAGAGCAATCTGCTGCCTACAACATGCTTCAGCATGACCGGTTTGGCAGTGGCTCAGTAATGGTGTAGGGTGGCATTTCTTTGGAGGGCCGCACAGCCCTTCATGTGCTCGCCAGAGGTAGCCTGACTGTCATTAGGGCCCGAGATCAGATCCTCAGACCCCTTGTGAGACCATATGCTGGTGCGGTTGGCCCTGGGTTCCTCCTAATGCAGTGCAATGCCAGACCTCATGTGGCTGTAGTATGTCAGCAGTTCCTGCAAGATGAAGGCATTGACGCTATGGACTGGCCCGCCCGTTCCCCAGACCTGAATTCGATTGAGCACATCTGGGACATCATGTCTCACTCCATCCACCAATTTCACGTTGCACCACAGACTGTTCAGGAGTTGGCAGATGCTTTAGTCCAGGTCTGGGAGGAGATCCCTCAGGAGACCATCCATAACCTCATCAGGAGCATGTCCAGGCATTGTAGGGAAATCATACATACACGTGGAGGCCACACACAATACTGAGCCTCATTTTGACTTGTTTCCACCTTCATTTTGTCTTGTTTTGATTTTCATTTTGACTTGTGTCCACTTTCATTTTGTGTGGGTCTTCATATCTAGGCCTCCATTGATTAAAACATTTGATTTCCATTGAAGACTTTTGTGTGATTTTGTTGTCAGCACATTCAACTTTGTACAGAACTAAGTATTCAATGAGAATATTTCATTCATTCAGATCTAGGATGTGTTATTTGAGTGGTCCCATTAATTTTTTGAGCAGTGTATATATACACACATATACTCACACACACATACACCCCCCACTCTCTCACCCGTGCACTCTCTTCTCGCCCCCTGCGGTGTCTTTTCTGACCCCCCCCTGCACGTGCTGTCTCTTACCCCATGCTGTCCTTACAGCTGAGCAATGCAGAGTTCAGTGCTGGTGACCACGGTGTCAGGTGACGTCACTGGGCTCTGCAGTATTCAAACGCCAGGCACGCCTTAGAATGAATTCATCACATAGTGCAGAGACAGCACACGAGGGATTGAGGAGACAGTTACCCTGGCCTTATACATCATAAAGAGCTGAGGACACCATCGGGCAAACAGTGCGGTCCTAACAATGAGTGGTCCAGGGCCCGACACATACAGGGCACAGATAGCAGCGCACCGGGGGCGAGGGAGAGTACAGAATGTGGGGAGGGGGCGGGGTTTGCATCACATTGTACTTGGTTGGCAGGAGGGCGGCAACATGACGTTGGCTCTGAAGCCCGTCAACAGGCTCCTGCCCCTGTCAGTGTGACGTCACTTGAAGCAACAAAATCCTGGCAGGAGCGGTCACATGACCGCTCTGAGTCGGGGGTAGAGGGGCAGACAGCAGGGAAAGTAGGTAGTTGCGATCTACTTACCTGCCCCTATGTAGCCCAAAATTGAAATAACAAAAAAAAAAGCAAAGTAAGCCGGATAACCCCTTTAAATAGCTGTGTGATAAATTTATTCTACATGTAAAACACAAAATTATAAATCGGAGAATAATCCATGCTGCAATGTAACTGAATAACACCTTCACTGCAGACAATGCAATAATAAAAACAACAAAGTCCTCCAATAAGAAGTATATCATCGCTAGGATGGGTAATACAAAACGCCTAGACGTCTGCTCAATTTCATGTTTTTATTTCAGTCCTCATTAAAATCAACAATGTCAAAATTAATCCTTCCCAATGTGCCAAACCGATCTATTTCTCACTATTCAAAACACTTGAAAAGCCTAATAACACTGCTCTAGAAGGACAAATTAGGATGGAGTTTCAGGGTGTGCGGCTCACACAGCCAGGAGCAGCGGCTGGGGAATTGTGAGTACAAGACCTATCTCCAGCAATAATTCTTTTCTTATTCAGCGGTTAAAGATGACATTCAATTCCTTATATCTGAACTACATTGTGTAGAGACAAATGAAAATGTATCCTTACAAGGCATGAACATTTCTGCATCCAAAAAACCTCTTGTCTGACTGCTAAAACCATACCTTTCTCCATGGACTGAATGTCAACGCAAATTTGTTACCGTATTCCACAATCCAATTTCATAAATTATTAAATAAATCTCTTAGGCCTGATAAGCAGGTGTACTTATTTTGAAATTCCATGTCAGATGGGCATGCATAATCAACAAATTAAAATGAGTATATTTTAGAAGTCGAGATAGCGTTGGGAACTTAAAATGCAAACAACCCAAAAGGATTATACTACAATGCAATTCTGACAATGATGTTTAAAGTAAGTACACCAAACTCCTTAAGTCTAACATCTACTTAATGTATGCAGGTTGTATTGTTAAATCTGGTGACAGATCTCCCAATAGACCTCAAACAGACCGGGAAAAAACAGGATCTAGACCACCTGAATGTTTGTAACTTTGTATATATGAGGGTGTGACTCCCCCTTTTTCTGGGCTCTGCTTCTAGATTATTTAGATTTCCATAGGTAGCTGTGATGCAGTTGCGTCCAAGTCCTGCTCTGCCCCATCTATTTTCAGGCCTGCTGGTACAAAGCTAAAGTTTTTTCCATCTTGACTGGGTACATCTTGTTGTGATGGGATGGCTTTTACGCTCTTTTGATCTAAAGAGAGTCAACTACGTACCCTATGTTATTTTCATCTATTACTAATATTTATTTTATTACAGGGTATTTGCTAATTTGTTTTTATGCTAGTTTCTTTTTGTTAAAAGAACTCTATCACCAGGATTTTACAATGTAACCTGAGGACGGCATGCTGCGAGGGTTAAAAAAGTAAAAACATCTGTGCATCTCTTATTTGCGTGCTTATTGTTTACTCATACTAAAGGGTTTATTTGTCTGTGATTAACATTGGTGTGACTCCTCTGTAGGTGCAGAGCAGACCAGCATGCCACCTGCTGTGACGGACATCTCACAGTCAATGCACAATCTGTATAGAGCTTGGTGTGGGCAGGGAAGCACACTCAGCTCTGTTACACTCAATTCTGAGACAAGGTGAGAATGTCTGCATACAGTGATCTAAGATAAATATAGTTAATTTCAGAATCTATTTACCTACATAATGCTGCTTTCAGATGAAGTAGCAAAAACCTGGTGACAAATACCTTTTACTGGCCACAGTGTGAATGTGCACCTACACACTGCTCTTATACCAACAAGATGTCCAAGCCCATTTTACGGTTTTGTTGACACCGGCAGCCTGTCTTATACGTGATGTGCATTGAGTGACCTGTAATAGATCGCTCAGTGCCCATAGCCTGCCATTGCTCTTGGTAATGTTAGAACAAATACTACCAAAAAGATCATTTCACCTGAAAAACAAACATTTTGCTATCTCATCGGGCGAGCAGCCGGTTGAAATGAGCCTTATTAAAAATGCTCAATCATGTTAATCTTTCACACATGCTGCTCAACGGTGGTGGTCTACATCCTGAGTGGTCACCTCCTGCGTGAAGCAAGCGCGCAAACTGTTGAAGAGGCTAAATAATAAGTCTGAGTAGTGATGGGTAAATAGTAACTATTTGTGTTTGGATTATTCGTAAAAAATCCTAAATTACTATTCTGATATTCATGACTAATAACGAACCTAATGTAAGTCAATGGAGAATCCGAGCATTTTTCTTGTCCTGACGAATACTGTAATAGTAATCAGTATTCAGTAAGCATTATCCGAAAACAAAGTTACTGTTCGCCTCTATCTATGACCTAATGCACAGATAGGGACACTTTACCTATACACATTGTGTACATAAATTCGCGATAGGTTCTTGCCTGCATTAACATACATGGTCCTGTTTTGCTGCCAAAATTCCGGAAATCTCTAACGAGGTCCAAAATTGAACATTGTGCATTTATTCAGTCTACAAAATTGTATATCTAAGGAAACTCAGAGGAACAGTGAATAAAAGAGGTTTTATGGGCATTATATAACGGTGATGTAACGATGTTCTATAGACTATTAGGACAATAGCTGCCTGCGTAGCGCTTGTCAATAGAGATACATTTTACTGCTGCTAATATATCGACTCCTGCAGGCTTCATACTCTAGGCCCATGTCCTAATTTCACCATGGAGGATTTACAGATACAATTATCTAATGTTTGTCACCGAGTAAAGCCTGACTTAGTCCCTTTGCTAATTAAGTTAATCTACAGGAAAACAGAATGTACTGAATGCTGCAGCCTATTTCTCCATTAAATGGAAGCAATTAAAATATACACATAATGAAACACACAGGAAAATGCAGAATAAAAATAAACCCACTAAATTAGACGAGAAAAAAGGCATCTTGAGCAAACATAACAGGCTCGCCATTTAATTCAGTGTCTTTAAAGGAAATTATTCATGTTCTTTTTGAAGGACTCTCTATTCTTTCAGCACTTCAGTATGAAAGATATTAGAAGAGAAAAGTGTGAAAAAGGCACAGTGGTTTCCAGCGGGCCAGGATGTAAATGACGTGTAATGTATGTAATGTAATTATCCTATAAAAAGTCCCTAGGCTTCATATTTAATTTAAAAGTGAAAATATATTACCTGCAAATATCCATTTTCATTAGATACAGTGGTCTCTCTGATCATGAAATCTTGTGCTGAAGATCCCCAAGGTCTATTGAAATAAAAATGTATTGTCGCCCCCTTGGTGTCCTGCAGTGATCACAATCATACAATTATAGTAGTCACCTAAATGGCTTAGATTAATGCACTGAAGGGCAAGTAACCCGCCTCTCACAACGTGGAATAAACAGCAACTTTTAGCATCTAATAGCATCTCCCCATGCTGTAGGGATCAAGTACAAGAAGGGAAAACGGAAAGTAGCAGTTTGGAAATATCATTGTATGGAGTGTAAGTGCATTAACCGTGCAGCCTCCTAGCGATTTCTCATTGCACCTTAGTCAACATCACGCGAAATACAAACGGAACACAAAAGATAGTTCATTTAGGAAATTCTCATAGATCTATAAACCATTGATGATTTTTGGAGTCTTCACATATTATTTCCCATTTTTTGAATCTCAGAATAGATATTTACAGTATATCTCTGGCACATCTATATTCATTTAAATGTCAATTTTCCAACTACATCGGCTGAGAATGTATTCCAATCATCCATTAATCCTTCAGTAAAAGAATATTTTCTGACTCCCTCCCCTGAACCCAAGTCAGATTGTTTCCTTGTTCGTACATTCAGTTTTCTATTGAAATCGTCTCCTAAAGGTGGCTTTACACGCTGTGACATCACTAAAGCGATCTTGTTGGGGTCACGGAATTTTTGACGCGCATCAGGCAGCGGTAGCGATGTTGTTGCGTGTGACACCTATTAGCGATTTTGAATCGTTGCAAAAACGTTCAAAATCGCTAATAGGTGACATGCCCCCCTCTTCCCAATTATCGTTGCTTCTGCAGTAACGATGTTGTTCCTCGTTTCTGCGTCATCACACATTGCTACGTGTGACACCGCAGGAACGAAGAACCTCTCCTTACCTGCGTCCTGCCAGCAATGCGGAAGGAAGGAGGTGGGCAAGATGTTACGTCCCGCTCATCTTCGCCCCAGTGACGCTACTGTGACGTCGCTGTGACAATAAAACGAACCGCCCCCTTAGAAATTAGGCGGTTCGCCGGTCACAGAGACGTCGCAGAGCAGGTATGTGCGTGTGACGCTGCCGTAGCAATCAACACATATCGGCCGTACAATGGAGGCGGGTGCTATCATGCTCGACATTGCTAGCATCGGCTAGCGATGTCGCAGCGTGTAAAGCCCGCTTTAATAAACATTATAGGGATCAAGTACAAGAAGGGAAAACTATGTGCATTTCAAATGACCAAAAGAGAAATAAAATGCCTATTATGTACTTATTTTAGTAAATCAAACTACAATACTGAATAGTGATGGGTGAGTGTACTTAGCACTACTCATTACTCAATCGAGCATTAGCATACTCAGGTACTCACGGAGCTCAGCTGAGTATCATGGGTGCTCAGATATTTCATAAATGAAACAACCACCACAAAGCACAGGCTTGCTTCACTGCATGATGTGTACAGGCCCCCAGGGAGAGCCACTCGCAGTCTCAGAAACAACTTGTTCAAACGCAGTATGACTAAACAAAAAAATCCTTTCTCCCACCAGAAATGTTCCATGTATGGCTGGCTGTATGTGGTCGGAGACCCGAACAGGTTAATCATTGACTTTCTATAAAGCTTGTTTCTCACATCGAGCTAGTCTGACCAGCTCAAATTGAGTAGCAAGCATTCCACAATTTGAGTGCTCGCCCATCACTACTACTAAAGTCTTACTAGTTCACTTTATGATCAAAATCTAAAGAATAATGCTACACTAAATTATACATTTTAATATGATCAAAATCTAAAGACTGATGCCACACTAAATGATACAATTTAATCTGGCCATTGAAATGTTGGAATTAAAGCGGTTGCCTATGAAAACCACACTTTATTGGGACACCCCTTCCTTTTAGCCAGTGGTGAGCTGCTAGATTAAAGCAGTTCTTACTCCTGACCCATCCCCTCCTTTATGTAGCGCATAGTTGGATATTCATTTGTCTGTCCTGTATATAATACTGCTCTTATTGCTTCAGCATCTCCCAACAGTTGATCAAGAGGAGTTTTAATGTTCCACCCCTAAGGATCATCTGACTTCCTTTTTTCAAAGTTTTAAATCCAAAATTGCATCCTAGTTCCTGTTTTAATGGACTGTGTCGAAAGTGATATAAAGTTTAGAGCCACACAACAAAAGGCGAATATTTTACTTAGATACACACATTCCTGTAGTGACCACAATCATAGTGGTCACCATAATGACATAGATTAATACAGTGAAAGGCATGTAACCCACTTACCTCTATATAAAATAAACAGCAAATTTGGGACACTCCTCTTCGCCAACATGGAGAGACGTGTGCTAGCGGCCTCAGTTCAAGATGTCTTCATAGTACACAGATTATGGATGGAGAAACGCCCCACTGCCTACTGATCACTACTGTAAAACCAGCTGCAATCTGCTGGTCGCGTTAGTGACCACTATTCTTAAAGGGTTCTCTCTAAGGAGCTAAGACTTTCATTACATGAACTACATTTTGAATTGATCTTACTTTTAACTTCAACCAACAGTGAATAATGGTATGCTGTTCTGAAACTACAATAGAAAGAATCACACATGTTCTGTGTTTTATTTGGAGCAACTGCAGTAAAAGTACTGAAGAAATATTGAAGTTTGAGGAAAGCCCAAGAGAAGATAGTAGCCCAGTTAAACTATACAAAAAGCACACCATCGCGATAACTTGGCACAGAAAATTATCTCACTTAAAGGGAACCTGACAGGTCTCCCATGCCCACAAAACCACCAGCATGTTTATATTCCTATGTTAATACTCTAACAAGTGCTTTCTACAATATAAGTTGCAATGTATGGAAGAAAATAATATTAAAAATCTGTTCCAATATGCTAATTAGTTTCAGAAACGTCAATGGGACATTGCTTTCACAAGACTATTTTTAAGTCCCATACATGAGAGCAACTTTCATAATTTCATGTCTGTGTGCAGTGAAGTTAGGGAACTTACACCAATCTTCATCGTACATGGACATAAAATGATAAAGAAAAATGTTTCTTATTTTAAAGGAAATCTGTCAACAGGTTTTTAGACCCCCAAACTAACATCATTTTTGTAAAGTCCCTGTAGTGTTGATTAAGTCCATACCATGCGTGAGATCTCACGCAAGTGCAGTCATTCCGATGGTTGCTGCAAGTCACAGAGAAGAGTAACCTGTCGGTGACTGACAAGAAACCGGTGGTAGGCAAGAAAAGAGGGATAGAGGATGAAAAGCGGTAGGTGCACAGCCATGGGCCCTACAGATAAAGTTAGTTTGGTGTCTAAAAACCAGTATTATGTCAGTGTTTCTAATGGAGACTTCTCCAACACATAGCACCGAATAGAGGTATCATATGTGGGCATGAATAGTGCCAGTAATGCCCCAATACAGAGCCTTAGGGACTATTGTGACAATGCACAGCCTCCTCCACGCTGCTCAGCTGTGTGCTGACATTCTGCATTCAGATACCAATCTTCAGTCCTTGCAATTTCATTTCTTTTCCCATGATACACTTCTATATAGATAAACTATGCATGTTGTCCCTCTATAATGAGTATACAATTCTATGAATATGTATGAGAAAGGCATGACATTTACAAATAGTATAGATTCCTCAAAGAGATATAAAGCAGCCGAGGTAGTTTCAGAATATTAAATCAATCAATCTCCATATTGTATTATATATTTTCTTTTTGGAGAGGGTGGGAGATGTTAAATTAGATACAAACAGAATAAAGTCCAGCCAGTTTAGCACTGGAACAGAGAAGAAAGCAAAGGATATAATAATAATAATAATAATTTATTCATTTATATAGCGCTATTAATTCCATAGCGCTTTACATACATTGGGATGAGCTATTAAAGTGTAATCCAACCATTGAAAACATGGTTAGATGCCAATACAAGAGCACGGTGGCTGAGCTTGTGGTCTGCTTGTATGAGTGATTAATTACCCTGAAACAACCACTCAACTCTTGCATAGATTAAGCTCAAGAGAACAAGATCAGACCTAAATGGGAGTTGGGGGTCAACGATGATGTAAATCAGTAATAGCTGTACAATCACTTCTCCTGTGGGGACCAGTGATTAACTCGCTTTCTACAAGAAGAAACACTGGATTTATTAAGATCCGTTTTCACATTTGTCATACTGTATGTGAGCTGTAGCAGACCGCAGTATATGTACTCTGAAAATTACCTGATGGGCTAACTACTTGCAGTTTAAAATAATTGTATTAATACGATGAGGGAAATCATCTTCCACGCGGACTTCCCGGGGAGTGAATGCACATACACAGAAGCCAAGCTAAGAATGCAGATCTGAGGCGAAAAATCACGAGGGGGATATTGCAGCAGACTAATAAGGCTTCATTCACACATCTGAATTTAAACATGTGAAACAATGGTACCGGTGTCATCAGTATTTTGCATTAGCGCCTCATTTTTCAGGGATGGATCTACCGTATTTTTCGGACGATAAGACACACTTTTTCCCCCCAAATGTTGGAAGAAAGTGGGGGGTGCATCTTATAGTCTGAATGTAGGGCATGGCTGCGGGGAATGAGGGTGCTGCGGTGGAGCGGGTCATCAGTGGCATGAGCAGGCTGTAGCAGCACCTACCGTGACCACGTGGGCCCGCTCATTTCATATTCATGCATCCTCCCACCCATCATCTCTCAGCGCTGTATCCAGCGTTGACAGATGGGCAGAATGATGGGTGTGGGGATTCACTGCCCACCCGTGCATCATCATTAGCGAACGAATTTGGGGACATTACCCCCATAACAGTACCCCCACATTTTTTGCTTAAAATATTATTTTCCTATTTTCCTCCCCTAAAACCAGGGTGCTTCTTATGGTCCGGTGCGTCTTATAGTCTGAAAAATATGGTATAAATAAATTACAAGGCATCTCCTATACTTTTCAATGTGAAACATGTACAGCGGACTTGTTTTTTATGGACTTGTATTGGTCCTTGTCATCTATGCTGCTGGAAAAAAATGGACATGTCTGTGTGTTTTGCACGGACACACGGTCCGTATAAAAACAAGGACACGTGAACAGTACCATAGATTATATGGTATATATTATATTAGGGTTCATATTCTACATGTAAAAAAACAAATTCCATACATACATGTAATCCGGATTATGGCTCCAACAGAGCTCACTGGAATCTTCAGTAGTTAAGAAATTATTCGGTAACCAATGCCATCTATGATTAAGAAAGCTCTTTTGCGTCGAACACGCGTCAGGGTCTTCTCAATATGGATGGACTTTTTAATACCATGTGACAAAGAAAGAAATTATTTTACGTTGGATGTGCCGATATCTTTTCCTTCTATTCAAGTTATGGTCCACCTGGCAGACTTCATATTATTGCACTCCATGGATATGTGGTGACCTATTCCATTGGGCGTGTCAAGCTTTCCTCCACTTCATCTGTTGTTATATTTAAGCTAATCAAATTTGGTACAGGTTTGTCAAATGTCTTTGACAGATTGCCTATACTGGTCATTGCATTGTTATAGCAACAGCAGTAGAAGGATCGCATGACCTTGGGCACAGCCCAACAGGCATCCACATAATTCTTTGCAGTTTCCCCATCTTATAGCATAGCAGTAATTAGGGACTACAGTTGAAACCAGAATTTTACATACACAATCTTAAAAGACACATTTGCATGTTTTTCATATTATCTGACATGAAATCAGAATAAGCCTTTCCCGTTTTAGGTCAATTAAGAACCAAAATTATTTTTATTTGCCAAATGCTAGAATAATGAGAGAGAATTAATGCAGAAAGTAACAAAAATGCATTAAAACAAAGTCAAAAGTTTACAAACGTTTCGTTAGTATTTGGTACCATTACTCTTAAACTCTATGACTTGGGTCAAGCCTTTTGGATATCCTTCCACAAGCTTTAGTTTCGTCAGACCAAAGGACAGGTCTACAAAAATGTTTGATTTCAACAATATATGTAATGTGCTACTGATGACACACAGCCGCTTTAAAAGCCTAAGGTTATGCCTTACATGAGTGTCGGGACTTCTCTGTTTTCACACAGGTAGACCGTCGTACAGATGTGTACTCAAGGACCTCTAATAGATCGTTAACAGCGCTGAGGCTACCATTGTTCTTGAGCGTGCAGGTCCTGTTTAAACAGGGCAATGTGCTGCGGAGATTGATGATCTTTTTAGTAATTCAAAAGATTATTTCACCCAAGGAATGAGCATCTTGGTGGATCTGCAGTTGATGCTTGCATGATTATGAGAGCTAGATTGTTCCTAGGGATTAACGTTCAATGCCAATGCTCCTTTAGTCAGAAGTAGAGATCTGGTACACATTGTACTTATTAGTGTGTGAGAAGAAGGAGAATAGATACAAATTTAATTACTAGAACTTGATACAGATTGTCAGAGATGGAAGTCAGTGACACTATGTTAAGAGAACCTGTCAGCACAATTTAGCAATGGAAAGTAAACACGTGGCTGAGCTGATCAGCCGACAGATCTGATCTGATCAGCCGATAGATCTGATCTGATCAGCCGACAGATCTGATCTGATCAGCCGACAGATCTGATCTGATCAGCCGACAGATCTGATCTGATCAGCCGACAGATCTGATCTGATCAGCCGACAGATCTGATCTGATCAGCCGACAGATCTGATCTGATCAGCCGTCATGCGTCTCCAACAGTGGATAGCAGATCAGAGATTTGCCCGCTGCTGTTAACTGGTTAAATCCTGCTGTTAATCTGTGGGATGCTGATAGGTTGTCATGACAGCTGATGACCCCTGAAAAAGTTATGACGTAGTTCCAGTGAATGCCGGCTGAGCACTGGCATTCAGAGGAAGACAGTATTTTTGCTGTACAGAGCGGTGCTGATGTCCTGCTCTGTACAACACGAGCGATAAGAAAATCACAACTTCATGTCTCCTAAAAGGACTAGTAAAAACAACAAAAACTAAAAACAAAAAATGTTTAAATCACTCCACTTTTGTAGCACTGAATCAAAACAATACACGTATTTCATTTCACCATTTTAAAAAATGTCAAATCTATCAAAAGATTAATTTATTTTATCTGATAGGTAAACGTAAAAAAAAAATGTAAATGCCAGAATTATGTTTTGGGTTTTTTTTTGCCACAGCAACATAGCAAGAAAATGGAATAAGAAGCGATCAAAACATTGAATCTACCCAATAATGTTATCAGTAAAAATGTCAGCTAAGAGCACAACAAATAACCCATCCCACAGCCCTAGATCCCGAAAAATTGAGAACGTTACAGGTCTCATAAAATAACGACATAAGCACAATTCTTTTTTTTTGACAAATTACTCATTTTTTTTCACCAATTAAATAAAAAAACAAAACAAAAAAACAATCTTTATATGTTTACCATCTCCGGACTCGTACTGACCTGGGGAATCATACTGTGAGGTCAGTTTTACCATATAGTGAACAATGTTCACTGAACATGGTAAACAAAAAAAAAAAAACAACAAGTTGAATTGCACTTTTTTATTTGCAATTTCACACCACTTGGAATTTTTTCCTGTTTTCTAGTACATTATATGGTAAAATTAATGGTTTCACTCAAAAGTACAACTCATCCTGCAAAGAACATGTCCTCATACAGCTATGTTGACGAGAGGAAAAAAAAAAAGTTATGGCTCTTGGAAGAAGGGGAGAAAAAGACAAAAATATGGAAAATCTCAGGGTATCAAAAGGGTTAAATAAATCTGATTTGTTTCTGAAACTTCATGGTTTTTAGTTTTGACAAAACTTAGTTGGTACAGATTTGTGCCCTTAAGTTTTAGAGCCTTTGCACAGTGAAAATGCACTAAAAACACATGCGTTTTTTACCTGTGGATTTTTCGCCTCATGTAATTGTATTGGGGAAATCCAAATGAAAAAAACTTTGTGCATTCGCAACAGAAATTAGCATGTTCCAGATTTCAAGCACACACCGCAAGTCAGTTTATGATGCATAAAAAAAGCGCACAATGGGCAGGAGATTTCAATAAATCACGTCCACTTCGTTAGAACTGTAAGGCTATGTTCACACAGGGTGTTTTTTGCAAGTTATTTATTGGTTATCTACAAAACCATGCTAATAAAACTCTGCTTTTACAGTTCCATCAAAGCCTGAGATTCCAGAATTGTTATACACACACACCCACAAACACTTGCTTTTTTTTTTCCACTGACTGTAACGTCAGCCTCCTTGTTTTTTGCTGCATTTTGTCAGCACGTTGCATTTTTTTTCATGCTTTTTTCCATGCAGATTTTAAATTAGTACTGCAAGGAAAAACGCATGCCAGCAAAATCTATGAGAATCCTGAAGTGCTGTGCGCATGTTGCTTTTTTTTTCCTTGCATATTTTGTTGCATTAAAAAAGAAGCAGCAAGTCGAATCTTTTTGCTTTTTTTCCTGCATTTTCCCTATCTCAGATGAAAAAAGCACGAAAAAAGCACAAAAAAAGCAAGAGAAAAATAGAAACGCAGAAAAAAAAAAACACTTTTTTTTTCTGCTGCTTTAGGCCCCTTTCACACGTCAGTGACTCTGGTACGTTTGTGCTTTTTTTTAAGCGTACCAGAATCACTGACATACGCAGACCCATTATAATGAATGGGTCTGCTCACACGTCAGTGATTTTTCACTGCACGTGTCTCCGTGCGGCGTACCCGCGTGTGCGTGTTTGCCGCACGGAGACATGTCCATTTTTTTCTGGCATCACTGATGTCCCACGGACCACGCAGTGGTGTGGTCCGTGAAACACGTGCCAGAAAAAAACGTGCATTTAAAATAATAAACATTTTAACTCACTCGGCGTCCAGCGATGTCCTCTGCAGCCCGTTCTCCCTGCTGCTTCTAAGCCGGCTGATTACTGTCGCGCATCTTAATGATGCACGACACAGCCGACCCGGAAGCAGCTGCTGCAGGGGTCACCGCCGGCCGGATGCTGCGTCGCGGGAGGATTCAGCACCACGGAGAGCGGGAGCGGATTTCTAAGTGCAATCACGGGCCACGGAGAACAGAGCCCGGATTGCACTTAGACAACCCACGTGTGCCGTGATTCACGGCACACGCAGGGACATGTGCGTGTTTTACACGCCAGTGAAAAACGTCACTGTTTTTCACTGACGTGTGAAACGGGCCTTAGTTCCTGCCAAAACATGCTTTTTATGTGAAGAAAAGCAACACACAAAAAAGCATATAACCTTCAAATGCAGCAAAATCCGCCAGAAAAACAGCACCATAACAGCAAGTTATTTCCTGCCAAGAAATTAAATTTTGCTAGTTTAACAAGAGAAAAAAACGCTGCAAAAACGCCCTGTTTGAACATAGCCTAAGGCTATGTCCGCACGTGTGCGTTCTGGTTAACAAATAAAATGCAGAGTTTTGACAGCAGTAAACACTGCTTGTGCCAAAAAAAAATGCATCCAAAACGCTGTGTTTCAAAAAGCAACGTGCGCATGGAATTTGATGACTTCTGACTTTTTCGGGACGCACAACGCATGCATTTTGACAATGAGACACTGCAGTTTGAAACGCAGCCAAAACGCAGGAAAAATGCACACGTGCGCACATGGCCTACGACACTTGGTTTTTTGCACCGCAAAAATATGTAGCATCAAAAACTCACTGGAAGAACTTGGTGTTTTATACCAGTAAGGCCCTGTGCGCACTAGAAAATTGAATTTTTTAAGAAAATTCTGGACCCGCTGAAAGATTACCGCACTCACGGTAAAAAATCGCAGCAAACCGCACCCGAAAACCGCATGCGGTTTTGCCTCGATTTGCCGTGGTTTGCCGCGGTTTTGTCGCGGGTTGTTCCCTGCGTTTTTTGACCATTATCTATGGCAAAAACCGCAGGTACCTGCGGAAAAAAAGTGACACGCAAATCTTTTTGTTGCAGAAAACATGCACCATTTTTTTTTACCATAGGTTTTGCTGGGGAAGGACTGCAGCAAGGTTATAAACATTTTCTGCAGCAAAACATGCAGCAAAACCGTGGTAAAAACTGCAGCGTGCGCACAGGGCCTAAAGGCCGCTTTACACACAATGATATTGCTAGCAATCTTGTTAGCGATGTGACACGCCCAGATCGTTGCTACGATTTGCCAAGACACCTCATAGGTCGTTTTGTAGCGGTCACATGTACCCATCTCACAAACGACGCTACATCGTTCAGTGATATATTGTTTGACCAAGGCGGTCGTCTGTGTGTGTGTGGACACCGTCACACAGCATTCCTCCCAACGATTCCGGCAGCGACAGAGGCGTATAATTGTCCATAGCATACACCCTGACGTGACACGAATCAGAGCGGAGGAGACGTGGAGCATTGCTCGTAATGACTCACCCGCATCGCTGATGACGGACGCACTAACGATGTTGTTCATCGTTGGCAGGGTGTCAAACGTAGCAATATGTCTGCTGCGTTTGAAATGAAGAACAATATTTTGAAAATAAATGACGTGTCAACGATCAACGATTTTCGCTATTTTTGCGATCGTTCGGAGTCGCTTGTAGGTGTCACACGCAACGACGATGCTAATGACGACGGAAGTCCATCATGAAAACCATGACCCCGACGACATATCGGCAGATAATTCGTAGCATGTAAAGCAGTGTTAAGAATGGAACTGTTGTGCTACCCCGGAATTTATGCTGACATCATTATGGTCTCCAATGTTTAGTAGCGGATAGTCCTCAATTTGTGCACTAAGAGAAAACATTACCAGAAGTATAAGAGTTCACGTTCTTCTTTAGCATGTTGTAGAGAATGATCTGTTCTACAATTCATGTTCACAGACATCCCACTGAATATATGGCACAGGCTACATCAGCAGCATTGTACTTGGCAGAGTCTCACCTTGCAGTTTTCACAAAGCGAGCTCTGCCTAGCTAACCATGGAGGAAATTACATTTAATGAATATCACGTAACAAAGGATAATTGTTTATAAGGCACTGGGGACTGGGGGCGGCTTCTGCTTCATTATCCAAGGAAACATGCAACTAATTAAAACTTCTAAAAAAAAAAAGCAAAGTTATGAAAATGACATAACACTATAAAAGAGAAAAATCACACTTTACCGGATAAAACTAGGCTGATCATAATAAGAGAACAAAACATATGAACTTTTACAGACGTGGAACAGCAAGATAAAAAAATAAAAAAGATGAAATAAATTATGAATTATGAATCATGAAAAAAAAGCAAATAGAAAATGAAAATATAATACAAATGTGATAATAAAAATGCAAAGAATGCTCGGCTTACACAGCCTGGCTACACTGCTTTATCATCCCTATCCACTTGTAAAGATTTTATATACAATGTGAAGTGGATCTCTTTGGGCTCAATTATTGGATGCCAAATGCTATTTTCAGTGCGCTGGGAAGCCGGGATTATGACGAATGATACGATACTAAGAATCTGTCATCTAATCCCGACAACACTAATCAGCTTTGTATACCTTCACTTTCAGCTAAATAAAGCAACGCAAGCCTCTGTATGCAACAGGGTACGTGCGCACGCTGCAGAAAATTTCTGCACCTAAAAACTGCCTTGTGGCCAAAAAAAGCATCATGTCACAGAAAAAAAGCACCAAAAACCGCATGCTTTTTTGGTACATTTTTGGTGCAGTTTTTTGCAATGCATTTTTTGTTAAAACAATGCATGGAAGGGCTAAAAAGCGCAGTAAAAAAGGCATTAACAATTAACATGCTGCTAATTTTTTCTACACCTAAAACTGAAAGGAAAAAAGAAGCAACGTGCACAGCACTTCAGAATTCTCTGAGTTTTCTGGCATAAGGATAGACATGCAAATTTGGGCAACAAACTGCACGATAACCTGCATCAAATCTGCAACAAAAAACTCAGTGTGCGCACACAGCCATACCCATTTAAAGATGTATGAACATATAATGCCATTTTTTATTCAGTTTGACGAGGAGAAATTTTTAGCCAAAATCAGGATATAAATGTTAATTAAGTGCGCCTACTTCTACTTCTCTTATCTGGATAAATTCTAGATTTAACTTAAAAACTGAACCTTAAACTGCTTTAAAACCATGGTGTAAAGGCCCCGTTACACGCAACGACGTATCTAACGATATATCGCCGGGGTCACGGATTCCGTGACGCACATCCGGCATTATTAGCGATGTTGTTGCGTGTGACAGCAAGGAACGACCGTTAACGATGGAAAATACTCACCTTATCGTCCATCATTGACACGTCGTTACTTTTTAAAAAATTGTTGATTGTTGATCTCGCAGGTTGTTTGTCGTTCCCGAGGCAGCACACATCGCTACGTGTGACACCTCGGGAACGACGAACTGCAGCTTACCTGCGGCCACTGGCAATGCGGATGAAAGGAGGTGGGCGGGATGTTACATCCCGCTCATCTCCGACCCTCCGCTTCTATTGGGTGGCCGCTTAGTGACGCCGCACAAACTACCCCCTTAGAAAGGAGACTGTTTGCCAGCAACAGCGACATCGCTAGGCAGGTAAGTCCGTGTGACGGCTCCTAATGATATTGTGCGCCACGGGCAGCGATTTGCCTGTGACGCACAAACGACGGGGGCGGGTGCTATCGCTAGCGATATCGCTGCGTGTAACACCCCCTTAAGTCCAAGTTCTCCCACAATGTAGATACTGTGGGGGTTTTCTGCTTCATTCTTTTGTTTATAAAATATGCTACATTAAAACGTCCAAAGCAAAGTGTATGGGATTTTATGAAAACTTGAGCCCTTTATGCACTGAAAGATGCTGTTTAACATTGCATTTTCTAAGTACTTTTTTTTTTTTACTGTAGACTTCTATAAGGAACATGAAAAAAACAATTGCGGTTTTAAATATCAAATCAGAATTTATGTACTTAAAAAGAAAACTTTACAAAATCCGCTTCAAGTCTGCACCAAAAGTGTATCACATAAAAATATAAATGTATAAAAATAAATGCAATAAGTTAAGATTGTTATTGCATATTTTGATGTGAACACCTGCGGAAAACAAGCAGAGAAAAGGCAATAGAAAAAGACTGTAGCAATTACACTACATGTGAACAAGGCTTAAGGGTTAACCACCATAAGATCTAAGACACATGAGGATCCAACTGCTCACTGATCCTCACAATAAAACTAAAAAATAATCAAAGAATATATTCACACTGAGGATTTTTACATTGATAAAAATTCATGAACACATTTTTTGGAACTTTTTTGATATGAATTGTGTATGGGGCATTTTCTTGCTTCTAATAATTCAGCAGAAATTTATTCCAAGGTAAAAAAAAGTTTAGAATTCAAAGGGGTTGTCCGCTATTAGGACAACCCCTTTTCAATCTCCATGTTTCCCCCTTGTAAAATAATATCACTCAGGGTACGCTCACACAAGCGTGAAAATCGGACGAGTGCAATGCAAGAAATTCTCGCATTGCACTCTGACCAATGTTAGGCAATGAGGTTGAGCTGTTGGTCAGCTTTTCTCGCATCCAGATTCTGGATGCGAGAAAAGCGGCAGCATGCTGCGTTTTGCTGCTACCGCCGTATCTCTCGCACCCATTCAAGTGAATGGATGCAAGAGCTACATCAGACTGCACTCGGATGTTATCCCAGTGCAGTGCGATATACGCACAGGCTGACATTGGAGGAGATGGGGGGATTAACCCCTCCCTCTCCTCCGCAGCGCCCGCACACAGCTTCACAGCTGTGACCCGATCGCAAGATCGGGTTACAGTCGCATGACACTCGGCTCAGGCTCGCAGCAGAGCCTGAGCCAGGGGGCATTAGCATATCGCATCCGATGCTCTCGCATCGGATGCCATACGCTCGTGTGAGTCCAGCCTCATAGTCACTTTAAATACCGATGCTGTTCCAGCGGTGTCTGCACTGCCCCTCCTGGGGCTCCCATTTGACATTGTTATGTTGCAGCCAATAAGCAGCTGCTTTACTCTCCCACACTTTGCACAAGTCACATTTATTCAGAGGATTCAGCTTCCTTGTTTCCTCCAGATGTATGTGAAATGTGAAGACGAGGGACAGTGAAGTGGCTGCTGATTGGCTGCAAGGTTCTCATAACATAAAAATATCATTTGAGTCTCAGAAGAGGCAGTGCCGACACTGCTGAAACAGCGACGGCATGGAAGGCGAGTATAAATGTTAGCATTTTACAAAGGAGGAAACGGGGATTGAGAAAAGGATATAAGAGTAGTGGACAAACCCTTTAATGCTTTTTTTCATGTTGAAAAAAATACCATGATGCCCTATAGGAGTATTTTCCCATTACAATCAATAGGACGCTAATTAGAACATTATTTAAGTGGAATTTGATGCAGAATCAGCTACAAAATATTTGACAAAAAATGTGTAAAAATTCCCTAAAGGAAGGGCTTATACTTTTCTTCTGCTGTATCCACTTTTGGCTTTAACTACTATGATCCCCACCAAGCCTCAGAATAAAACAAATTGCTTTCATTGCCCCTTCACAAGTATCCCAGCGCACAACACAAGAGTTACCAGAGCCCAATTCACCTGAAAGGAGCCTTATGACCGTACTATGCACAGAGGGAGGTCCAAGTGCGCAGGGAGAATTCAAAAGAGGCCTCCCAGGATGGAGTCCAGAGGACAGAACCGCATGGAACATAATGTTCCAGCATTACCATACTATTATATAATTGGAACAGCCATTTCAGTGGAAATTCTACAACTAAAGCTATAGCTCAAATTGGAAACTCTGGCTGCAACACAGGTTGTGAGGCTAAAGTTCCCTGCATATCACTGCATAATGGAAGTGATTGGGGTTACAAGATACACTGACAACCAATTCACAAGAAATCCAACTGATTTGGAGTTTTTACAACTTACATGTCAGAATGCAATGCGACCCCGTTCACTGGCATTAGACACCATATAGCAATCTATGGTGCGTCACCTGTGTTGCAGCCAGAGTACCCATATAGCCCCCGCCTAAGCTTAGGTGAAGTGCAGACGATGAGTTGTTGTTGGTAGATATTGTTCATGAGAATTAATAAGTTCAAGTAAATTGGATGGAATTTACAGCAGTCTCCGGCCAAGTGCGCTTCATTTTTATGCAGTGTAAACTGAAATGCGGTGCATCTTTCAAATCTGCAACATGTCACTTTCTCTTGCGGGTACACTTATGAGTTTTATGTGTGGATTGTCCTCATGGACTTGCATCAGAAGCAGCAAACCCACAGGTAAAAAAAAAAAAAAAACCCGTAATCCGCACCTGACTGAATCAAAGTTTTGTCAAAGGCAAATACCAAGAAGTGTCAAAAACAAAGCAGCTTTATTTATATCATAACAAAACAAAAAGACAAAAAAAGTCAAAAACAAAATAAAAACGCATGAAAAAATGCAAGTCTGTAACATCACAATATCACTAAATGTTCAACGTGGCAACTTACTGTTAAAAGTAGGAGCACTCACTTTAACTGAGGAAATCCGTAGCCGTACATGCTCTATTGGCGGCCAAACCTGCCTGGCTGTTACTTTGATTACAATTCATTGGTATGTGTCGCAGACAATAGTTTTTCATTCCTGACCGTTAATTCTCCTTTACGGGCCCCTACACACAGTCCTATGTACATTCACATCAGCTAAAAAGTCTATTTCCTAGTAAAATGCTGACCCCCGGGCAGACTTCTAGCAAAAAGAAAACCTGACCCTGACATTATATGTGCCCCAGGGGTAATGTTACCTGGTGCATCAATGAAAAGGAAACAAGGTCTAATAAAACCGGGATAAACATAGCAGTGTAAGAAAAATGAATGTCAAATAGTTACAGTGTCAGTGGCATGGATGCCTGAGCCTTTACAAGCAGCAAGGGGACAATTACAGATCAGAATCGGACAGGACAAGTAATAAATACACATGTGCCGGAGTGTCAGAGCCGCAGCTATGTGACCCGTACATAGAGGAATGACAATCCGTCCCTGTCCTCCAGACATATTATAGACTGCAAAGCAGGTTTTCTTGCTAATAAGTAGCACAGCCCAGGGAAGCGGTGAACTCTCGAAGTAGAGCAGAAAATTGGAAAGACACATTCACAAGTCTATCCATGAGTCCTGTCCTCGCTCGCACTGAGATATCTTGCCATCAGAGTAATTCATTTGACACACACTCTCCCCTGCAGCTGACTCTTACCAGTCTTTAGTAAAAGATGGGTTTCTTCCTTGCAGTTAACAACTTATCATCTGCTGCCTATTTCAATTCTGCCATTCTTCCAAGTCCCTTTTCCCTGCCTAATGCAATTATTCTATAAGAGAAGAAATAAAAGAAAACTGCAAGAAGACAAAAAGAAGCCAAAGGATTAATTCAGGTTACCGATACCTCCTGAAAAGACTGAGCATATTGAAATGTATTTTTTTCCTCCGTCTTGGTGGACTGAGATGGCCCGAGGCCGTGTTTTGTGGCGCGTTTCATCTCACCATGCTATCATGATTTCAGCACACAATTTAACGCTGGCACAGAGCCAATTCTTTTTCTTTACCCCCTATACTTTCAATCAGTTAAAAAAATATTACACATTGAACTGCATTTTTGGAGGCAAAACGGCAGAATATAATACTATAGGATTATTATAGATATTCCTTTAATCTAAGGCCTCTTTCACACATTAGTTTTTTGCAATCAGTCACAATCCGTTTTGTGACTGATGCAACAAATCCGTCGCAGATTGTGGAAAAACTGATGCGACAGATCCTGTAAAAAAACGGATCTGTCATACCAAAGGTTAATTACTATTAAAAACCTACATGAGCACATGAGAGGAGCGGGTCTGAAAGATTTTCGTGTAAATGATTTTACACCTCATCTGAGCATGCTCAGTTGAAAAAAAAACCGATCCGTCGCCAGAATCAGTCAATTGACGGATTGCGACAGATCCTGCGCCCATAGGCTTCTATTATAACAAACTACAGACGCCAACGGATCAGTCGCGTTTTTTTTTTTTGACGCAGACAAAAAAACGTTCATGTGGACATCGGCTCCATCGCCCGTACAAACATTTTACGACTGATCCGTCGCACGACGGATGAAACGTGAGGCCACCCGTCGCAATCCGTCACTAATACAAATCAATGAGTAAAAAACGGATCCAGCGCTGGATCCGTTTTTTTTTTCACAAAACGACGGATTGCGACTGATGGCTAAAAACTGATGTGTGAAACGGGCCTAATATATAAAAGGTGTGTGTCCACTAAAGCAGTCCGCACTGTCGCATTTACAATCCAAAATTTTGCACAGACACCTCAATTGACTAAGGCAAAGTCATAGACTATGTTTTGAGGGGAAACCTTAACGCCACGCTTTGCAGTTATTCACCAAAAAAAAAACATTTACTTACTGTTTAGACGTATGAGGTAATATATTGGCTGTTTTGACAGCCTGGATATTTATCAGGTAGCCTATAGCAACCAATCACAGCTCTGCCTCTATTTTGCTACAGATCATTAATAGGAGCTATGATTGTTTGTTATAGGAAATGAAGGACATTCTTAGTATAAGACAGCTTATGTGACAGTTAAAATGATTTCAGTGATGAGTGGGAGAGAGAGAGTGAGACATAGCGAGAGTGGAAGAGAGGGAGAGAGAAAGAGAGGGAGTGAGGAAGAGTGGGAGTGAGGAAGAGTGGGAGTGAGGAAGAGTGGGAGTGAGGAAGAGTGGGAGTGAGGAAGAGTGGGAGTGAGGAAGAGTGGGAGTGAGGAAGAGTGGGAGTGAGGAAGAGTGGGAGTGAGGAAGAGTGGGAGTGAGGAAGAGTGGGAGTGAGGAAGAGTGGGAGTGAGGAAGAGTGGGAGTGAGGAAGAGTGGGAGTGAGGAAGAGTGGGAGTGAGGAAGAGTGGGAGTGAGGAAGAGTGGGAGTGAGGAAGAGTGGGAGTGAGGAAGAGTGGGAGTGAGGAAGAGTGGGAGTGAGGAAGAGTGGGAGTGAGGAAGAGTGGGAGTGAGGAAGAGTGGGAGTGAGGAAGAGTGGGAGTGAGGAAGAGTGGGAGTGAGGAAGAGTGGGAGTGAGGAAGAGTGGGAGTGAGGAAGAGTGGGAGTGAGGAAGAGTGGGAGTGAGGAAGAGTGGGAGTGAGGGAGAGAGGGAGAAAGAGAGAGGGAGAGTGGGAGAGAGAGTAGGAGCGTGGGCAAGGAAGAGTGGGAGAGACGAAGGGTGGGAGAGACGAAGGGTGGGAGAGACGAAGGGTGGGAGAGACGAAGGGTGGGAGAGACGAAGGGTGGGAGAGACGAAGGGTGGGAGAGACGAAGGGTGGGAGAGACGAAGGGTGGGAGAGACGAAGGGTGGGAGAGACGTAGGGTGGGAGAGACGTAGGGTGGGAGAGACGTAGGGTGGGAGAGACGTAGGGTGGGAGAGACGTAGGGTGGGAGAGACGTAGGGTGGGAGAGACGAAGGGTGGGAGAGACGAAGGGTGGGAGAGGCGAAGGGTGGGAGAGGCGAAGGGTGGGAGAGGCGTAGGGTGGGAGAGGCGAAGGGTGGGCGAGGCGAAGGGTGGGCGAGACGAAGGGTGGGCGAGACGAAGGGTGGGCGAGACGAAGGGTGGGCGAGACGAAGGGTGGGCGAGACGAAGGGTGGGCGAGACTAAGAGTGGGCGAGACTAAGAGTGGGCGAGACTAAGAGTGGGCGAGACTAAGAGTGGGCGAGAGGAAGTGAGAAAGAGAGACTTCGTTACTATCCCGGGCAATGCTGGGTGCTACAGCTAGTATCTAATAAACAGAATGAAACAAATAACTAACAAGTGTTTAGCAATTTTTTAAACATTTTAGCCTACAAGCCAGAATACAGATTCTGCACTACGCTGACAATATGGCGATCTGACGACTTGCAGATACTGACATTCTAGAAGTTGAGTTTGATTTTCACTTTTAAGACTTTTTTTAATTATATGTAATACAAGGAAAAAAAAACAACAATTGAGCGCTTCATGTTCAGCTGTAGGTAAATAATGAATGCACTACACCTAAATGTATAAAACACTCTCAATAATTACTGGTGTCTCCACAAGAGACATTAACACTACAGAGAAAAGGAGACAATTATATGGCGTTATTAATGTACACAACAAATGTTGACTAGCTGCTCAATAAATTTCCAGTGCGGAGAAATGTAATTACTTGTAAGCACTATCAGTATGCAGGTATTGTGTACAGGTCAACAATTACTAAACAAGTTAATTTCCTAATTGCTTGAGCCTTGTCAGCTCGCACAATTTACGCAGGTATGGTAGGTGCAATATACTGTAAATTCTGCAGTTATTGCCCGTCACCAATATTTCACACTAAGCTGAACATGTTCTTATAACAGCTCGTAAATAAATGCAGCTAAGTGGATGCAGCTGCCACATAGAATAAAGAATGAGATACCGTGATCTGTGATCTTGCACGTTACTAAGTACAGCTCTCTCAGGCTTCGGCCTTCTTTTGCAATAACTTCTACACATCTGTGAAGAAAATGTAACAAAAATTAGAGGCATTAGGCTTTTACTTAAAATGGTTGTCCACTACTTTAACATTGATAACCTCTCCTAAGGTTACGCCATCAATGTGTGATCAGCCAGGGTCTGACTTGCAGCACCTCCGCCGATCGTCTAATCTTGGTGATGTCGGCGGTAGCAGGCAGCCGGAAAAGCTGAGATCCAGAGATGCCCCGTCAACTGATAGCGGCCGAGGCCGGGTACTGCACGTCTGCCTCCTATTGATGAGAATGGGAGGCAGATGTGCAGTACCCAGCTGCGGCCACTATCATAGACTGGGTATCTTCGAAACTGAGCATTTCCGACTGCCTGGTACCGCTGCCGACACCAAGAACAGATGGGGTGCGGGTGTCGGACCCCAGCCGATCAGACACTAATGACCTATCCTGAGGATAACCTTTTTAAGTGGTTCACAAACACCTTTACCCATAAAATAATTCTAGCCAACATAATTTTAACACCTCTTCCTTGGGAAGCTCCATTGTTATTCCTTCGGGAAATGTATGAAGAAATTGATAACTGGATATTATTATTCCACTTGTCACGGGATTTGTTGCTTTGCCTTCTTGTACTGCTCAATCAGTGCTGTATATGGACAAACGCTTTTAAAAAGCAATGAATGATAATGACCAGTTGGCCGTTTATTTATACTCTTGCAGGAAGAGTAAAAGAGGGACAAAATAATAAATATACTAAGGAAATTACTTTAGCTTTTATGCGCAACTGCAAAAAGCGGAAAAAAAGCATTTTAGGAGACGGGAGAATTGTATGTGAAACAACACCAATGATTATCACTACTTTTCCAACAAATAAATTTTACCGTATCCTACAAATGTCACACCCCAATGCCTGTCAGATAAATGGATTGGAAAAAGTGCTGCAATTTCCAAAAGAAAAGTTTTATGAGGCGCCTCTGATTTCCTGAGGTTACTGCTGCCCTGATTCTGATGTTCACAGAGTGCAGCAGCTCCTCCTGTGACTAATGCTCCTTCCCTTCTGATTAAAGGTTCCTTAGAGAAGGACTATCACTAATTATGGGGAACTCACCATCACTGACTACTACATAAAAATACAGAATCCCATCTTACTTTGACTTAAATACACAGATTTTAAGCTAACGATCATTTTTAAAATGGCATTGTTTGTTTGTTATGTTCTTACAGACTCTTGATTACCCCCTGAACATTCACCCTTGATATGGTCTGTGGATATAAATATTCAGAGGGGAGCTTTATCTAAAAAAAACACAAAAAAACACAAAAAAACACAAACACTTTTAAAATTCTCTTGACAGTAACAACTGATGGATTCTCTGTTAACTCATTGAGCAACCAGCAATGAACAGTTCAACACAGAGCTACAGTATGTAAGGCAAACTGTGCAAGGGTCAAATTGCACAAGCAAATGAGCTGGTGAGCCGGTATAGGATACGTGTGTGTAGCGCTGGTCTGCCGAATATCGTGCGGCAAGTAATTATGGAGATTACTGCTGGGAAGAGAGGGGCTGTCCTGGTGGTGCAGGAGCTGTAAAGAGTAAAGTAGGTATGATGATGACACTGCCCATAGGCTGGGGTTGAAGTGTTTGGCAAGAAGAGGATTTTGTACTGCTGGGGGGGTGGAAGGATGCACAGTCTTAGCCGCCCCTCTTCCACCCCCCAGCCGCACAAAGTCCTCTTCCTGCCAAACAGCTCTCGCATCACCAGGACAGCCCCTCTCTCTCCTGCAGTAATTTCTTTAATTACTTGCTGCAAAATATCCAACAGACCAGCACTGCACATAGGTATCTTATACAAGCACACCAGCTCATTGGCTTCTGCAAATTTATCCTTTAACTTAAACTACATTTTTCAGGCATTAACCATCAGTTCTGTTACCCCTTCATTTCCGCAGATGTCTCCCAGCCACATCGCTAGCGAGCAGCGATTCTTGCACCTAATTTTTTAGGCAACTGTAAGTTCTATCCCTTTAATTACTGCAGTTAGTTCCATTATCACCCACGGCTAATCCTTGATGCTCATTCTCTCCACAGGCCTTGTCTTTATTTGCCTACCCCGACCTTTCACACCATCCCCCTGGGACCTAGACCCTTCTACAAGCATTCTCTCTCACATACCATTGCAACACTTTAGGAGTATACCAGCGCAGTAGTACTTAGTTTTTTCTTCTTTCTCCTTCCTCACAGGCGCTACGTGGACCCTGCCGATTACTTGCAGCTCCATACCAGTGTCCCCACACAAGTACCCATATTCTTATCTGATAATCCAGTTTTTTTTAAAAGTCTACGTCAATTTTTTTAAAAAAATTCATTTATACAGTTTTTATACCACCTTTACCTTTATTAGCATTTTAGAAATAATAGACCCCCGAATAGTGAAGTATGGGGTCTACTGTGCGATTGATGGGGGTCTCAGGAACTGCCCCCCACTAATCAGCAGAAAATGTAAGTGCCTACTAAAAAAATAAAAAAAAAAACAGATTCAGAGTTTAGCTACTATTTAACGCTCAGGAACAGCCTGCACTCTATGAAAGCATTGAAATATTTTTTATATAAATTAATAAAAATAATGTAATAAATAACACAAACATATTTATTTTTTTCTATATTGTAATTCATTAATGCTTTAATGAATAGAAGATATTTAATACACTTTCGACTATACAAGAGGCTGCTGATAAGTCTTTGGGCTTTGTGATTTTTTTCTTTGTTTCTATAGTAATGATTGTTACATCACATGAAAGCCTTATTTGTCTAATATATGTTTCAAAATGTTGTGTTTGTTCCTTAAGGAACAGTGTTCTACGCACGCGGGAAAACCAAATGGCGGAATCTAATGCGATATTCACAGCAACTGAGAGCAAAGGGGTGATAAAAAAAAAAATTCTGCAAGGAAAGTCCACAAAGGATATTCATGGTGATATGTCGCAGACATTGGGGGATCAATGCCCTTCATATTCCACAGTTAAGAACTGGTTTGCCAAATTTAAAAAGGGCCACTTCAGCACAAATGATGAACATCCTGGACGACCGAAAGTGGTGGTTGTTCTGGAGATCGTCGATGCTGTGCACAACCTCATACTGTAGAATCGACGAATTTCAGCTAAAGCAATAACAGACATCATAGGGATTTCCCGTGCATGTGTTTGTGTCATTGTCCATGAACATTTGGACATAAGGAGCTATCTGCACAGATCAGCGAAGCATGTGAGCGAAAACTTCCCGGTCCATTTGTCAGCGTTTCCAGACTGATAAGAACTTCCTGGATCGACTGGCCACTATGGATGAGACCTGGATTTATTTGTATAACCCTGAAAACAAGGAGAAGTCAAAAGATTGTAGACACAGTGGTTCTCCTTGTCCAAAGAAGTTCAGGGTGCAAAAATCAGACACTAAAGTAATGGCGTCTGTGTTCTGGGATAAGGAGGGCATGCTGCTGGTGTACTACCTTCAAAAGGGTTCCACCATCAATGCAAGATATTACATTTAAGTTTTGGACCAATTGAAGGCAGCTCTTAAGGCCAAAAGGCGCGGCAAGCTGTCCAAAGGAATCTTGTTCCTGCAAGACAACAACTCCGCTCATACTGCAGAAGCGACCATGGCAAAACTGGCAGAGGTGGGCTTCCAGCCGGTTGACCACCCACCTTATTCACCAGATCTAGCTCCCTCCGACTATCATCTGTTTCCAAACATGAAGAAACACCTCAAGGGTGCCAAATTTCACACCACCATTTCTGATGCCATAGCTGCTACGGATGCCTGGCTTGAGGCACAACTGAAATCTTTCTTTTTGCTGGGCTTACAGAACTTGGAATACTGATGTAGGAAGTGTGTTGACATCAGTTGAGAGAATATTTGATAAATGTAAAGTTTCATCATCTCGTTTCGTTCTGGGTAAAGCCAAAGACTTATCAGCAGCCCTTCGTATACTGACTGAAGCAACCTGGAAATGAATCTGAAGCCTTGATCAGTATTTAACCTATATACAGTGTACGGATTAGTTGTAACTTACAGTTAATCCCGACATACAATAGAGCAATGTGCCGTCCAACTATTCCTTTCATACTAAAGTCTCAGTTATGAAACATATGGAACAATAAATTGCTCAGTTATTACTCTGATACATAACTCTCTCCTGACTCTCCGGAGAGCTGAAGATTTCACTGCCCAGAGTTTAGTTCTGCTCAGCAGCCACAAATAGAAAATAAAAGCCACATGTTTCATGTGCAATATAGATCATTCACAAAAAATGCAAACATGCACGGTATGTCTTCTGTAACATCTTTATGCCGGCATTAGAAATTAAAATTGGACACCGTGACAGGCAGAATATCTGCCCATTACTACTATGAGAAATGCTTCACTAGAATATACTGTATATGCTCTTGTATTGTCCTATAAAAATGCATTATTGGGGGGTATGTGTACATAGATTGCCCACGCTTTGCGTGTAAGCATGAATGAGCGTCTTAAAAAAACTTTTTTGCATGAAGTAAAAGTACATTTTAAAACACCAGGCTTTTTTTGTAGTTATTTTTTATTGGAATTTTTAGATCTATTCTATTTATTGTTTTTTCTATTTGCAATCATTTTTGTACAATATTTTGTTTCAGGTGTTTTTAAGCCCTAAAAAAAAAAGATCAGAACCAAGCCAAGAACATACTGAATTCAGATTAAAAAATAATGGAACTTTGGAATTATCCTCCTAAAAAATACCATTAAAATGTGACTACCAAAATTAACTGCTAGCAGCGCATGTTTTCATATCGCAAAACTGTCTTTAGAGTAAAGTCTGGCTACCCCACAAAGAACTCACACCATAAAAAAGGGTTGTTTTTGTGCATAAACATAGCCTTGGGCTCATTGTGACAAATGATTTTTCCATGTACACGAAAAACGGACTGTTTTTTTTATCAGAGTGTGGTCTCTGTCGTTTTTTTCTCCAACTTGGAGAAAAAAAACGTTTCTACAACCTTCTCCATTCTTGGAAAGAATAAAAATTGGATAAAAATGAACATGTCCCAGCAATTTTCCATAGATCGCAGTCCACAAAATTTGGACGTGTAAATGGCCCCATAGGCAATTATAGGAATGAGTGTTATTTGTGAAAAGCCCTGATAGAACATGCACAGAAATATCAGATGTCTGAACGAAGATCTAAACTAGTTGGCTATGATTAGCTTTCTACCAAAAACTGAAACAAACTTTTTCACTCACGCAGCTTAGATATATTACTAAACCAAACTGGCTTCAACATACTACTGGTTTACTGTTCAAAAATATCTAAAGTTGGATACTGAAGAAAGAAGTATGTATATATATATATATATACATACATACATTTAACCCTTTAGTGACGGAGCTAATTTTCACCTTAATGACCAGACCAAATTTTGCAATTCTGACCAGTGTCACTTCATGAGGTTATAACTCTGGAACGCTTCAACGGATCCCGGTGATTCTGAGATTGTTTTTTCGTCACATATTGGACTTCATGTTAGTACCAAATTTAGGACAATATTTTTTGTGTTTATTTATGAAAAAAATTGAATATTGGCAAAAATTTTGAAAATTTAGCAATTTTCAACTTTTGAATTTTTATACCGTTAAACCAGAGATTTCTGTGACACAAAATAGTTCATAAATAACATTTCCCACATGTCTACTTTACATCAGCACAATTTTGGAAACAAAATTTTTTTTCGTTAGGAAGTTAGAGGGGTTCAAAGTTTATCAGCAATTTCTCATTTTTACATCAAAATTTACAAAACCAGTTTTTTAGGGACCACATCACATTTGAAGTGACTTCAATAGGCCTAGATGACAGAAAATACCCAAAAGTGACACCATTCTAAAAACTGCACCCCCCAAAGTACTCAAAACCACATTCAAGAAGTTTATTAACCCTTCAGGTGCTTCACATGAACAAAAGCAATGTGGAATGAAAAAAAGCAAAAATTAAATTTTACCTAAAAATGTTGCTCTAACCCAAATTTATTCACTTTTAGAAGAAATAACACAACAAAATGGACCTCAAAACTTGTTCCCCACTTTCTTATGAGCGCGCCGATACCCCACATGTGGTCAGAAACCTCTGTTTGGACAAATGGGAGGGCTCGGAACAGAAGGAGCAATATTTGAATTTTGGAAAGCAAATTTGGCTGAAATAGATTGCGAGCACCATGTTGCATTTACAGGTCCGCTAAGATACCTAAACAGAAGAAATCCCTCACAAGTGACACCATTTTGGAAACTAGACCCCTCAAGGCTTCTATCTAGGGGTATAGTGAGCATTTTAGATCCACAGGTACTTCACAGATTTTGTTAACGTTACGTTGTCATATTGAAAATTTTAATAATTTTCTCAAAAATGTTGCTTTAGCATCAATTTTCTCACTTTTTCAAGAGGTAATTCCAAAAATTTGACCTCAAGGTTTGTTAACCACTTTTTTATGAGCGCGGTGATACCTCACATGTGGTCTGAAACCTTTGTTTGGACAAATGGGAGGGCTTGGAACGAAAGGAGCAATATTTGAATTTTAGAAAGGAAATTTGGCTGAAAAAGATTGCGGGCACCATGTCGCATTTGGAGGTCCCCTAAGGTACCTAAACAGCAGAAACCCCGCACAAGTGGCCCCATTTTGGAAACTAGGCCCCTCAAGGAATTTATCTAGATGTTTGGTGAGTACCCTGAACCCTCAGGTGCTTCACAGAATTTTATAACGTTGAGCCATGAAAAAAAATAAATAAAATTTTACCACAAAATTGTTATTTCAACCAGGTAGCTTTTTTTTTTACAAGAGTAAAAGGAAAAAATTCAGCATAACATTTATTGTGCAATTTCTCCTGAGTTTGGCGATACCTTATATGTGGTGGAAATCAACTGTTTGGGCGCATGGCAGGGCTCGGAAGGGAAGGAGTGCCATTTGACTGCAAAATTGGCTGGAATCAATAGCGGACGCCAGGTTGCATTTGGAGAGCCCCTGAGGTGCCTAAACAGTGGCGGTCCCCCACAAGTGACTTCATTCTGGAAACAAGACACCTCAAGGCTTTTATCAAGGTGTATAGTGAGCAGTTTGAATCCACGAGTACTTCACAGAATTTGATAAGCTTAGGTTGCCATATTGAAAATTTTCATTTTTTTCACAAAACTGTTGCTTTAGCATCAAATTTCTCACTTTTTCAAGAGACAACAACAAACCGTGGACCCCACAGGTTGTTATCCAATGTCTTATGAGCACAGGGATACCCCACATGTGGCCAAAAACCTCTGTTTGGATAAATGGGAGGGCTTGGAATGGAAGGAGTACCATTTGAATTCTGGAAAAGTTGAAATAAATTGCGCGCACCATGGCACATTAGCAGGGCCCCTTGGGTACCTATACATCAGAAAAACCCCACAAGTGACCCCATTTTGGAAACTGGATTTTATTCAGGAGTATAGTAAGCATTTTGAATCCACAGGTACTTCACAAAAATGTTGCTGTAGCAACAAATGTCTCACTGTTAGGCTATGTGGCCATGATCCAGCGACACGGCATCTAGTACACAGTGTCAGCCTCCTGCAGAGATGTGAGTGTTGTCCACGGGAGAACGCAGCTGCCCAAGCCCACGATTTGGGTTCAGGCCGCTGTGGAGCTCTATGCTACCTGCAGAGAACACTCATCTCCGCAGCATAAATTGACATGCTGAGGCTCGGGAAGCTGCGCCACAGGTCGGTTTATGCTGCGGAGAAAAGAAGCACATTGGGCATGGGATTTCTAAAAATCCTTCCACTGTGCTTCTACTGCACAACGCAGCGTTATGGACACAGGGAAAACACTCTGCGCCCAAAACGCTGCAAACCCTGATTGTGGGCACACAGCGTAAAATGCTACAATGGATGAATGGATAGATGTCAAACAAATATAACGTCCCATTCCCCTGCATATTCTAAGCTGGCGCCCTTTAGTGCCTTTCATGTGGCACTAAAGGGTGCCTAGCCTTGTATTTAGCCCCCCAAAAAATTAATAATTAAAATAAACGACGTGGGGTCCCCCCTATTTTTGATAGCCAGCTAGGGTAAAGCAGACAGCTGTAGCCTGCAAACCACAGCTGACAGCTTCACCTTGGCTGGTGATCAATTTGGAGGGCTCCCCAGGCGTTTTTTAAAAAAAAAAAAAAACGTGGGGTCCCCCCCAAATTAGATCACCAGCCAAGGTGAAGCGGACAGCTGGGGTCTGGTATTCTCAGGGTGGGAAGAGCCATGGTTATTGGACTCTTCCCAGCCTAAAAATAGCAGGCCGCAGCCGCCCCAGAAGTGGCGCATCCATTAGATGCGCCAATCCTGGCGCTTCGCCCCAGCTCATCCCGCGCCCTGGTGCGGTGGCAGACGGGGTAATATATGGGGTTGATACCAGCTGTAATGTCACCTGGCATCAAGCCCTGGGGTTAGTGATGTCACGGCATCTGAACAGATACCCGACATCACTAACCCAGTCAGTAATAGAAAAAAAAAAGACAAAAAAAAAAATTTATTTGAAAAAACACTCCCCGAAACATTCCTCTTTTACCAATTTATTGAAAATAAAGAAATTCCGGTCGCTGTAATCCATTTTGGAGGTCCCACGCCGGCTCTGGATCTTCTAGAATATGGGGGGCACGTTCAGGGAACGTATCCCCCATTTTCTGGAAGAGCAAGCTCTCCATGAGCAGTGTGGGTGCAGTAATCTGAGAATACTGCACTCACACTGCCCCGGTCCAACCTAGGGCAGAGTGACCTGCAGTAACCTCATTCCAGAATATGAGGGGCACGCTCACAGAACGTACCCCCCATTTTCTGGAACAGCAGCCTCTCCATGTGAGGAGTGTGGCTGCAGATCACTGCACTCACCCTCCCCCGGTCCACAGTGGAGCCTGTGCATCAGCGACGTCAGCAGGATTCCTGCTTGCAGGGATCCAGCTGACAGCCGCTGTCTGCGCATGCGCCGCCAGCGTTGAAGAAGGAGGCGGCGATCGCGGGCCCGGAGCGGCAGACAGGTAACGTATAACCGGGGGCTTGGGGGGGGGGTGACGGGGGGTGACCTAGTGGGACCTGGGGACACCTTTCTGCCGCATGTGACGTGTCACATGCGGCAGAAAGAGCAGAATGAAGGCGGCCGCGCGCTGTGCGCCGCCATCTTCCACGCTCCGGAGGGGGGAGGGGGGTGGTGGCTCTGGAGAACCGGAGGGGGCTCCGGTGACCAGAGGGCTCCGGTGGACCGGAGGAGGGGTCAGGGGGAGGACATTTCCCTCCGATCTGAAATGTTTGATCATTTCAGATCGGAGGGAAATGACTGCAGAGCCGGCGCCGGCGGCAGTTTTCTGTGCGCTTCGGCGCCATTTTGGATGTCCGGTGGGGGTAGGGGTGGGGGTGGGGGGACTCTCCGGTACCGGGGGCTTTGGGGGCACTAGGGGGTTAGATTTCTTTCTCATCTGACATGTTTGATCATGTCAGATGAAAAAGAAATCAGTTTTACCGGCCATTTCTTTTTTTTTCATGTGTTCGTCGGTATACGGTGTATACCGCCGATCACATGATCGGGGTCCAAAAAAAACACCCTGATTCATAATCTGGGGGGTCTCAGCTACCCCCGGTAGCTGAAACCCCCGAGATTTTCGGTCGCTGGGGGGCGCTACAGGGTTTTTTCGGGCCGCCGCTTTAAAGCGGCGGAACAGAATAAGTACCCTGTTTTGCCGCCGCTTTAAGTCGTACGGCCGTCGTTATGAGGTTAAACACACACACACACAGATACATACACACAAGCGCACGCACGCACACACACACACACGCATACACACACACTGGCGCACACATATACATATTTATATACTCATTCAATACAACCCCTTCTAAGACTCATTTATTATATAGTGACAAATTGAATTGACAGATTTACCAAGTTAGCTTTGCTGTCACAAAGACTGCTGTCAGGTGTCAATATTTCTGGAAACTTATCTGAAGAAGTTGTCAGTGTGATTTGCAGGACCTTTGAATGTCACTTGTGGGCAGTTAGAAATAATTGAAGGTGTGAAAAAAATACTGTTCAGCAAGAAGAATTTAGAGAATGCAAAGTTTGGAAATCATTAATAAGAAGCCTGCTCAGGACAGCGCTCTAGACCCAAGTCATTCATATTCAGTTTCAAGGGGATCAGAAATGGTTTGAAGAAGAGGTTAAAAAAGAGCAAAGAAACAAAAAAAGCAATACATAGCTTATTCAGTATCTTTGCTTTGTCCTGTTCTCGACACCAACAGTTCCCATACAGCTATTTGAGCGTTACTGGAGATAGCAAGAGATACATTCTACTTCATTAAGTTCACACAGTCTTTATTACATACTGTATTACCTCAGACAGGCATAAGTAGTGTCTACAAAAAAATGAATGCAGTAAAGTTATGCTTTATATCTTCATTAAAAATGGGTCCAGAAGGAGGTAGCAAGGAGATAATGACCATACTAAGAAATCTTTGTTGGTGACCAACTCGAGTAGCAGTTGATCAGAGATATCTAGCCCATTACCAGAATCTCTTGGATGAAATGGGCCGTGGAAGTGGATGTCTCAACATAAAAAATCAAGGACAACTGATGCATAAGATGCTATGACGATGTGTGAATGCTGTCAAAAGAGCAGCGATATGGGTGCTGAATAATCCATTAATAACGTTTTGCCTTCTAAATTATTGACCTCTCCAAAAACTTACTTCACGTATTTTGAAAAATATTGCAATTTGTGTAAAGAGGTGTTAGCATCTTATATAGGGGACAAGTACCCTCTGAGAGTGATGAGTAGAGTAAATACTATATGGTATAACATTATAAGTTTTTTTTTCACTTACGTGATAGAATATAATTTTTATGCCAGCTTAAATTAAGCTGGATATAACAAAAAAGAAAAAAGCCCCCCCACTACACTGAGCGCAGCTGTTCTGAAAGTAACTTTCTTCAAGTTAATTTTTATAAACCTAATTTAACTGTAACACTCATCCGACTGCTGTCAAATTACCAAAACCTTTTCATAACATTCTGTAAAACAGCGTGATTGATTGATACATTTCCCTCTTGGTATTGTTTCTCTCTGCCATCAGAATGAAATGTTATAGACGTCAAAAGCAAGGCAAGGAAAGTGAAGGCTTTTGAAGGACGAGACCTTGGGTACTCAGCTTTGCTACCATCATGCTACTAGATATCACATTAACATACTTTTGAGAGCCTCCCGCTCATAGCAAAGGTCATGAACAGCGTGCAGTTAGAAGCTGTGTGTTGTCCTGGTGGAACATCAATGTACCCAAGTTGTGAATAACACTGAAAGTTCATCTTCAAAGAGTCTTCTCGTAGCTTTGAGGAAAGGGAAGTCATGTTGGTGGCAGTTCTTTATGAAGAATTAAGACTTGGAATAAACAGATGAATTTATATGGAATGGACCAGTGTACCCACGATTTTTAACAACATTCTTTAGAAACACAATTTTATCTAACAATATCTGGTCTGGAACATTTGCTTTCTTTGTTACAGAAGGCAATGTAATACAATATCATGATTTCAACATCATAAATATTGTGACTACCTTTAATTTCAACGGGTTAGCCATTTAAAATTAAATACTAATGAGGATTTTAACCAAAAACATAAAAATCTAATTACACTTTGTAGTAAATTGATAAATAGTTTAGAGCAAAACCAAGATTTTTTTTTAATTTATAGAAATATTCTATTTATCCTTTTTAATTGTGACATCCAACAACTTGAAAAAAAAAATAAAAATAAAAATAGATCTGTAGTAAGCAGCATTCAAATGATTGCACATGCCAACAAAGGACAGCTTATCATTAGTCATGGACAAGAACTAAAATGCTCAAATGCTCATAATTCAATTCTAGCAGGTCAGAAACTCCGTCAAGCTCACCGCGAGTAACAAGCATTATCGAAAGTCTATGATTGACCTGTTCAGATCTCCGCCCACATACAGCCAGCCATAAACAGGGCATTTCCGGGGTGTCTTTTTTTTTGGGGGGGGGGGGGGGTTATCTCCCGTGCTTTAGGCTCCCTGTTTCACAGACAACACACCCTAGCATCCATGATACTCGGCCGAGCACCGCAAGTACCCGAACACCCTAATGCTCAACAGAGTGGCAAGCAGTGCCAAACACGTTCACCCATGACTATTTATCATCCAAAAATGTATATGGAAAACAAAAATAAAAACGTGTCTGCTTTTTTAAAGACACAACTGCACACTAGGCCATGGATTGTGTCGTAACGTAGCTCACATACCATCAGGTGCATGGCTTAAGCTGCAATACCAAAGAAAACCTTATGTGGAGCTACAGGTATATAAACAGATGTTCCCATCTTAGAGGCGCCCTCATCACTCAACTTTTTTAAAAATTAAAAAAGTAAAAGAAAAAGCAAATTAAAAAAAAAAAGTTTGAACTGTCTAGTTTTAATGGATATAATACAATATTATACTTACTTTTTCCAACTGACATTGGACACAACTTACAAGTCTACTGACTTGCCATGCAGCTGCCTGAATTCCCTGTGACGTTTTTACGTTTCTAATAAAGTATGACTAAAAAAAAACGTTATATAATGACTTTAATCATGTGAAGCCTACATCATAGATGATTTTCTACTGGTTAACATGTTAAAAAAAAAAAATAGTAACACCTTGGGTTTTACTTAAAGGGAATCTGTCAGTAGGTTTTTGCTACCTCATTTGACAGCAACATAATGTTGTGAAGGAGATTCTGAATACAAAAGTGTATTATTATTATTATTATCATCATCACATAGATTACTGGGTGCAGCCGTTATCGCATAATCAAAGAATTGAGTTTTAAGCATGTAGCTGAGCCCACCCACACTAGGCTCTCAATTGAGATTGTGCATTGACTTTGAAGTGTCAGTCACAGCAGGAGGCGTGCCAGACTACCCTGCACATAAATTTCTAGTGCTACAATGTAAATCATGGGGTAATAAGCCCTTTAGATTATGCAAACAATTGCACACAATGATAAGAGAGGTATACTTTTTTGTTTTTTAACCCATACATCATGCTATTCTCAGCTTACATAGCGAAAACCTGCTGACAGTTTCCCTTTAATGTGTTGGTTTGAAACTAAAGTTGATTATACTCGTATATATCTGTTAATCACTGTAATGAACTAATCTTCTAATATACAGTACTTTAAAAGGTATTATCTGTGACTTATTATTTTTCTTGTGTTGCTGGAGACAGGTAGTTGCTAACTACTTGCCTGTTCTCCTCGGCGCTGATCTCTGCCAGCTCTGATGGTCACAAACCACACCTGCTGGTGATTGGTAATTTTACTACTTCATTTCATCGTACATCATCAGTGCAGCCCTACCTCTATTCTGTCGATGGGCACCACTGCTGATGTCATTGTAATTGACAGCTGGCTCCCTGTAGTTCAGTAGTGAGGAGCCAGCTGTCTATCAGAATAATGGTGGCTGTGCCGCATCAACAAAAGAACAGAGTGGAAATAAACGTAAGCCTCAAAATCGCTGGCAGGAACACCCTTGACTGTTGAGAGACAGCAGAAATCAGCAGCGGGCAGCACAGCCAAGTAATTAGCAACTACTTTCTTGTAAGTTCATAGCCACATAAGAAAAAAAATTATAAAAGTTCCAGATAACCTCCTTCATTAAAACGCTTCTAAGATGAGGCTGAAAAGACAAAAAGCGCAAAACTGGCATCTAATCTTGGTTCCTGCACTACTGAGCATGCATCGCTTGGCAATTTCAGCACATGCTCAGTATAAGCTTCCTGCATGATACTGCTTTCCAGTGTGCAGTGACAGTGCTCTCACTGACTATTGAGAAGTGACAAGCTGTCAGTTTGCATTAAAAAGGAAAGAACGCAGTGAGCAGGGATAGCAGTGCCCAGCCCCATCCCCAAAACAGGCATCACTGTGACAGTCATTAAAACGGAAGAAAAAATAAAATAAATCAGACACATAGTGTAATAATAATAATTAATAATAATAATTTTATTCATTTATATAGCGCTATTAATTCCACAGCACTTTACATACATTTGCAATACTGTCCCCATTGGGGCTCACAATCTAAAGTCCCTATCTGTATGTCTTTGGAGTGTGGGAGGAAACCGGAGTACCCGGAGGAAACCCACGCAAACACGGGGAGAACATACAAACTCCTTGCAGATGGTGTCCTTGGTGGGATTTGAACCCAGGACCCCAGCGCTGCAGGACTGCAGTGCTAACCACTGAGCCACCGTGCCGCCAGTGTGTAGCGAGGGAATGGTAGGGACTTTCTAATTAAAGTATACTAGAAAAGCGATTTGATTGTTACACTGAATACAGACATTTAGGATTAAAATCAACTTTCATTTTAGACAAAACCTTTGAGCCTGCAGCAGCTGCTACTATCTTAAGGTCCCGTCACAAACAACGAGATCGCTAACGAGATCGTTGCTGAGTCACGGTTTCTGTGACGCAGCAACGATCTCGCCAGCGATCTCGTTATGTATGACACCTACCAGCGATCAGGCCCCTGCTGTGAGATCGCTAGTCGTTGCCGAATGGTCCAGACCATTTTCTTCAAAGGTGATGTCTTGCTGGGCAGGACGCATCGCTGTGTTTGATACTTACCAACAACCTCCAAACACGGTTCCAACGCCCGGGAGATCGTTATACAGGTCGCTGATCGTTACTGCGTCATTGGTAAGGTCTGACTATGTGACATCTCACCAGCGACCTCCCAGCGACTTACCAGCGATCCTTATCAGGTCGTATCATTTTCAGGATCGCTGGTAAGTTGTATTGTGTGACTGGGCTTTTAGGTCCCCTTCACACATCTGTGTCTCCAGTATGTGTGACGTCAGTTTTCACACATAGCAAAGACACACGATCACGTAGACCCATTAAAATCAATGCATTTGCGCACACAAGGCGTGCTTTCACATGGACCGTATGGACCATACGTGTGTTCTTGTTCTCCACACATAGACATGCCAATTTTTCTCTGGCAGCACGGTTGTCACACGGACCGCACGGATGTGATCCGTGTGACATCAGTATGACATGTACCGGAGAAAACCATGTTTCTGTGAATTAAAGTTAATCTCTATACTCCCCTTCCTTAGCAGTGCTGTCTCTGCCACTGCTGTCACATGCTTCCAACCCGCACTCATCGAATAGTCACTGCACTTCGGGCTGGAAACAGCAGTAGCGGGTAGTCAGCAGGGCCGGAAACCACAGAGCAGAAGACATGAGCACCACGGACAGCAGCGACCGGGACAGATGAGCAGAAAGTTCCTGCTCTCCGTGTGCTATCCGTGATAACATAGAACATATGAACACAGAACATTTGTGTGCCAAAGTCACGGCCATACGCACCTTTTAGACGTCTGTGCAACACGTGTTTGATTGTCATGTACGTGTGAAAGAGGCCTCAAATATAGAAGATTTCCTTATTTATTAACCTTTTGAGGTCTGTGTGATTCTTTTCTTATATACATTTATATTGATCTTTAATAATAATTTACAGATATACCTTTGAGGTTATTTGGCATACTTGTGTTGCCTAGTTTTGTCTTACATTTATATGTAAAGATTATCGAAATAAAGAGTCTTCACATTGCTGTCCTCATGAGTAGATAATGTTTAAATAATATTTTTGGTATTAAATATAAAGGTTTAATTTGTAATATATATTTTCTTTAAAGAGTTTTTTTGTTTGTGTTTCTACATAAATCAATAGTACATGAGGTGAAACTGTAGAAACTTTATAGCAAAGCTTACTACCCTAATTTTTTCCCCCATTTATCAGTTCCTTCCCTCTGTCCTGCACTGATCAGTCCCTGTCAATGCACTTGCTAAATCAGTGTTCAGAGAGATAAAAATGAAAACGGATTACTCACTGAGGGATCTGATCATGGGCTGCTGCCTATGGAAGCTAAGAAGCGGAGAAGACTAAGCATCTGCAGGTAAAACATATACAGACACACACAGAGATGCTGCTGCAGTTTCTAGGAGATGTCCGAACTGACCCATGTGCTGGATTCACAGCAACAATGATAGGAATAGAGAAGAGGAGATCCTGCTACCCATTCTCTAGGTTTGCAGTTTATGGGATGAGTTATAGCAACAAGTATTTAACTTGACAATTCAAAATGAAGCCTGCAGAGGAAGAAAACTGATGACAAATGCAAGATACAAGTTATAAAATGGTCAGTAATATTTTTATTACCCAGGAGTTCATATAAAAGCTTATTTTGAAAAGTCACCTGGAGCATCCGCTACACTATAATTCTATGTGTTTCCATCAATTCCAAATATTCTATTTTTGAGTTTTGTAGCATTTTAATAGCAACCCTTCGTGCATTGAGCGTTGTCTACTGTGTATTGTTTACGCATTAGCCTAAGGCTACTTTTGGACTTGCAATAGGCAATATTTATTTCCTAGACTTCATGTTAACACCCAGACTTATTTCTTAGCAATGAATGAGTGGCATGGTTACATATTATCAAAAAAATTTAGTGTTTAACACTGAAAAAGACACAGTGATTATGACATGAACATCATTTTCTTCATAATGTATTCTTCAACATGCTTACGAGAAGAAAAAACCCCACCAGAGTGCCACACTAAAAAGTTCTATGACTTCCACAAGGTGGAAAGGTTAATAGAATAAAGAAATGTCGGCTTCTAAACTATCAAACGAATTCAAGAGAGACTTAAATTATGGAAAATAATTGTATGTAGAACAGGCAAAGTTTTTCTCTTTCTTCGTCTTCATGTTTTTTTGTTGTCTATCACTCAGATGTTTGGTACATGGCATTAGTGCCAATTGAAAGGAACTAATGAGGAAAAATGACTATGGAGCTTGCAAAAGTAGTGGTCCTAGGAGACCTTGTTACTGTTTGTGATGCACTTCAGGGCAAAGTGAAGCTAATTGGAGTTGCCATACGCTGGTTATCAGACTTCACTTTAAAGGCCCGCATTTCAATCACCTCCAGAGGTGTGAAAGAGAATGGCACCATCAGAGACATTAATGTAGTGCTTGATGAAATTGGAAATTAACATTTGAATGTGTCTTGCAAGTCTCGATTATTTTTGCACTCTATTAATTCAAAATGTTCCTAAAAAAAAAAAGTTACGGTCAAGTCATGAAAGTGACAGACCGAACATGCAAAATACAATTAGAATATGACATTAAATACAATTAAAGCATGACATTAGGTGAACTAGTAATTAGAATCATTATTAGCAGCGATCCGTTGGTGGCTATTTATTCTTACTTTGACAAGTTATGAAGGATTTAGAAAAAGACCCTGAAAACCAATTGTGCTCATTGTTTTACTACATTACAGGAATACAGAATACTTTGCTCACATCAAGTGGAACAATATATCAGCAGCAGTAAAGCAATGAGTTATAGTGAAAACTCTTTAAAGGGTTGTACAAAATTAGAAAGATTGATTAGAAGATTGTCTGCTTTCTTCGAAAACCGTGCCACACCTATCCACAGGATGTATGTGGTATTGCAGCTCAGCTCCTTTGAAGTTTATGGGGCAGAGTATCTTTTCCTGGTTGGCTCCATTAAGGTTAACTAATGGCATCTCACTTGCTGATTGGACAATTACAAGTTCCAACGACTGCAAGCTAGGGCTGCTGAGCGTAGGAGGGCTGCAATTTAAATGTGGGGGATGCTAAGTGCATAGTTAAAGGGAACCAAACATCAGGATTTTCATGTATAAGGTGCAGCCAGTGCACTACTGGCACTATAAGGCACATTGTGTACATACCATTCGGGTGCAGCTCGGGTGTTTAGTCAGTGAAATCCAACTTTATAAAGTTTGAAAATCGTGCACTTTTTGATTGACGTGTGCACCTCTCTCCTAATGTCCGGGCGTGTTATGGACGTTTATCCCCGCCCCCTGTTCCTCCCTCTCACAGGCCGTATGTAAATTCCTCTCTTCAAAAACATGGCGCCGGAGTTGGCACCTGCGCATAGCGCTTATCCCGGCGCCATGTTTCTGAAGCCCGCTGTACTTATTATTTTGCAGGAGAGGGCGGCGCATGCGCCCTCGCTTCTTCAGATCCCGTTGTGACCGCGGGAGCGCGCATGGTCACAACAGGACTGCAGAACAGCTGATGAGAGGACGCGATTAGCTGCAGTTAATGTTTCAAGCCATTGCTGAGTCGGATACTTAATCCCTCTCTAGCCCTGCAAACACCCTGGGCTAGGGAAATCGCTAGGGGGTGAATAGTCCCACTGCTACACTAATAAACACGGAGGGAAAGGAAAACAGATGGTGATAAACAGAATTATGCAAACACCAAACTTCACAGCAGCAGACAGACTTTAAAGTAGCAAATGGATGGGCACAGGACAATACTTCAGAAGCTCCACTATGGCCAGAGTAGAATAAAATTCTAACCGCAATGACTGCTGGGAAAACTCCACTATTTAAACCTAGATGGGCGCTGAAAGCGGCTATAGCTGACCTGCATTGCTATGAGTTGCTGGCAACAAAAACTGACATTAACTAATGAGACGCCAAAGGAAACAAAACTTTGTTTAAGGCCTCTTTCACACATCCGTGAACAACACGAACGTTTTACACGGATGTGTAAAAGGTATGTATGGCCCTCCGTGTGCCATGATTTTGGCACACAAATGTTCTTCGTGTACTATCTGTGATAACACACAGAGAGCAGGAACTTTCTGCTCACCTGTCCTGGTGGCTGCTGTCAGTGGTGCTGATGTCCTCCGCTCTGCTGTCTTCGGCCATGCTGACTCCCTGCAGCTGCTGCTTCTGGCCCGAAGTGCAGTGAATATGCAATGAGCATAATGAGCGGGAATCGGAAGCAAGTGACAGCAGCAGCAGAGACAGCAGTGCTGGAGAAGGAGTATAGAAATTAATTTTATTTCGCAGAAACATGGTTTTCTCCAGTACGTGTCACACTGATGTCACAAGGAGCACATCCGTATGGTCCGTGTGACACCCGTGCTGCTGGAGAAAAATGGACATATCTACGTGTGGAGCACATGAACACACGTATGGACCACACGGTCCATGTGAAAAGACGTATGTGTGCACAGACCCATTGATTTTAATAGGTCGACGTCTGCCCGAGTCTCTGGTACGTGTAAAAACGGACGTCACAATTACCGGAGACACGGATGGGAGGCTTGAGTTCTAAGACGGTCACTAGTCTCTAAATAGCAGGGGTAAATATACATGGGGGTGGCAATAATGGAAAGATGCTAATGGGAGTTTGCCATAAACCTTCTAATATAGCTAGACAGGTGGAGGATGAAATACTGCAACAAAAAGGCAGCAAATACTAAAAGGATCCTTATTATGGGGGATTTTAACTATCCAGACATTCAATGGGACATAACATTTTCTGATTGTGTTAAAAGCTGTACTTTTCATTAACAATTCAAGACATTACCTTTCTCAGTTGGTGGATGAATCAATCAGGGAAGATTATTTGCAAAATCTGGTCCAGTCAAATACACCAAATACAATTTCAGATGTACATGTTTGGGAACATTTGAAATGCAGCGACCACTGCTGATTTCAATAAATTAAGGGAGAGCTTAATCGTGTAAAAGGGAACCATGTGATGGTAACTGGGGAAACCGAACATAAATGAGTCAAGTTGTAAACATGGATTGGCATGGTGTATATATACAGTCATATGAAAAAGTTTGGGCACCCCTATTAATGTTAACCTTTTTTCTTTATAACAATTTGGGTTTTTGCAACAGCTATTTCAGTTTTATATATCTAATAACTGATGGACTGAGTAATATTTCTGGATTGAAATGAGGTTTATTGTACTAACAGAAAATGTGCAATCCGCTTTTAAACAAAATTTGACCGGTGCAAAAGTATGGGCACCCTTATCAATTTCTTGATTTGAACACTCCTAACTACTTTTTACTGACTTACTAAAGCACTAAATTGGTTTTGTAACCTCATTGAGCTTTGAATTTCATAGGCAGGTGTATCCAATCATGAGAAAAGGTATTTAAGGTGGCCACTTGCAAGTTGTTCTCCTATTTGAATCTCCTATGAAGAGTGGCATCATGGGCTCCTCAAAACAACTCTCAAATGATCTGAAAACAAAGATTATTCAACATAGTTCAGGGGAAGGATACAAAAAGTTGTCTCAGAGATTTAAACTGTCAGTTTCCACTGTGAGGAACATAGTAAGGAAATGGAAGAAAATAGGTACAGTTCTTGTTAAGCTCAGAAGTGGCAGGCCAAGAAAAATATCAGAAAGGCAGAGAATAAGAATGGTGACAACAGTCAAGGACAATCCACAGACCACCTCCAAAGACCTGCAGCATCATCCTGCTGCAGATGGTGTCAATGTGCATCGGTCAACAACACAGCGCACATTGCACAAGGAGAAGCTGTATGGGAGAGTGATGCGAAAGAAGCCGTTTCTGCAAGCACGCCACAAACAGAGTCGCCTGAGGTATGCAAAAGCACATTTGGACATGCCAGTTACATTTTGGAAGAAGGTCCTGTGGACTGATGAAACAAAAATTGAGTTGTTTGGTCATACAAAAAGGCGTTGCATGGAGGCAAAAAAACACGGCATTCCAAGAAAAGCACTTGCTACCCACAGTAAAATTTGGTGGAGGTTCCATCATGCTTTGGGGCTGTGTGGCCAATGCCGACACCGGGAATCTTGTTAAAGTTGAGGGTTGCATGGATTCAACTCAGTATCAGCAGATTCTTGACAATAATGTGCAATAATCAGTGACGAAGTTGAAGTTACGCAGGGGATGAATATTTCAGCAAGACAATGATCCAAAACACCGCTCCAAATCTACTCAGGCATTCATGCAGAGGAACAATTACAATGTTCTGGAATGGCCATCCCGGACACCAGACCTGAATATCATTGAACATCTGTGGGATGATTTGAAGCGTGCTGTCCATGCTCGGCGACCATCAAACTTAACTGAACTGGAATTGTTTTGTAAATAGGAATGGTCAAATATACCTTCATCCAGGATCCAGGAACTCATTAAAAGCTACAGGAAGTGACTAGAGGCTGTGATTTTTGCAAAAGGAGGATCTACAAAATATTAATGTCACTTTTATGTTGAGGTGCCCATACTTTTTCACCGGTCAAATTTTGTTTAAATGCGGATTGAACATTTTCTATTAGTACAATAAACCTCATTTCAATCCAGAAATATTACTCAGTCCATCAGTTATTAGATATATGAAACTGAAATAGCTGTTGCAAAAACCCAAATTGTTATAAAGAAAAAAGGTTAACATTAATAGGGGTGCCCAAACTTTTCCATATGACTGTATATATATATATACACACACACACACACACACACACACACACACACACATACACACACATACATACATATATACATACTGTATGAAGAAAAACTTATACCCTCTCGAAATTAAATACAGTGGAACCTCGCTTGACGAGTAACCCACTTAACGAGAGTTTCGCTTAACAAGCAAAGCTTTCTGTAAATTTGTAACCCGGTTTACGAGAAAGCTTTGATGTACGAGCAAAATCCTCACCGCACACACTTCCGGTTCCGTACATCCACCGCGCTCTGAACCGCTCTTGCAGTCCACACAAACACACAAAAGCATGCACAAACAAACACGCCCGCACACACATACATTATTATGTTCACCTTACCTTCTGTTCCACTGCCGGACTCAAGGTTCTTGTAGTCCGCCGGCTCATTGCGACGTCCTTGCGGCGAACTACAAGACCCAGGAGGCCGGCGATGGATCGGAAGGTAAGGTGAGCATAATAGGTGTACCTTCAGTTCCATTGCCAGCCTCCTGGGTCCTGTAGTTCGCCGCTCCACTCCAGGCTGTGCATAAGCAACCATAGCGACGAAGCAGGAAGTTCCCCTGTCACCCGCTACTCAAAGGCAGCATGCTGACCAATCAGAGGCAAGCGGCTCCTGCCTTTGACGTCAGTGCTCTGGCAGCAGAAGTTCCTCCCTTGTCGTTATGGTAACCCGATACACAGCTCGTACCAGAGAACAGCAAGTCCCAGGAGACCGGCGATGGAACGGAAGGTAAGGTGAGCATAATATATGTGTGTGCGTGCGTGCTTGTGTGTTTGTGTGAGTTTGTGCGTTTGTACGTCTTTGTGCATGTGTGGAATGACACAATAGGGGACCAGGATGGGACATTTAACAAGTTGTGGAACAAATAGTCTGCATTGCAATGATTTCCTATGGGAAATCTTGGTTTGCTGAATGAGTAACTTGGTTAAGAAGCACACTCCCAGAACGGATTGTTCTCATTAACCAAGGTTCCACTGTATCCAGTAATAAAAAGAAACCACTATAGATAAATAAGACAGTACAAAGTTTAATAAGAAAAAAAGAAAGGGCATTCAAAATGTTTAAGGCCGAGAATAAGGAAAAGGCAGGAGTATAAAGATCTCAAAAGGAAATATGAAAAAGAAAGCAAGCTAGTAAAGTTAGCTATTGAAACACAAATCGCCAGCAACATTAACCCCTTTAGAGCTTATGATGTACATGTACGTCATCAATCATGTCCCTGCTTTTTATGCGGGCTCACACACACAGCTGGCATCTTTTCCACCATTTGACAGCTGATTTAATTATCCATCAAATGCCTCTAACAGTGGCAGGTAAATCAGCTGTTAACTAGTTAAATGCAATTGTCAAACTAACAGTGGCATTTGAGGGTATGTGCGCACGTTGCTTTTTACCTGCTTTTTTGCTGCTTTTTCTTCTGCGCTGTTTAATGCCAAAATGGATGTGTTCTTCTATTTATGCAAAGTTTATGGGAATTTGGGTTTCTTGTTCACACTATGTTGTTCAAAATGCTGCCTTTTTGTGGCAGAACTTTGGTCAAAAACTCAGCTTTGCAGTGCAAAACCCAAATGGCAAAAACAATTGACATGTTGCTTCTTTGAAAAGCTGAGTTTTTGACCAAAGTTCTGCCACAAAAAGGCAGCATTTTGAACAACATAGTGTGAACAAGAAACCCAAATTCCCATAGACTTTGCTTGAATAGAAGAACACATCCATTTTGGCATTAAACAGCGCAGAAGAAAAAGCAGCAAAAAAGCAGGTAAAAAGCAGGTAAAAAGCAACGTGCGCACATACCCTAACACACGCTGACAGGAAGAACTTAACTCATCCCACCCAATGGCGAACAGTCACAATAGCGGGGTGCTGATGGGTTGTCCTGACAGCCATGGTGACTTGATAATTAGTTACGAATCGGCATTCCTAATAGATTATGACTTTTGCTGATGCACTGCTCTGTATAGAACAGGTGATTGGATGACCGCAACATCACAGAAAATAATAAACCACATGTCTACTTTACATAGCCACAATTTCTGAAACAATTTTTTAATAAGTTAAAAGTGTTAAAATTCATCAACAATTTCAAGTTTTTACAATAAAATTTACATAACCATATTTATTTTTTTTTTAGGGACCATGACATTTGAAGTGACTGAGAGGCCAATGTGACAGAAAACACCCAAAATTGACAGCATTCTAAAAACTGCGCCCCTAAAATTGCTCAAAACCCTATTCAAAAAGTTTATTAACTCTTGGGACGCTTCATAAATATTACTTTAGCCTCAAATGTTGCATATTCACAAGGGTAAAAAAAGAGAAAACACACCACACAATTTCTTGTGCAATTTCTCCTGAGTATGCAGATAGTTTTCCACCGCAGATGAGCTACTATTTGAACTCTCAAATCCATATGACTTCTGGACACAAAATTGGCCGGAATCAATAGTGGATGCCATGTCATGTTTGCAAAGCCACTGATGTGCCTAAACAGTGTAAATCCCCCCAAGTGACCTCATTTTGAAAACTAGGCCCCTCAAGGAACTTATTTAGATGTGAGGTGAACAATTTGAACCCCCAGGTGTTTCACATAATTTTATAACCTTGTGCTGTAAAAATAAAAAGAAAAAAAAGTTTTGTTTTTGTCTCAACTCACGTATTTTCACATTGGAAACAGGACAAAATACACCATAAAATTTGTTGTGCAATTTTTCCGAGTACACAGATACCTCATGTGTATTGGAAAAGTACTGTTGGGCACAGGGCAGGGCTCGGAAGGGAAATAACTATATTTTAATTTTGGAGCATCATTTTGACTGAAATAGTTTGCGGATGACATGTCACATTTGAAAATCCCCAACATACCAAAACAGCGGAAACCTCCGTCGTTCTGGAAACTACATCTCTCAAAGAATTTATCTTCTGGTGTATATCATTGGGCTGTCAAAATAAATCATTACCATTTTTTCTACTAAAAGGTTGATTTGGCCCCAAAGTTTTAATTTTCAAAAAGGGTAATAGGAGAAAATAGGTCATACAGTTTGTTACATAGTTTCTCCTGAGTTCACCAATACGCTATAAGTGGTCGAACAATACTTTTGAGTCACAGTGCAAAGCTCAGAAGGTAAGACGTGCCATATTGAACTTCAAAAATTGCTAGCCCCTGCTATGCCAATATAGCAGAAATCCCCCACAAGTGGCCCCATTTTACAATCTGCACCCCTAAATGATTTCACCTAGGGGTGCAGTCAGCGTATTGCCATCACAGGTGTGTCACAACATTTTATACTATTGGGCAGTAAAGAAAAAAATTACATTTTTTCCACTAAAATGTTTGTTTTAACCTCAGCGTTACAATTTTCACAAGGGGAATGAAGGAAAAAAGGTCCCATAATGTGTTATACAGTTTCTCTTGAACGTGGCAATACCTCACATGTGACTGTACACTACTGTTTGGCCACACAGCAGTGCCTGAGAGAATGGAATGGCATTTGGACAACAGTTGTTCCTAAGATAATTTGCATCAGATCACATTTATCCTGTGGTCTTAGAGCACATACAACATTAAAGTTTCCATTTACATATATGAGATTCAAGTGAAACCCCAAACAGATCCATTCACTATAATGAGGCAGCAGAGTTATTCCGGACTCCATTTGGCCTCTGTTCAACAGTGTCTTTTTTAAAAGGTGTAAAAAAACTGTAGTTGAATACACTTTTGTGCAAGTCTAAAGTCAAGAAAAGATGAACACCACCGGACTACAGGTCAGAGAGGAGTTCAACGTGACCCCCTCTACCTTATTACAGTAAATTTGTCATTGGCAATTTTGACTGTATCATGCTTTTTAAAGATTTACACGTCATCCCTGTGTAAGTTCTCAGAGTGGAGCGCAGGACAAATGTGAGCTGAACCTTAAGGGTGCTTTACATGTTGCGACATCGCTAGCGATTGTTAGCGATGTCGCGTGCGATAGCACACGCCCCAGTCGGTGGCACGATATGTGGTGATCACTGCCGTAGTGAACATTATCGCTACGGTAGCGTCACACGCACATACCTGTGCAGCGATGTCGCTGTGACGGCCAAACAATCCCTCCCTCAAGGGGGAGGTGGGTTCGGCGTCACAGCGACGTCACCGCGACGTCACTAAGCGGCCGGACAATAGAAGCGGAGCGGCGGAGATGAGCGGGACGTAACATCCCGCCCACCTCCTTCCTTCCGCATTGCCGGTGGAGGCAGGTAAGGAGATGTTCGTCGTTCCTGCGGTGTCACACACAGCAATGTGTGGTGCCGCAGAAGCAACGAACAACATCGTACCTGCTGCAGCAACGATATTAAGGAAATGAGCAACGTGTCAACGAGCAATGATTTTTCACGTTTTTGTGCTCGTTGATCGTCGCTCATTTGTGTTACACGCTGCGATGCCGGTAACGGCGTCGGATGTGCGTCACTACCGCTGTGACCCCGCCGATATATCATTACCGATATCGCAGCGTGTAAAGCCCCCTTTACTGTGATTCTTAGGAGGCAGGAAAAAAACAAATCAATAACAGTTGAAGAATTTGATTTATTGCTATTTTTTGCGCCACTCAAATTGCGGTATAAGTGATAGAGCGGCTTTATTTCTCAGGTCAATACGATTACAGCGAAACCAGATTTATATATTTTTGTTCTAGGTTTGACTACTTTCACACTAAAAAATGCTTTTATGCATCCTGAAATATTGAAGGCTATAGTTTTTCTTTATTTTTCTGCTAACAGAGTAATGTGAAAGCTTATTTTTTGCGGGATGACTTTGAGTTTTTATTGATACTATTTATTCCTTAGGTTAGCATCATTACAGCGACAACACATTTATATTATTTTATGTTTGTAGCTTTTACACCATAAAAAGAATTTTATAGAAAAATATTTTTTGGCATTGCTGTATTCTGCGAGCTACAGTTTTAACTTTTTTACTGTTGGAGAAGCATGGCAGCTTGTATTTTGCGTGACAAGAAGGAAATTTTCATTTTTAATTACATATATTTTGATCTGAACTCACCTGAACTCCTGACCGCATAGCCAGCAGAACAAGTAATCAGATCAGCTGACTCTAGTATTGGCTGATTACTAGTTCTGTGTCTCGCTGCATCCATCGCAGAGTGTGCGGGCTGTGATGTCAGCTGAGTTCAGATCAACTGACTCCAATGCCGGCCGAACTAAGCTGACCTCACAGCCCACACACACTGCAATGGATGCATGAATTTCATGAATTAAAAAAAAACAACGTGGGCTTCGCCCAATTTTTGTGTCCAGCCAGGTATATCTAGGCAGCTGGGGATAGAAATCCGCAGCGCAGAATGGCCCAAGCTTTCTGGGCCCCCCCCCACTGCGAATTGCAGTCCACAGGCGCACCAGAAAATGCTGTATGCAACTCTTTCAGTGGCCCTGGTGCCGGGTGGCACGCTGGGTAATAAGGGGTTAACACCAGCTTTATTTTACCAGCTGGTATAAAGCCTGAGATTCTTCATGTCAGGCCAAGATTGACCCGGCCATTAAGAATTTCCAATAAAGGGTTAAAAAAAAAACAAAAAAATACCACAAAAAATACTTTATTAAAAATAAATACACAGACACATTGGGGACTCCATCCTTATTACTCCCGCTCACCCCTCCACGATCCTGGTCTTCTGAGGAGAGGTTGGTTTCAGACGTCAATCTGCTGCCTCTCGCTCCTGACAAAAGCTCATTATACTCATTGAATATTCACTGCACTGAAGAGTTGGAAGCCGGAGCAACACTGGGGACTTCAGTGCCAAAGACCACATCGCTGGGTGAGTATTAAGCTGTGTGTGTATGTGTGTGTGTGTGTGTGTGTGTTCAGTGTATACATGCGTGTGCGCTATGTATGTTTATGTGCTCGGTGTATCCATGTGCCTCTATGTGTGCATACATATCTGTGTGCTATGTATGTGCTATATGTGCGTGTGCGCAGTGAGGACCTGGAAGCCGGATCATCGCGGGGACAGCATCGGCGACGCGTCAGAGTTCCCCAATGAACTATGAGGAACCCGTGAAGTCACCCTTCTGACACTCGTTGTAACACAGGTGTCATTAGGATGTTATCAGAGTTCATGGGGAACTCCGATGACCTCCTGGACGACACTGCACACACATTGCTTGCTGTATACTCACCTGTCCCCGCGATGCTCCTGCTTCCAGATACTCGGGTAGTGAATAATCAATGAGTATAATGAGAGGCGGTCAGGAGCTAGAGGCAGCAGAGCCTAAGAAAGCAGCACTGGCTACAGGGGAATTTAGAACATATTTTTAATTTCAAAGACCCGTGTGTTCTCTGATACTGTCACATGTATGACCATAATCATGAGTGTGGCTTGTACCTGATAAAACACGGACGTCTGAAACTACCCAGAAAAAGATTTCTGTACTGACCATGCCAGGCTGCTTTCTGGGCATGCTCAGTACAGAAAAAAGGATCTTGTCTATCAGGATCCGGTGACTACCGATACAGCAGGATCCGGTGCCCATTGCAATACATTGCAGGTACCGCCGCAATATAAGGGATCCATTGACATGCAGTATTTTGACCGAGGACAAATACGCTGAAAGTAGTGTTTTTGAAAAAATGTAAAATACCACAAAGCAACGTTTCCAGTGTCAGCCACACGCAACCGCATGTAACCGCATCTTGCTGCGATTCCATTGCAAATGCATTGAAATGACAATTCATTTGTAATGGATTTGGCTTTGCGGCAAAAAATCCATTTGTGCTGCAGTTAAAAAAAAACGCTCATGTGAAAGCACCCTGACACATATATGCACAAGTATTAATTGGTATAATATTTATTTTTTTTAATTTTTATGTAATGATTTTTTTTTTTTTTATTTGGTCACTAAATTGGAAATTAATTTTTGCTACTCTGGATCAGCCAGCTATGCAAAGCCTGTTAGACTATGCTTATGTATTGCAATGCGGTATACCAGCGATCAGAGGTCATCAAGTAAAACTCAGGTTGTCATAGCAATGATCTGGCCCCTCTGATCAAAGCACGAGGGTCCTGATCAGGTGGGAGAGGAAGCACACTCCCATCTCCCGGCCTCCTTAATACTTAGATCACTATTCATCATGGCAATTAGGGGGTTAAGCAGCCAGGAGTGACACAGGGACTATCCCTGGCTGTGTCAGTCGGAGCTTCACTAACTTATGCCGAGCTCCTGGTGGAAATCACGTGTGCACAGCTCCTGAGCCTGCGTGATCGCCACATTGTACATTTACATCACTTTGCAGGATCCCCTTCCCGACCATGAAGTAAACCTATGTCAAATGTTGGAAAAAAGGTTAAACAAGAACTTTTCATCCAAGTTTACTAATGAACTGACCGGACCACCTGATATAACTAGTTTAACAGAATAAATGTGCCTACGTCTGAATAAATAAACATGACAAATGCTATGGGCCAGATGGCATTCATCCACGGATATTGAGGGAATTTAGCTCAGTAACTTGACAGACCGCTGTATATCATTTCCTTGGACTCTCTTGTAACAAAGTTGGTGACACAGGATTGAAGGATAGTTGACGTTGTACTGATAATTAAGAAAGGTAAAAAGATGGATCCAAGCAACTACCGTCCGGTAAGTCTGACATCAGTGGTATGCAAGGTTTTGAGGGCAATTTAAGAGATGACATGCAACAATATATTGCAGAGAATAATATAACTGACAACCAGGATGGATTCATGAAACAGAAGCTTTGTACAACCAACATCATGGGTTTCTTTGAGAAGGTAAAGTGCAAATCTGGATGTTGGTCATAACGCGAATATGATTTATCTGGATTTTGCAAAGGCATTTGATACAATACCACATAGCCTTATACTGAAGCAGGACTATGGGAAAATATATGGAAAGGAGTAAGGTACTGGCTAAAAGACAGGGAACAAAAAGTCATTGTAAATGGTACAATCTCAAAATGGGATACAGTCAGCAGTGGAGTACCGCAGGGATATGTGCTAGGAGTGATTCTTTTGAATCTCTTTATTAATGACCTTGTGAATGTAATTGAGAGCAATATGTCAGTCTTTTCTGATGACATTAAACTATGTAGGATATTAAAAAAGGACCTTGACAATACAATATTACAACACAGTCTGGATAAGATTTCTGAATGGACAAACACACTTGGCAATGAGATATAATGTTGATAAATGTAGTGTAATGCACCTAGGACTGAGTAATCCTATTGCTGTTTATTCATTAAATGGAAGCATATTTGGGATGCAGAACAGATGGACTTGGATTTTATGGTTATAAATTAGCTGAGCAGCAGTACTCAATGTCAAGCAGAAGCAGCAGACGTAAACAAGATTTTAGAGTGTATAAAAAGAGGGATAAAATCCCATGAACCTAACAACCCCTCTATGGGTCACTTGTTACGCCACATGTAGAATATAGAATCCAGTTTTGGGCTCTACATTTGAAAAAGGATATTCAGAAGATAGAGTCAGTTCAAATTTGCACAACTAGATCAATACAAGGGATGAAAGGCCTCCCATATGAGAGGTTAGAAAAGTTGGGCTTGTTTCCTATTCCTTCCAAAGACAATACTAAGGACCAGGGGGGCACTCATTAAAGGTAGAAGAAAGGCATCTAAATAGGAAAGGTTCTTTACAGTTAAAGCAGTCAAATTATGGAATGCCCTACCACCTGAAGTAGTTATGGCAGATACTATTATAGCTTTTAGAAAAAGGGCTGGATGATTTCCTCAGTACACAACTTTGAGGGTTATAGAAAATGTTATTGACAAAAAATGTATAGTTGGTGGAGAAAGGTTGGACATGATGGATGTAGGTCTTTTTAATCCCCTGTAACTCATGTAGTGTTTTTTTGTCAAATTTGTTTTATTCAAGGATTATTTACAATATTGAAAATTATAGAGAAATTTGGGGCAATAAGAAAAAAAAACATACAACTAGTAAGGGAAAAAGGAAAAAGAAAATAAAAGGGAAGAATCGTAGGGAGAAGGTAAACAGGAAAGTATCAAGGGGAATTAGAGGGGTCATTAAAAATGTAATATATAAAGCTGTGTGTGTGCGTGTGTGTGTCCGCTAAAGGTATCAGCACCCTGGCATTTACAATCACAAAATTTTGCAGACGCTTCATGTGACTCAGGGAACGTCATAGACTAAGTTTTGAGGGGAAAAATAACCCTGCGCTTTTGTTATTTGTCAAAAAACCTGCTTACATTAAAGTCAATCAAGCTGGGAGCTATAGGAACCTATAGCTCTGATTGGTTGCTAAAGGAACAAAGAACATTATTAGTAGAAGACAGCTTATGTGTGGGGTAATATGATGTTGGTGGAGATATGTATAGAAAGAAAGACAGACAGAGAAAGAGACAGACAGAGAAAGAGACAGACAAACCAACAGAGACAGACATGGAAAGAGGCAGAAAGACAGACGGACAGGGAAAGAGACAGACGGACAGGGAAAGAGACAGACGGACAGGGAAGCCTTCATAAGGGTTGTGACTTTCACAACCCCAATAGCTGAGAAAAATATTGTGCACTTTGCACTTTATTCACCAGTTAAGACCTATTTGCACTCTTTCATCCTCAACTTTATAATGATAATGATGGAAAGTGTGGAGCAAATGGGACTGGCAAGTTTGCGGTTTTCTTCATAAGAGTACAAGCATCTTCCCAAATCATACCACAAGCCCTCCAGCAAAGATCTGAATGATTATAACAGGAGTATAATACCATATGGAAAGGTTTAAAAAAAAATATATATGAATAAAGTCATTGATGGTGGAGGTATAGGTATATCTAATTACTTTATGCCAGTTTTCAAGGCAAAATTAAATATTCAAATTCTTTTCCCATTTAAATGTATAAGATGAATTAACAAAGATTGCGTCTGAGTTAAATCAAGAATATATTTCTCTTATTTTCCATATACTAATATTTGTTGGATTTTTTGGATTTTGTAAGAGGGAAAGGATACTTATGGCAAGAGTAAGAGGAAAAGTAAAATGATTCCTTAGACATTTTCTTATCTCCATGGATTTGTAACATTCCTTTTTGGGAAGATTATATTTCAATCTTAGTATTTGAAAATTACTTAATGAGTCTGATCTGTTATCCTTCAACAACATGAAAAAGTTTGCTCTACCATATTTTTCCCATTCTCTGTATTAGAAGTTAACAAAAACTTTATTATAGAGATTTGAAGACTATTCAATGGAATCACTGTTTGAGGTGCTGTAGGTATTTTATTTAGATGTTTCCAAGCTAAGATTATAGATTTAATCAATGAATTTATTGTCCAGTAAAAATGCTAGAATTAAAGAAGTTAATGGAAAATTTCCATTAATTCAATTTTCTAAACACCCAAGAAATTTTTGGGGAATTTAAATGCTAATGTCTACTTTCTGTTATGTTGACTAGATGGTAATGCTTATAAGTTCAGTAAACAATGTCTGCCGTTTAAGTTTTGAAATAATCTGCTTTGATATTCTAGGGATCTTAGAATTTCATATACTTAATTGCTTCTGTAATTTTATTAGCCATTGATCTGGAAAGTATAGTGGTATGGCCTGAAAATATATTTTTGGTAATATAATCATCTTAACTAAAATAATTCTGCCTAGCCAGGAAGCTTTGTTTTGTTCAATAAAACAAAATCATCATGGTTTTCTCTATGTAAAGCAGATAGGTTTGTCCCATTTATTCCTAGGTATGGTTCATGACTATCCATATAGATTTACAAATTAATATTATTCTATAACAGTTATTATCTGTTTGCCTCATCTATCTCAAAAGGAGTATTTACGTATAATAGTTCTCCGCACTTAATATTGGAAGCTGGATATTATCAAGGAGTTGGTTAATAGTTTGTGGGTTGGGTCGAGTTGTGTTTCTATCTTTCTCTACATCATATAGTGACAAGTAATAAGATGCAAAGGCATCTGAAAAGTCTTGTGAATGTGAAAAGTTAACTTATTTTTCTTAAATGCTATTCTGGTTTTATTTCTTTGTAGATTTACTGTATTAGTCATTAATTTGGACATTTTTTTCTATGACAAATAATGATTTACTTTAAGAGACTGAATCATCTTATCGTAATCGTCTACAAGTAGTAGTTTAAGGTCAGCTCTCAATTTGAGTATTTTTAAGTGGGTTTGTTTAAATGAAGAATTTGTTGCTTTATTTCTTCTCTGTTTATATCTTGCATAAAAGATTTTCCCTTTTTTATGTTAGCAGTTAAGTTAAATTAAGATCTCTCTAACTACTGTCTTATGCGCCTACAAAATTGTAAAGGGAGATAAATCTTGAAGAATTTTCTCTAAAATAGTTTTTAATGGTCTCTTCTATTTTAGTCTTATATTCTGTAAGTGTCAGTAAAAAAAGAGTTACGGTATATCTCCATAGTTTAGAATTATTGTGGTTAACTAGCAATTTTGTTTGAAAATCGAACTGGGGCACGATCAGATCAAGATTTACTTCCGATTATAATAATATTGATTTTTTAAAATGTATAAATTGTTGTCAAAACAAGATCAATTCTAGTAAATGTCCGATGTCTATCAAGGTAATATGTATACTCTTTTGATGATAACTTAAGATGTCTGAAAACAATGTATAGTTCTTGTTTCTTCAGCCAATTCTTAAGAGTAAGGATCTTATACCTAGAGCTACAAGTAGTATCTATATTGTGATCTGGGACAATGTTAAAGTCACAAAAAAAAAATAGGATACCCTTTTGTACTTTTTTAATCTTTTTCATTGACTTGTGTAAAAAAGAAATTTGGCCTCTATTTGGCACAAACATTTACAAGACTACAATCTTTATTGTCAATATTGCATATGAGAATATACTGTATCTAATTTAGAAGGACATGCTTCTCTCCAAGCCAAGTGCCTCTTCATGGAACTATTAAGTCTCTTGACATTCAAAGAAAGAAACTTGACTGACATTTATAAAGTTTAAGGAGTGTGTGGAATAAGACCAGAAAACACTAGAAAAATGCATGGTGTTCAAAAAACAACTTTGAATACAATACAACAATTTTAAATGCAAACAATGAATTGTAATGGCAGGAATTGTACAGCAATTTACGAGAAAAGAAAAAAAAAAAAAAGAATAAACTTAGTCATCACCCACCATCTTTCACCCCTTTATTAACCCCAAACAACAAGTTACAACGCAATCCACACAAGGTCCCATGACCATTCCGGTTCTGCTACATACATATATACTGAAGTAACAGTGCGGACACAGACGGTGGACTCAATTCTTGAGTAGAAAAATGTATAGCTTTATGTATACTTTTAAGCTTTTCAGAGACCCAGCTTGTTCTATTATATCCACTTTGAACTTGTGGTTTATTCGCAATATCAGTTTGATTAATATTTATAACTGTTCCTAGTGATTGATTTGTACGCACCTAGTCTTGAATAGGATAGTCTTAATCATGATGAATCTCTAAATTGTTCCCTTCTTGTTGCAATCCCACTTAATACAAAGGTTGACAGTCCCTGCATTGCTCCACATGAATGCTGATATTGCCACTCGATGGAGCTTGGCACCAGCATGAGAGTCTATATATAATTCTAATATCAGCGAGTTTCTTGGCATGTACCCACTTTGTTGCAAAAGATCATTACACCATGGGGCTTTTTGGTTTCCTCCTCTGTGCAGGGACACTTCTATTGAGTGATAGGAGTCTCTACTTTGGCATAAGTGCTGTATGTGCCGTGTGCACCATAAGCTCTGCGTAATCCCCAGAGCTCTGTGCTGATGTCTAACTAAACACTGCACCTCTGGATGCGTGATGGGATCCCAGAGAAGGAATGCTAGTCTACTGAGAAGCTGTTAACTTGGAGAGGTGCATTTACTTGCACATAGGAGCGGCAATTTACTTCAACATCTGCAGGGACTCTTTATACAGAAGTATGGACTCCGTACCTCTAGCCTTCTTGATGTTGATTGTGCCTCTGCAGTCAGATGAGGATTTTGCATTCATATATGGTATAAAGATTTTGCTTTGAAGGGATCCTTTTTACGCTTTCTCAGGGTGACTGGGATCCTTGTTTGGGTTAGCAAGGTCATTCCTTCGGATGGAGCACGTGAGTCCTTTCGGTGTTCAACACCAGTGTCCATGGTAGATACAGAAGGCTTACCTTTCACTTTAGTTGGAGACTTCAGTCATGCTCAGTTCTTCATGTGACTGACACTTTTGACAGGGATGATAGTTTGGAGGTGGAGGCTGCTTCTTTTCTTCTATTTCAAGACATTTTAGTGGTTGATCCAAGATGAAAAAGGGTCCAGAAATTACAAGGAGGGTTCCAATGCTAGTGGAAGTTTAAAATTCCATCAGAAATTGCACTGAGTTGCTTTTATAGGAAGCAAAGAGCAGGAGCTCAGAAGCTTTAGGGTATGTGCGCACGTTGCTTTTTACCTGCTTTTTACCTGCTTTTTTGCTGCTTTTTCTTCTGCGCTGTTTAATGGCAAAATGGATGTGTTCTTCTATTCAAGCAAAGTCTATGGGAATTTGGGTTTCTTGTTCACACTATGTTGTTCAAAATGCTGCCTTTTTGTGGCAGAACTTTGGTCAAAAACTCAGCTTTTCAAAGAAGCAACATGTCAATTGCTTTTGCCATTTGGGTTTTGCACTGCAAAGCTGAGTTTTTGACCAAAGTTCTGCCACAAAAAGGCAGCATTTTGAACAACATAGTGTGAACAAGAAACCCAAATTCCCATAGACTTTGCTTGAATAGAAGAACACATCCATTTTGGCATTTAACAGCGCAGAAGAAAAAGCAGCAAAAAAGCAGGTAAAAAGCAGCTAAAAAGCAACGTGCGCACATACCCTTAAGGCCACACACTCTCACCCCATGTAGTGTTTCTTGAAAGAGAAAGTCTTAAGGGAGCTTTACACGCTGCAACATCACTAGCAATAGCTAGCTATGTCGGGCGCGATAGCACCAGCCCCCATCGTTCCTGCGACATTTTGTGATTGCTGCCATAGCGAACATTATCGCTACGGCGTCACACGCACATACATTTTCAGCAACGTCGCTGTGACCACCGAGCAATCCCTCCTTCAAGGGGGAAGTGCGTTCGGCGTCATAGCGACGTCACTGCGGCATCACTAAGCGGCCGCCCAATAGCAGAGGAGGGGAGGAGATGAGCGGCCGGAACTTGCCACCCACCTTCTTCCTTCCTCATTGCCGGTGGACGGCAGGTAATAAGATGTTCGTCGTGTCACACGTAGCGATGTGTGGTGCCGCAGGAACAATGAACAACCTCGCTACTGACCAGACGATTTTTGGTAAATGAACGACGTGTCACAGACCAACGATTTTTAACTCTTTTGCGGTCGTTTAAGGTCGCTCCTAGCTGTCACACGCTGCGATGTCGCTAACAACGCCGGATGTGCATCACAAACACCGTGACCCCGATGATATATCGTTAGCGATGTCGCAGCATGTAAAGCACCCTTTATTTTAAGGTACAGTCATATGAAAAAGTTTGGGCACCCCTATTAAGTTAACCTTTTTTCTTTATAACAATTTGGTTTTTGCAACAGCTATTTCAGTTTCATATATCTAATAACTGATGGACTGAGTAATATTTCTGAATTGAAATGAGGTTTATTGTACTAACAGAAAATGTGCAATCTGCATGTAAACTAAATTTGACCGGTGCATAAGTATGGGCACCCTTATCAATTTTTTGTTTTGAACACTCCTAACTACTTTTTATGGACTTACTGAAGCACTAAATTGGTTTTGTAACCTCATTGAGCTTTGAACTTCATAGGCAGGTGTATCCAATCATGAGAAAACTTATTTAAGGTGGCCACTTGCAAGTAGTTCTCCTATTTGAATCTCCTATGAAGAGTGGCATCATGGGCTCCTCAAAACAACTCTCAAATGATCTGAAAACAAAGATTATTCAACATAGTTGTTCAGGGGAAGGATACAAAAAGTTGTCTCAGAGATTTAAACTGTCAGTTTCCACATGTGAGGAACATAGTAAGGAGATGGAAGAACACAGGTACAGTTCTTGTTAAGCCCAGAAGTGGCAGGCCAAGAAAAATATCAGAAAGGCAGAGAAGAAGAATGGTGAGAAAAGTCAAGGACAATCCACAGACCACCTCCAAAGACCTGCAGCATCATCTTGCTGCAGATGGTGTCACTGTGCATCGGTCAACAATACAGCGCACTTTGCACAAGGAGAAACTGTATGGGAGAGTGATGGGAAAGAAGCAGTTTCTGCAAGCACGCCAGAGTCGCCTGAAGTATGCAAAAGCACATTTTGACAAGCCAGTTACATTTTGGAAGAAGGTCCTGTGGACTGATGAAACAAAGATTGAGTTGTTTGGTCATACAAAAAGGCGTTATGCAAGAAGGCTAAAAACACGGCATTCCAAGACAAGCACTTGCTACTCATAGTAAAATTTGGTGGAGGTTCCATCATGCTTTGGGGCTGTGTGGCCAATGTCGGCACCGGGAATCTTGTTAAAGTTGAGGGTCGCATGGATTCAACTCAGTATCAGCAGATTCTTGACAATAATGTGCAAGAATCAGTGACGAAGTTGAAGTTACGCAGGGGATGGATATTTCAGCAAGACAATGATCCAAAACACCGCTCCAAATCTACTCAGGCATTCATGCAGAGGAACAATTACAATGTTCTGGAATGGCCATCCCAGTCCCCAGATCTGAATATCATTGAACATCCGTGGGATGATTTGCAGTGGGCTGTCCATGCTCGGCGACCATCAAACTTAACTGAACTGGAATTGTTTTGTAAACCGGAATGGTCAAAAATACCTTCATCCAGGATCCAGGAACTAATTAAAAGCTACAGAAAGCGACTAGAGGCTGTGATTTTTGAAAAAGGAGGATCTACAAAATATTAATGTCACTTGTATGTTGAGGTGCCCATACTTATGCACCTGTAAAATTTAGTTTAAATGCAGATTGCACATTTTCTGTTCGTACAATAAACCTCATTTCAATTCAGAAATATTACTGAGTCCATCATTTATTAGACATATGAAACTGAAATAGCTGTTGCAAAAACCCAAATTGTTATAAAGAAAAAAGGTTAACATTAATAGCGGTGCCCAAACTATTAACTATTAACAAACTTAACAAAAAGAAAAAGTTCTGATCTTTCTATTTAAATTGCTTTGCTGATTCGTTTCCCCCCGTTTTCCCGATGTAATCACATCCCTAATTTTTCCTTCGGTGTCCACATACTTTTCCACTTCATACCGTACCCAACATTTAAAAATTCAATGAAAACCATTTAACTGAAGAAACTTAGCAGTTATTTAAGCTAAAAATTTTGCACAAGTCTCAAAAAAAAAACCAACAACAAACAACCGGTCATCTGTCTCATGGAATCGTAAAGTACAGAAGCTAAACAGAAATTGCCAGAATAATGGACATATCACTTCTTTTAACCACTTGGTGTTTTTGAATACTTGAAATGGTTAAAAGACGGCCAGTTTTAAATAGATTTGCATTCGTTCTTTTGAACTTGTGTTTTTTTTCCTTTTTCGTTTTCTTTTTAGACAAAATCCACCTGAAAACAACACTATGTGCACAAAGGCTGAGAGCGTTTAGTTTAAGACCTGGGGCTTCACAAACGGCTTTGAAACAAACACTTCCATTGAGTTAAAATATTGTTTTCTGGACTGACTGCTGAACACTTAAAGCACCACTCCAGCAGTTTTTGTTATTTTTCTCAGCAGTGGTGCTCTAAACTTAAGTCACCTGGCCCAATCTTGTACGCATTTTGTTTTTTGCATCGTTTTTGGCCTGTGGCATCATCAAGTGCTTCTAACTTCTGACTAGTGGGAAGTCAGAAGTTACATTACAAGCTCTTAATGCAACTCTATGAGAGCCAGAACGGGGTTCTTAAACTTGTACTGAGTTGTGATCTCCAACTCGCTTCATGAAACACTGGGTGCTGCTAGAAGGCCACAAACTGCCAGAGACTGACGAGAGCAGTGGTGATAGAAGATTTATACGCTGGAGAGCAAGTATAATACGGGACATAAATTTAATGCATTAATCCAGCGGTGAAATAAAAGAAAACCCTGAAGTGGTGGTTTAATATATTGTAATTTGAGATGTATACTGCATGGGAGAATAGTTATTGGTACTAAATCCCAAGAACACAACCCCTCCCTGCCCCCCCAAAAAAGGTTAAATAAAAATCAAATTATACAGATGATGCAAATTCTTAAATATAAAATATGAAACAGAAGTGCTAGAAACTATACAGTAAATAATTTTCTGTGACTATGACAGGAGCTTCCTTACAGTCCTGTATAGTACACAGTGAACTAGAATAACAAAATTGAGTCGTTGGCACCTGGTGTACAGAAAAGCAGCTCATTCGGCACAGATAAAGTACTGTACAGAGTGCTGAACATGCAGCATGGTACTGTAAAACAGAGGGCAGCTACTAGACAGTCAATCAGTGCATGTACTAAAGTAACAAAAGTAATATTGAGGAAAAAGATAAAAATTGAAGCAACAAGATCAGAAATGAGTGGACAAGATCCAAAACAAAGGAATAAGTGAAAATACACAAATGAAGAAGAGCGAAAACAGGAAGAAGAATGAAGGCAAAATAACAACTGTTTATTAAGGAAGAGTTAAGGAGGAAAGAATTAATTATTTATGTTTTTGGTTTGATGAAGGGGAGCAAATCTCCAAAAAGGACCAACTTTTAAGTCACAGAATGAATTAAAACGCATCTTTTACCTTTTTAACTAATGGCTTACACATAGCAGTCTTTCCTATTTAGTTTTCTCTGGCACTTTATGATCCCTTTTTAGAGAGATGTGAAAGCTTCCTAAGATTTTAGCGTTAGTTGAAACGATTACTTCACTTTGTTAGAGATTAGTGTCGAGCTGCTGAAACGTAAGACAAATAATAAGTGTGAAGGGCTCTCCTTAAAGGGAACCGGTAAAAAAAATGTCACTAACCACCAAATAAAGAGTAAATCTACAGGTTAATAGCGTTCTAAAGCAGTTTCGGTCATCGCTCATTACATAAGTGAGCGGTAGGTGTAACCATTTCCAGGCAATGACGGACAACCCACATTATACTGATGCAATGCTGAGCCATAAGTCAATGTGTACTGGGGCGCGGATACAGACGCCGCTCACAACATACTAAGCAGTGATAAAATGCTCCACCCCTGGCTTTGTGACTGAAAGCCTGAGGCTATTAACCTGCAGGTGAATTCCATATCTGCAGGTTAATAGTGTTTTTAAATTTAAAAACCCTTTAAATTCTTTGTCCAGTTACTTCTACTAACAATTCATAAGTTTATGAAGCCGAAAGTAAATAAAAAGCAACTGGAGCCTTTAGGGGAAAATGAGGACATATTGTACTGATAAGATGCCTGACGTTTAATAGACACTTCAAGAAAGCTTCATTATATTACAACTAAAATTACAATCAATTCAGCTATACACATAATAATGGAACAACATGAATACCTGGAGGTGAAGAGTATTCAACTCATCCTCTGCATGAATCATATCACAAGTGACATAAATCAACATCAGATATTCTAAGACATGGTTTGCTTTGTCTGCAAGACAATTTCAGATAAACATGACTATTTACTCAGCAAGCAGAAAATAATCATCTCTTCATGGTGTCCATCACAGATAATTTACATCAAATTCACCAAGTAAATAATGTATACTTGCCCCTTCCTCAATATAAAAAGGTCTTTATTTTACACATTGGAAATTGATTTAATTTTTTAAATCCCATTTTCCTGAAGTAGTTGGCACCTGCAGGAGCATCTCAAACCTTCAATTGGAATGTTCTAGTATATTCCACATTGTGCACACTTTGATAATATACACTTATCACTTTTATATCAAATATTAAATTGACAAGTAGTATTTCATGTTAGTATCTAACTTTAAAGCAAAGTTGTTCCAAACTGCCAGTTATAGAGGGATATGCTGACTACCTTTTGTTGACTTATAACAGCCAGCCTTTTGAATCCTAGTGAAGGCAAGCTGCTGTCAAAAGGTGTCAAGCACCACATACTCCCCTACCTAAGTTGAGAACACCTACACGCTTAGCTGAACAGTGCATCCATTTGAATAGGGGAATAAGTGATATCGTGAGGAAAAGTTGATAACCAACAACTGATAAAGGTAAATAGTCACCTTAAATTCTGAAGTTATCTTAATAGTAATAGCTGTTACATCATCGCTGCCCCAACCGGGATGCTGCTCCAGTTTGCTCAGCTCCTCATTCCCCTCGTCTCCCAGCCTGTCCTGCGACTCCTTGGTCTCCCCTGAGTCTCCGGCTGCACCCCTGCATTTCGTGTATCAGGAGTGCTGAAGCTCTATCACCGCATCTCCTTCCTCCCTCACTGTGCCTCCCCAGTGCTCAGGTTTAAGAGGCCCGCACATGCGCAGCAGGGCTCTTGGGAGTGTGTTTACATCATGGCCGCGCTGCTCTCCTTTTTCTTTACTTGGAAGTGCCTCTCAGCCTGTGGCTGAAAGGCACATTGTATTTAATGTATCCTCCTTTTATGTAAGATGCCTGTTCGTCGTGTCCTTATAGTTAGTCTGCTCATCCTAGTTGTCAGGTCCCTGTGCTTCTACCCACACTCCATATATTGTCTCTGACCCTGTTTCTGCCAAATACTATCCGTGAACCTGCCTGTACCCATCTTGAGTCCACCAATCCCTGGAAGGATTTGTCCACCTGCCTGTGTCCTCTGGAATCAGCAAGCACAAGTTCGCACCATCCTGTACCTCATCCAGACCGGTTCCTTGTCTCCATCCTGTGGCGCCAGCTGCCAAGGTACCAGGATCAAGCCTGGGCTGCCTCCTGTTGGCTACCTATCTGGGTATGTACCTATTTCCACCTGTGGCTGTACTGAAGACTCTGTGGCCGTTCAGGTTCATTCCTCCGGCTCAATGAATGGTATCTTGGATGAGTGGACCCACTTCCTCCTCGTCCAGCTTGCCGAGCATGACAAGTTCAACCACTTCTTCTGCACTTCAGAAAATATTCTATTTTCCTTGCATTCAAATATTATAGAAATTATGTAAATTTAATTTCTGAACATAAAAGTGATTTCATCCATCTGTTAAATAAGTGATTCCCATGTAAGGAAAGTTTGGATACAGTAAATTCTTCAAAATGAATCAAGAGTGCTCTAGCACTCCTCCATCCTCAAAGCATAGCGTTTTTGACCAGCTGCCTCCTCAGGTATCTGGTGGAAGACAACAAAAGCTTTCTCTGCGAAAGCCAGGTAGATTAGCCAGTATTACTTTAAGACTGAACTATGCTAAATACTGTATCTCTCGAAACATTTAACCCTGAGTAGTCCTGGATGATTCTGGATAGGAGGTCTTTAACTTGACTGGATCCCAAAAAAAAAAATTGGGATTTCAAGAATGCAGTTACAACATACAACTTAAGAATTGGAGACCATTGCCCATGGGAAATTGGCAAAGATTCATCAGGAATGCTACTAGAAACCGATGTTGGGCTACACTTCACATTTGCAATAGGTCATAACAGGGAAAAGGCACGCTTCTAAATACTAAAGACACATGTCATGAAGGGCTTGAATAATTGAGACTGCAAGAGTCAATAAAAGTGACATTTGGTGTTAAATTTGAAGAAAGCACTTGTTTTATTACTGGTGTAGAGTTATTTAAGTTGTTCTTGTTTCATAGGTTTATTGCAAACAGCAGACATTTTATCAATTTTACTAATCAGCCTTATTTGCAATGGGGGATTAATAATTTTGATTGCAGCTGTAGATCAAGTCATTCAATGCTCTGTCTTGCTGCCAGCTATACAGCATATAAACTTTACATCTTAAAACTATGAAGTTGAAAAACCATCAGGTTTCAGCTCTATGTGGCAATGAGTCAAAGGTAAATGGTAATAGAAAGGACAGCTCTAGTTACATTTTATTCACTTTGGAGAATGTTTGGCTTTTTACAGCTATTTTTTATATTTTTTCTTTGAAAGGCATCTTATTTGTTCTATTATGCAATTCTATATTCTATTACATAATTGGTATGCATTGCTTTTTCCAAACTAAAATTGGATACTTAACTAATGAAGCTTTTTTTTTTATTAATTAAATATATATACTGGCTGTGGTACCCAGTGTAGCCTGGGATAGTAACTTAGGGGGGCTTTACACGTTGCGACATCGCTTCCGAAATATCATCGGGGTCACGTCGTTAGTGACGCACATCCGGAACCGGTAACGACATCGCAACGTATAAATACTAGATGCGCCGATAAACAATCGCAAAAGCGTTGAAAATCGGTGATCTGTGTAGCGTCGTTCAATTTCATAATGTCGGGTCGACCGCAGGTGTTGTTTGTCGCTCCTGCAGCTCCACACATCGCTATGTGTAAACCCGCAGGAGCGACAAACATCTCCTTACCTGCGTCCAGACGGCAATGCGGAAGGGAGAAGGTGGGCGGGATGTTATGTCGCGCTCATCTCCGCCCCTCCGCTTTTATTGGCTGGCCGATTAGTGACGTCAGGGTGACGTCGCTGTGACGTCGAACGCACCTCCCCCTTGAAGGAGGGTTAGTTCGGTGGTAACAGCGATGTCTCCGAGGAGGTACGTGCGTGTGAAGCTGCTGTAGCGATAATGTTCGCTACGGCAGCAAATACAGTGGGTACATAAAGTATTCAGACCCCTTTAAATTTTTCACTCTGTCTCATTGCAGCCATTTGGTAAAGTCAAAAAAGTAAAAAAAAAATTCTCAGTAATGTACACTCTGCACCCCATCTTGACAGAAAAAACAGAATTGTAGACATTTTTGCAAATTTATTAAACAAAAAAATAGAAATATCACATGGTCATAAGTATTTAGACCCTGTGCTCAGAAACTCATATTTAAGTCACTGCTGTCCATTTCCTTGTGATCCTCCTTGAGATGGTTCTACTCCATCGGAGTCCAGCTATGTTTAATTAAACTGATAGGACTTGATTTGGAAAGGCACACACCTGTCTATACAAGATCTCACAGCTCACAGTGCATGTCAGACCAAATGAGAATCATGAGGTCAAAGGAACTGCCCTAGGAGCTCAGAGACAGAATTGTGACAAGGCACAGAACTGGTCAAGATTACAAAAGAATTTCTGCAGTACTCAAGATTCCTAAGAGCACAGTGGCCTTCATTATCCTTAAATGGAAGACGTTTGAGACCACCAGAACTCTTCCTAAATCTGGCTGTCCAGCCAAACTGATCAATAGTGGGATTAGAGCCTTGGTGAGAGAGGTGAAGAAAAAACCCAAGATCACTGTGGCTGAGCTCCCATGATGGAGTAGGGAGATGGGAGAAAGTTCCACAAAGTTAACTATAACTGCAGCCCTCCACCAATTGTGCCTTTATGACATAGTGGTCCTACGGAAGCCTCTTCTCAGTACAAGACATAGAAAAGCCCGCATAGAGTTTGAAAGAAAAAAAAAACCACATGAAGGACTCCCAGACTATGAGAAATAAGATTCTCTGGTCTGATGAGACAAAGATAGAACTTTTTGGTGATAATTCTAAGCAGTATGTGGAGGAAACCAGGCACTGCTCATCACCTGCGCAATACAATCCCAAGAGTGAAACAAGGTCTTGGCAACATCATGCTATGTGGGTGTTTTTCAGCTGCAGGGACAGGACGACTGGTTGCAATTGAAGGAAATATGAATGCGGCCAAGTACAGAGATATCCTGGAAGACAACCTCTTCCACAGTGCTCTGGACCTCAGACTTAGCTGAAGGTTCACCTTCCAACAAGACAATGACCCTAAGCACACAGCTGAAATAACAAAGAACTGGCTTCAGAACAACTCTGACCATTCTTGACTGGCCCAGCCAGAGGGCCTGACCTAAACTCAACTGAGCATCTCTGGAGAGACCTGAAAATGGCTGTCCACCGACGTTCACCATCCAACCTGACGGAACTGAAGAGGATCTGCAAGGAAGAATGGCAGAGGATCCCCACATCCAGGAGTGAAAAACTTGTTGCATAATTCCCAAGAAGACTTATGGCTGTACTAGCTCAAAAGGGTGCTTCTACTCAATACTGAGCAAAGGGTCTGAATACTTATGACCATGTGATATTTCAGTTTTTCATGTTTTATTAATTTGCAAAAATGTCTACATTTCTGTTTTTTTTCTGTCAAGATGTGGTGCAGAGTGTACATTAATGAGAAAAAAAATGAACTTTTTTTAATTTACCAAATGGCCGCAATGTGACAAAGAGTGAAAAATGTAAAGGGGTCTAAATACTTTCCGTACCCACTATATGTTTGTCATGTAGTGTGAGTGCATTAATATACTCACCTACTACTGCTCTCTCCGGTGTCCAGCGCGGCTCCAATCCTCTTTATGCTTTTCAGACTCTCCGGGTCACACTGTGCTCTGTGTGATTAGACGTGATTTTTACAATATAAGGCTGAATTTATATGTCCAGTAATCATCCATTAGAACGGATCCTTCAGAGATCCATTGAGAAAAACATTGAGCAAACACAATTTCTTTCCTGTCGTTAAATAACCAATGTCTGCCGGATCCGTTTTTTTTTTTTTTTAACAATTGAGTCTATGGAGAACAGATCCGTAAATGAATTCCTATTTAGCTGTAATTTTGTATTACAAATTTACCGGATCCATTTTTTTCTTACAAGAGCCATTACAAATTGAAGATAATTAGCAATTTGTTAACGGATCTGTTCTTCATAGGCTCCCATGTTAAAAAAAAAAAATTAGATCCGGCAGAAATCATTTTGACAACGGATCTCTGCAGGAACCGTTCTAAAGGATGATTACCGCATATGAGAATTCAGTCTAAATCTTTGAAATATCAGAACAAGGCTCCATAGACTTGTATAATGAAAGACTTCTACCTCAGAAATACAGCATAGAGTGAGCCGGCTAGTTGCAATTGTGGTGATGTCATTCAGAAGCAGAGAAGAGCGGCGCTGGACAGCTGAGCGAGCAGCAGTAGGTGAGTATAAGAATACACACAATATATTATATGTACAAATAAACACACATATATATATATATATAAATAAACAATACCAGAAAGCACGGACAATCCCGTGCCATATTCACAATATGGACAAAGCCATATACAGATAGCTATAGGCAGGAAGGAAAAAATTCTGTACAACGACTGTATAGTAAAAATTGTATACTTTATTAATAGAAAAATGCTCAAAAGCAGACAAACAATGTTAGATTAAAAATAGCAGAGACAATTAAATGGTAAGTGCCAATAGATGGCGCCCTCAACCTAGAATAGGTATATGGTGGCACATACTAAAATACAGCACACAGCACATGAAAGGCTAGGAGCCAATATGACATAAAACTAAAGTGTACTGCTGCCTATTGAGTACCTGCTGCTGATACATCAAATACATAGTGTCAAAGAAGACTTGCAACAGCGTACTATAACAGTGCAACAAAACATACCTAGTTGGTAGATGAGAGCCCAGTTCCCCGACCCATAGGTTTCGGTGTTACTCCTTCTTCCGGGGGTGGTCTCTGATTAAAAGAGGTAACCTTATAAAGGATGAGTGTCCAATCATAATCCGTATTGACCCTAACCAATCAGGCCATAGGGTATATGCAGTGACGTTGTATCAGAGAGGACAAATACCATGCCCATCACCTCAATAGGTGGATACACAGGGCGTGCAGCAGGTGGGGGTGTGGCCAAGGCCCCCACGTGCAAACACACATGGAACGCCGCAAAATATACCCGATGGCAGAGTAACGCCATACCGGAAGTAGTGTATGCCGTACAGGAAGTGACGTATCGTGAATCTCCGCGTCACTAACGTGAGGGTGCGCACATCATGTGGCTAGTGTAAGTCCGCCCTCAATACCTAGATGCGCCTGCGCACCCAGACAGTGACACAAATCCACAGGTACACGCCACAGTGGCGAAATCGTCACTGCTGGGTGCAAGAACAACTTTATATATAATACATTATAGTGCGAACATCGGGCTTAGAATATATAGCAGACTTTATCACAACATCGCCACAATAAGAAAGTACACACCACGTGACCCACAGGAACAAGCCCATAGCCCCACGTGTGTGCACACAACCCACCAAAGCGACGTGGAGTGGTGCGCCATATGATCAGTACTATCACCAATAGGCGTTTAACACACCACTTCACACACCGATTACAGCATCGGCGCACCCATCATATATGTGTACCGTAACATTAGAAATTCACAGCAATCGGCAACATTTATGTATATAGCAGCGCCCAAGCATATCCAACACTATCACATCATACAACCGCAAAATCCACTGTAAGAATCAAATGTCCAGCATCAAGGAGGATAAAAATAAAACTTGTATTTATTTGTATGATTATAAAAACATACAGACTGTGCAGTGGACACAGAGGCACAAGTGCAAAAAGTGGATCTATCCGACGCGTTTCGACCAGAGAGTCTTATTCATGAATAAGACTCTCTGGTCGAAACGCGTCGGATAGATCCACTTTTTGCACTTGTGCCTCTGTGTCCACTGCACAGTCTGTATGTTTTTATAATCATACAAATAAATACAAGTTTTATTTTTATCCTCCTTGATGCTGGACATTTGATTCTTGCTGCCTTCATCCCCGCCCAGGCCAGGGCGTTCCGCGCATCGGTGCAGAGTGCAGGAGTGAAGAGGGGTGAGCTGACATATTTCTCCTTTCGCAAAATCCACTGTGGCGCACACGCGTAAGACCAAAGGGACCCGCGCCGCCGCGGGCGCGTCAAACCACGGCCAAGGGGACAAAGTCGCCGAGGCGGTGGAACAAGGAGACGCGCACATGGCGGCACCGGGTCCCCGGGCAGACACGCGCGCGCACCGGACTCACGGAGATGAGGCGGAAGTGAAAGATCACCATATACCTATTCTAGGGTGAGGGCGCCATCTATTGGCACTTACCATTTAATTGTCTCTGCTATTTTTAATCTAACATTGTTTGTCTGCTTTTGAGCATTTTTCTATTAATAAAGTATACAATTTTTACTATACAGTCGTTGTACAGAATTTTTTCCTTCCTACACACATATACATATATATATATATATATATATATATATATATATATATATATATATATATATATATATATATATATAATTGCCTTATTCTGTCTGTCTTGCTCCATAATTCCAAAATGACGTCATTACAGTGACAACCGGTGCATTGGCCGCTGGGCTACGCCCCCCGCACATTGGATGCTGGGCCCCGCCCCCCGCACACATTGACCGCTGGGTCCCGCCCCCCACACACATTGGCCGCTGGGTTCCGCCCCACGCACACATTGGCCGCTGGCCCCGCTCCCTGCACACATTGGCCGCTCGGCCCCTCCCCCGCACATATTGCCCGCTCGGCCCCACCGCTTGCACACATTGGGCACCTATTCCACCTATTAGACACCTTCCCCCAAAACTACTCCACCTATTAGACACCTCCCCGCCAGGACTACTCCACCTCTTATCCTCCTCTTCCCCCAGGACTACTCTTCCCATTATCCTCCTCTCTCCCCAGGACTACTCCTCCTATTATACTCCTGCCCCCCAGGACTAATCCTCCTATTATACTCCTCACCCCCCAGGACTCCTCCTCCTAATACTCCTCTCTCCCCAGGACTACTACTCCTATTATACTCCTCTCTCCCTAGGACTACTCCTCCTATTATACTCCTCTCTGCCCAGGACTACTCCTCCTATTATTGTCCTCCTATAAAAACTCTGAGGGGTGCGCAGCATGGGGGATGGAGCACAATGAGGGGTGCGCAGCATGGGGGGGATAAAGCACGAGGTGGGGTGCGAAGCATGGGGGGATGGAGCACAATGAGGGGTGCGCAGCATGGGGGGGATAAAGCACGAGGTGGGGTGCGAAGCATGGGGGGATGGAGCACGATAGGGGGGTCCACAGCATGGGGGATGGAGCACGATGGGGGTGCACACCGCTCCCCAAAACACACACACACCGACACCCACGCACCGCAGAACACACCACATACACACTTGGAACCACAAATACTGCCCTACACAGACACCCACACACACAGACAATGCTGCACACAGACAACACCCAACACACAAACACCACGGCACACACAAATATACACACTGCACAAAACATACCTCCCCCCAAAACACACACACGCACACCACACCCACACAAACCGCGCAACACACACAGCACCACACACACAACGCTGCAAAGACACAGCGCTCCACAAACAAGGCAACACAAACAACGCAACACACAAACACCGCTCTCTCACACACACCCACACCGACAACATCCAGAACATTTACAGCATCCTACACAAACACTTGGCAACTATACACAAAATCATCTATATATCAAAAATCATACATTAACTTCACAATAAATTCTAGAATACCCGATGCGTTAGAATCGGGCCACCATCTAGTTTAATGAATACAAAATGAGATTGCTGCTGTAAGTAAATAACTGCAGTTTCCAAAGACAAGCATAAAAGTCTAGAGTGGAAGAAGGTACACATCGAAAATGAAGTTACCATAACTAAAATTGATACAAAATAGTAGTGGACTGAAGTAGTGCAAAAAGATATCTATAAAACAAAGACAAATAAATAATGCATACATATAATTGAAGGTTCTAACAGTACAACAAATGGGCTACAGCTGATTCCGGATACCCTTTGCCACCAAGGATATAGTTGTGAAGGACTAAATAGCACATATGCACATATGCCTTCAGGAGATATACAACCTCTCAAGGTTCACTACATGTAGCCAGTGGCAATTTATCTCATCTTTTAGGACTCAAAAGGACACTGAAGGACATACACATGGCTCCGTATACATAGTTATGATATACAGACGCTGCATACATAAACTTGTAATTTAGGACAACGTCTTCGATTTTACATTGTGTTATTTGTGGTAAATCTACATATGTGCTGTTTAATGAAATTTTATCATGCTTTATTGAAACAGTTCAGTGACCAATTAGGCTATGCTAGAAAAGTATATAACAAATCTCAATTGTAAATTCCCTTTAACCCTTTCCCTGCAAACAATGTATATTCAAAGGTCCTAACAGGTAACGGACCCAGTAGTCAAGGTCAGGTTTCTGCCACCTACCGTATTTTTCAGATTGTAAGACGCACTTTTCCTCCCAAAAATTTGGGAGCAAAATGGAGTGAGTCTTAAAATCCAAATATTCCTTACTGGGTGGAGAATTGGTGCAGGCGGCTGTCTGTGCAGTGCGTCTGTCTGTGAGGGCGGCAGGCTGCCTTTCCGTGCAGCCAGGCAGTGGGCTGCCTCTCCGTGCGGCCAGGCGGCCTGCTGTCTCTCTGTGCAGCAAGGCGGCGGGCGGCAGGCTGCCTCTTCGTGTGGGCAGGCGGCAGGCTGCCTCTCCGTGCTGCCAGGACCAACCCCACCAGCATCGCCCCTGCCTCCTGTGACTCAACTCCACCCCCGCTGCCAACCCCCTCCAGTAAGACAACACCGGAGTATAAGACGTACCCCATTCATTTTTTCTTTTTTTATCTATAAATTTGGGGTGCGTTTTATAATCCGGTGCATTTTATGAAAATGATAAATATGGTAATCTGAGAGCAACGTAATGTAGAAACAGAGATCCGGATTCCAGAAATGTGTCACTTACTGTGCTGCTCAGTGTAGTTTTGAAGAAAAATAAAAAACACTTATCAACTGTTAAATTAAATCAATAAAATTACTTCTTTATTAATTAATATTAAAACCACCTATACCCTACAAAACACCATATCTACAGACATTTACAATACACAATTGTTTCTGACCTAAAACATTTTAGAGTTCCTTGATAGGAAGGAAGGGGGGGACCAATATCTATACCCTAAGATAGGGTATTTATCCTTAACTAACAATGGAGGTTTAGCACCCTTGGGTAAAGTGGTTCCCCCATTCCACGGTGGGTGTCAATATGTATAATACCTGAACTTCCTAATCTCTAACAAGCAGGGGAAACTGTCTAATAGTGTAAGGGTATATACCAACTTATCATACAGAGAAGATAATATAATTAAAAACTAGGGTGTTATAAGGATTTTTTTCAGGTAGGAGCACTGTACATTAGGCATTCAAAATCCAGTGTCTCCACTACTGAACACATTTTTTCCCCCACTTAGTTTTTGGGGTTCATCAGGAAACTGTAGTAGAGCTCAATTAGGATTTATTTACTTGCTGCCAGTATATAAAATATAACTTTTACTTGAAAAATATAAAAAAATATTAAGATATAAGATAGATATAAGATAGATTGAGGGTATTGTTATATAAAAAAATAGCAGATTGCTCAAAAACACTATTCTTCCAAGAAATGGTCTCAGTATTGGATTACAGGGGAAAATACAATGATGTCAATCTATATATTATTGGTGCTTTAAAAATAAATATTAATAAATAAATAATATTAGATAATAGACAATATCGCTCCAATGTAGATTGGCTTTGTAGCTCATTGAAGGGAATCTCCCAGCAGGTTTTTGCCATGTAATTTGAAGACTGCATGATGCAAGGGTGAAAACACAGAATTCAGGGATGCCTGTCTTCTTAAGGTCCAATCTGTTTTTTATTTACTTTGTTTAAACAGCAGGACTTCTCACTGCTCAGACTGCAATGTCAGGAGCACAGCAGTCCGGCACACCCCCTCCTTTGAATGACACCTCACTATCAATGTACATTCCCTATAGAGAGCCTGGTGTGGGCAGTGCAGCTCTCTCACCTCTACTGCATGGCTAACTCTAACAGCTCTGTTTATATCAGAATGGCTGCACCCAGTAATCTAAGTGATGCATCATTGGATTCAGGATCTCTTTGCCTACATCATGCTGCTCTCAGATGAGGTTGGAAAAAAAATAAAAATCTGCCAATGGTATTGCCTTTAATAGGTGACTAATCCAGCTGAATTTTATAATCCAATTAAACTAAACTGTGTAGTCAGGGATTTATAGTGTTAATAACTAAATTGTATGATCCAGATAAACTGAGCAGGGCAGTGAGGAGTTAATGGTGTTACAAGGTTCTATTGCAGTAATACAGATCCTTGCCATCACCTGTTAACCCTATTGTTATTTTAAGCCTGCGCATCCTATAGCCCACACATCAGGCTGGACTCAGATGAGCGTATGGCATCCGATGCGACAGCATCGGATGCAATATGCTAATGACTCCCGCCTCAGGCTCTACTGTGAGCGTGAGCCAAGTGTCATGCGACTGTGACCCGGTCCTGCAATCAGATCACAGCTGTGAAGCTGAGGAAGGCTATGCGGAGAGGGAGGGGTTAATCCCTCCATTGTCAGCCTGTGCGTATATTGCACTGCACTGGGATAACATCCGAGTGCAGTCCGATGTATCTCTAGCACCCATTCACTTGAATGGGTGTGAGGGATACGGCTCTAGCAGGAAATCACAGCATGTTGCCGCTTTTCTCGCATCCAGAATGTATATACGAGAAAAGCTGCCCAACTGCTCTCCCTCATTGACTAACATAGGTCCAAGTGCAATGCGAGATTTTCTTGCATTGCACTCGTCCGATTTTCATGCTCGTGTGAGCGTACCCTCACAAACACTCTACACTATCATATAAACTACATGAGTAGTATAAAAGATATTGAAAAAAATAATTTCAATTTTGTTTTCATTTGAAAACACAAAGAAATAGACTTTTTTTGCATTAAATAAGATAGAAGACAATAGATTGCCTACAGTCAAAGCTCTACATGCTGTGCACCTCACATCCAGGGTCAGTATATTAAATAGAATTGAATATTTCATTGTCATACCATAATAGCAAATGTTTGTCAGAGTGATGATAGCATCATAGGCTGTACTTTAACAGGTGGAAAAGGTTACTACATTTTTCTTAGTTTATTTTCTCTTTTTTTGGGAATGCAGATCATGTTAACGTGACCAAGCTAAGACAATAGATCGCACTGTCAGAACATCGATATACTAACTCTATAATTTGCATTTAAAAATGACTTACGGAACTAACAGACGGCTTATCAACTACTTGTTTGCTGACTGGCGCAGTGAATGTCATGTAATAGATAGATCGTTCAGTGTGTATAGGCTGCCATTGCTCTTAGCAGTGCCAGTCCTGTTTACACAGAATAATGCGCTGCAAAACATGATGATCTTTTGTGCAAACCAAAAGATTATTTAATACAAAGAACAAGCACCCAATGAACGACAGCCTGTTTAGACAAAGATTATGAACGAGCTTAGGGTACAGTCACACTTTAGCGACGCAGCAGCGATCCGACCAGCGATCTGACCTGGTCAGGATCGCTGCTGCGTCGCTACATGGTCGCTGGTGAGCTGTCAAAAAGGTAGATCTCACCAGCGACCTGTGACCAGCCCGCAGCCAGCAGCGACGTGCAAGCGACGCTGCGCTTGCACGGAGCCGGCTTCTGGAAGCTGCGGGCACTGGTAACTAAGGTAAACATCGGGTATGGTTACCCGATGTTTACCTTAGTTGCCAGCCCACACCGCTTAACTTAGCGTGTGCAGGGAGCAGGAGCCGGCACTGGCAGCGTGAGAGCTGCGGAGGCTGGTAACGAAGGAAAATATCGGGTAACCACCTTGGTTACCCGATGTTTACCTTGGTTACAGCTTACCGCAGGCTGTCAGACGCCGGCTCCGGCTCCCTGCACATTCAGGAATGTTAGTCTCTCGCTGTCACACACAGTGATGTGTGCTTATCAGCGGGAGAGCAACAATACAAAAACGAACCAGCACTGTGTGTAACGAGCAGCGATCTCACAGCAGGGGCCAGATCGCCGCTCAGTGTCACACGCAGCGAGATCGCTAATGAGGTCACAAAAAACGTGACTCAGCAGCGATCTCAGTAGCGAACTCGCTGTGTGTGAAGTACCCCTTAGTCACAAAATTCATGCAGTGTTAATGGACCTTTAGTCTAAAGCCCCCGTCACATTTAGCGACTTACCAGCGATCCCGAAAACGATGTGACCTGATAAGGATCGCTGGTAAGTCGCTGGGAGGTCGCTGGTGAGATGTCACACAGTCAGACCTTACCAATGACGCAGTAACGATACAGCGACCTGTATAACGATCTCTGCTGTCATTGGGACCCTGTCACACAGTGTCAAACAGTGCCCTGCCCAGCAGGACATCGCCTTTTTAAGAAAATGGTCCAGTACATTCAGCAATGACCAGCGACCTCACAGCAGGGGCCAGGTCGTTGCTGGATGTCACACACAACGAGATCGCTAGCAAAATCAATGTTGCGTCACAAAAAACGTGAATCAGCAGCGATATCGCTTAGTGAGACGTGGCCTTAAGGCCAAGTTCACACAATTTGTTTTTGATCAGTATTTTACATCAGTGTTTGTAAGTCAAATCCAAGAGGGGTAACAATTGCAGAGGTGGTGCCCGTATTTCTATTATACCTGTCCTCTGATTTTTACACTCCTGATTACACTCCAGAATTGGGGGAAATGTCTGTTTATGGATTTTTCAGCATTGGATCAAAAATTTAGACTAGAAATTACACCAAAAGGTGATTCACCTATATAGATGCAAAGATACTGGTTAAAACATCTTTTTGAAGATGAGATAATTTTTGCTTGACATATCGGATCTTGCATTAAAGTAAGCGGTTTCTCATTTAAAGCTTTATCTAAAATGAACACTAATCCTCCCATGTCAGAAGGGTGTTTGATAGTAGAATTCTTTTGTAGCTTTTTTAACAGGTTAAGTTGCATAATGTGTTATTTCTCATTCTCTGTGTGAATAATCATTTAAGATGATGCTCCACAGAGTGTTGGGAAGTATCCCTAATCCGATGGAATAAAATGCTGGATTACGAATAGATTATTTATGTTATATTGGTTCATTATAATGTAGTAGATTCTCCATTTAATTCTGTAACAAATATAGGTGCACGCTGTTACTAGAAATTCATTGGAAGTACTGATCGCATAGAGGCGTTCACAAAACAATTGCTTGTTGGCTCTTAATATACTGTTTAAAAGATATTAACCGGTTCACGAACGGCCAATTTAGTGCTTTCCGGTGTTTTTTTCGCCTTCCTTCTTCTGAGAGATGCAACAAGTCAATCTGGTCATGTGAGGGCTCATTATTTGCAGAATGAGCTGTACTTTTAAATGAAATCATAACTTTTACCATATAGTGTACTGGAAAATGGCGAAAAAAACTCCAAATGCAGAAAAATTGCAAAAAATGTGCAATTGCACTATTGTTTGAGATATTTTATTCACGGTGTTCACTATATGGTAAAACTGATGTGTGGGTGTGATGCCTCAGGTAGGTGCGAGTTCGTAGATACCAAACATGAATAGGTTTATTTTTATCTAAGGGGATTAAAAAAATCTGAACTTTGTCTAAAAAAACCTGGCGTACGTTTTGCGTCATTTTCCACGACCCATACCGTTCCTTATTATTTGTGTCTCGGGCTGACATTTTTAATGGTATAATTTTTGCTCTGATGCTATGTTTTGATCTTCTGTTATTGCATTTTGCACAAAATCTGCGGCGATCAAAAAACTTAATTTTGGTGTTTGGAATTTTTTGCCACTACGCCATTTACCGATTTAATTGATTTTATATTTCGGTAGATTGGGCATTTCTGAACGCTGCAATACCAAATATGTGTATGTTTTAACCCTTTCATTTTCAATGGTACGAAAGTGGGATGATATGAACTTTTAGGGGGTTTTTTATTTTTTTTTAAATTTTCAAAACTTTTTTTTAATTTTTTTTTTTTTTATTTTACTAGTCCCCCTAGAGGATTATAAGGATCAGCAGTCTGATCGCTCATTCATTTCTCCCAGAGCAGAACCACTGGGAAAAATGATCATCTCTTGTAACAGGCAGTACTCGACTGCTTCTTACAGGACATGTGCTACCATGACAACCATAGGATCCACGTGATCACGTCATGTGACTTCTGGTGGAGGCCTGTGAGTATGCAATCACTGCTAAAATGGTGCTGTCAAATCTTGACAGCACCATTTAAGGGGTTAACAGGTAAGGGTGGATAGCGATTCAACTTGTACCTGCGAGGCACACGTCAGCTGTACAAATCAGCTGACATGTGCGCGGATTCCCATCTGCAGGCCGCAGCAGTAGGTGGGGATTAACACACTGACCGCCGGGTTGTTATATTGCCCTCGGTCGTTAAGGGGTTAATAAATTAATAGAAAAAAAACAAAGAAAAAATAACTCTTAAAATAGATATTTTATTAATATTAGTATTACAATTGTTAAGTATAAAAGCTAAATTGCTTCTAGTATTTACACATTATAGACCAGTCACGTGAGGTGAGTGTGGAAAGGTAGAGATGATTGGTGGGATGAGTGATGGTAATCTCTTAGCTATAGGTAAGCCAGTTAAAATAGTTGTAGTTTTAAGGTAGTCATCCTATGATTAGGGAATAGGGGGTTATCTATCCCTCCCTTATTACCTACCTGCCAGCAGAGGTGCACCATAAAGTTTTGGGTACTCCCCGCTCCTCGTCGTCTCCCCCTAATCTTTCCCTGCAACCTAACAGTTGCCAAGGAGGCAATCACCACCAAGAAAAGATGATTAGTGACAGTTGTCACAGGTCAAAGATATTTACTAGATTGCCATAAATATGACAACCAAGAAACAACTGCACAGTCATAGACAATGTTACTAAATATGTAAAATCACAAAGTCTAGAGAGAGAAAATAAAGAACCCCAGCAGGGATGACTTATCTGCTGGGACCATCCAATGACATATACTTACTAGAAGCTCTGTATGATGTTTGGGGAGCATTTGCCCCCCATGTATGTTGATACCTGAAAACTCAGCATTCTGAATATATATTAATATCCCTAACTGAGTATGTGGAACAATTACTCCCCTCCCCCCCCTTGATAGACCTGGCATATATGTGTCCAAACTGTTTGCTTCTATGCTAAAGACCATGCATGCACAGTAGGACGGTTTACTGTCACCTATGTCCTTACTCCACCTAGTGGTACTAAAGCGGTGGATGGTGGATGTTTTTGCTGGGTCTAACCAACAGATCCAAATACTGGGTCTAAATGGCGCAGGTGCACTCTGAAAATTGAAGGCGGCATGTCCACCCTTGGAAAATTGAACGCATTTACGTTCTGCAATACTCTTACTCCTATAACCATGCTACGTCAGCGGCGCATGCGCAGTGGCACTGGCACACTGCAAATTAATTGCACTAGCCCAGCGTCACTATATATGACGTAAGTGGAGGGGGAAGTGCCACTTCTTTGCCGCGCAGGCGCAGATGTGCAGGCACGTCGGGACTTGAATAAGTCCGGCCCAGCACTGCCATGTAAGATAGAGGAGGAGTCAAAACTACGTCCCGGGTATGGCAACTGCGCATGAGCGGCAGCATCATCATGGCAAAATGATGTATTTCCGGCCTAGCGTCACTCGCTGACGCATGGCTTAGCAAGAAATACTTGTACATTTAAAGGGCTGAGTTTGTCACGAGAGGCTGTACCTCTTACAGATAGACGGCACTGCGGGATCTACTTAGCCTGCAGCCGCATTGAAGACGACTTGCCCTGCATCATAAGCCACTGATTGTCGCTTTAAAAGTTACAAGTTTATCAGAACGTCCAAGGTATGTGACTTTAACTGTCCGGCCTTTAATAGCTGTCCTTGCCGAGGATGTGCACTGTTTGTGGATATCACACTGTATTTGATTTTGAAACTATATTTCTGTCTAGAGAAAATATCTTTGGATTGGACATGAAACCCTTTAAATTCCCCTGATGAACCCCTAAGTAAACCTAAATAGGGGGGAAACGCGTCTGGATATGTCATTGGATGGTCCCAGCAGATAAGTCATCCCTGCTGGGGTTCTTCATTTTCTCTCTTTAGACTTTGTGATTATACATATTTAGTAACATTGTCTATGACTGTGCAGACTTATCTGCTTGTGCAGTTGTTTCTTGGCTGTCATATTTATGGCAATCTAGTAAAAATATCTTTGACCTGTGACAACTGGCACTAATCATCTTTTCTTGGTGATGGGTGCCTCCTTGGCAACTGTTAGGTTGCAGGAAGAGATTAGGGGGAGACGAGGAGGAGCAGGGGGTACCCAAAACTTTATGGTGCACCTCCGCTGGCATGTAGGTAATAAGGGAGGGATAGATAACCCCCTATTCCCTAATCATAGGACGACTACCTTAAAACTACAACTATTTTAATGGCTTACCTATAGCTAAGAGATTACCATCACTCATCCCACCAATCGTCTCTACCTTTCCACACTCACCTCACGTGACTGGTCTATAATGTGTAGACACTAGAAGCAATTTAGCTTTTATACTGAACGATTTTAATACTAATATTAATAAAATATCTATTTTAAGAGGTTTTTTTTTTCTTTGTTTTTTTCTGGTATAATACTCCTGCTTCTAATTAATTTGGTTATAGTTAATAAATTAATGAATGGTTTTGCTTGTAGTGAAGGAATGTAATTGAAAATCCTTGAAAAAACTTTGAAATGCTCAGTGGTCATTTTGGTAGCCGACAATAAATGTCAGGTTTTGTACAGCATTGGATTCATTGGGGATTGTAGTCACACGAATTGAAGCATGAATACTCATATTACAAAGCATCATCCAAGGTGGCGTTTTGAATAAATTCTCCTTTTTGCGTTTTCTGTACTGCTCTATTGCTCTATATTAAACAAAAGATACTTAAATCACTCTGTGCCCTTGGTAGACGTGCATTTTCAAACATGACAATGATCCAAAGCGTACAACTGTTAAATTCCTGAAGAAAAGGGTGAAAGTGCTTCAGTAATCAAGTGCCTCCTGATCTGAATCCGACCAACAATCTGGAAATGTTCATGGGGTACGAACACTTTTTCAAGACACTGTGTGTGTATGTATATATGAAAATTATATACATTATATACATTATATACATACATATATATACATATATATATATATATATATATATATATATATACACACTACATACTGTATATATAAAATTGCTCAATAAGTGTAGATACAACTGCTGGTCATAAGTGGAAAAAGTGAAATGCGGATGCATGACAAACAATATCGCCTGCTCAAAGGTGACTGTTTCTTTAGCGGGTCACTTTAGACATCTAAGATACAGTATATGTTTGCCAAGTAAAACCTTTAGAACACAATTTAATGTTCGTGTCCCGTCACTTCATCACGTAAAATATTGCCCGGGGGCCTCCAACATTTCCTGCATGGAATATACAAAATGTCACAATGGCATTTTTTTTTTTAAATAATGTGCCTGATATGCAATCACAAGAGGGGCAATACATTGCCGTACCAATTTCTTAGCTGCCAGGTCTTCGCTAGAAAGCAAACAGCATATCGGTGTTCCTGTGCGAGGAAATGAGTAACAGAGCTCAAGAGAGATCCTACACAATCACAGATGTTTAAATAACAGCCTGTTTCACAATCCCACTTGGACTTCAAAAGGTTAAAGGTGGCAAAGAATTGCAAACCTTCAGGATATTCACAGTAAGAGCCATAATGTACTGGGCTACAGCTCTGTCTATTTTTAACCACTGTGGACATTGATGGTGTCCAGTGACTGATTATGTCACTAAAAGATAATTCAATCCAGAGATACTCTGTACGTTGCATCGGGCTGTTACTTAAAAAGAAAGATATTGTTCTATACTGAAAAATAAGCAGGTCTGATTAAGCCAGAGAAGAAAGGCCAGTATAGATCCCAAATTAATCAATCCTGTTAAGTGAATCTAGCGCAGTGTGTAAGCTCAATCCTGTAAGACGCTATTTCAGTTATGGCCACATAATTAACCAATTACAGGAAACAAATCTGCAATTTTAAAGGAGTACAGGAAAAACTCATACAATGGGATCTACTTAGCAAGGGGCATGATATAAGTCATGCAACATCTTCCTAGACCCTGCACAATGCATAACACAGTATCAGTTTTTGCTGGATTGTGCAGATTATTATTGTTATCAAGCTTTGCCATTTCAAACTAACTTAAAAAAAAAATACCATTCACAATAAAATTAAAAAAAAGGCACATATAAAACTGGAAGTAGGCAGTACCGCGTCGAAGAAAAGCAAGTCTTCTTTTATTAGGTGTGCATATAAACTGGTGACAGGTTAAAATGAGAATGTCTATGCGTTTCTGCCCTCTGGAATAAGTACAAGAGTTGCATAGATTTAAGGCCACTTTCACACTGCGTTCCTCTCCCCATTCAGTTGTCCTGTTGGGGCTTCCGTTCGAAGCCACCCCAAAACAAAGTTTCGGACATATGCGCCGACGGTTCCACTGACTATAATGCTGCAGACTGAGTCACCGTGTGCTCCGTTTTGCACTATTTTCAGGAGTAAAGGCTTATTGGAGGAGGACACCCAGAGGCAGTCTACTATGTCTAGGTGGCCGCCTCCAATAGGCATATACTCCTGAAAATGGTACACGACAGAGCACATAGTGACTCCATCTGCACCAGTAAAGTGGCTCCTTCGGCACCTATGTCTGAAACCAGTTTTTGCTAGAGGTTCAGACAGAAGCCTCGACAAGACCAATGAACGGGGAGAGGAACAAAGTGTAAAAGCAGCCTAATCATTTAACCTGTCACCAGTTTGTATGCACACCTAATAATAGAAGACCCACTATTCTGTGAAGTTGGACTACCTCCTTCCTTCTTCTGACTTGTGGTGTACAGGCGGATACACTATCAGTGCTCAAGATCACAGCTCTTACATGCAAGAGTGAGCTGGATTATCTCCTTCACGAATAATACTACAAAGCCATACTATCTCACAACAAGGCATAAATAATACAGTGCCTTTAAAAAAAATTCATACACAGTGAAATATTTCACATTTTTTCACAGTATGACCATAAACCTAAATGTTTTTTTTTATTTGGATTTTCTGTCACCTATTAACACAAAGTTGCACGTATTTGTGAACTGTATAGGAAATAATACATGGTTTTCTAAATATTTAAAAAAAATAAATCTGGAAATTGTATAGTGCATAGAAAGCTTTTGGCTAAAAGCAAAAATGGTATGTTAGGTAGAAACTTAACACTGCAAGTCACTGTGAAAACACCATCCCCAACAGCAAACATGATGGTGGCCGCATCATGCTTTGGGGAGGCTTTTCTTCCGCAGGGGCAGGGAAACTGGTCTGAGTTGATAGGAAGATGGATAAAGCTAACCTATTAGATGCTGCAAAAGACTTGAGACAGGGATGTAGCTTCACCTTCCAGCAGAACAACCACCCTAAACCTCCTGCCAGAGGTACAATGGAATGGTTTAGAGCAAAGCATATTTAAGTGTACGAATGGCCCAGTCACAGTCCAAACCTAAATCTCATTGATAATCTGTGACAAGACTTATAAATTGCTATTCACAGATGTTCTCCATTCAGTCTTACTGAGCTAAAGTTATTTTGCAAAGAGGAATGGGCAAAAAGACTTACAGCAGTAATTGCAGTGACAGGGGATCCTACAAAGTATTGACTCGGGGGGGGGGGGGTGAATACAGATGCATATCACAATTTTAAGATTTATAGTTTGAAAATGTTTAGAAAACTAAGCATCATTTCCTTTATACTTCATAAATACTTACTACTTTATGTTGGTAGATCATATAAAATAACAATAAAATACATTTACGCTTCTGACAAAATGGGAAAAACTTTAGAAAATCATACAGAATCCTAAATGCAACACATTCTCTGAAAAATAACCTGGAGATGCAAAGATGCTGGCAGTGATCAGATGACCTAACTTCTGTACAACTTCTATCCCAATAAGTTTAAGACATGCTGAGAATATCTATATCTATAGATATCTATATATATATATATATATATATCTATATATATATCTATATATTGTAAACGTTGCTTACCGCAACCTGGGGGTTTTACTCGCTTGCAGCGATGCAGGGTAGCTTAGGCATACACAGGCAACACAGTCTCTCTCAAAAATGCAGCAGTTTATTAGTACAACATAAACTGCCCTTCCAAAACACAATGAAGCCTCTCCTGGCTTAAAGTAAAAGTTAAACAAAACAACTTCACATACCGTGGGCTTCAAGTCCATTTAATGTCCATAGTAAAGGTATGGCTGTCTCCCCACGAGACACGGATTTCTGGTCAGTCTATGTAGCGGACCGCCCGCTCAGGTTTGGACACTACAAGTGTCAGAGTGGAGCTCCCTCAGCCTCCACACACTCAGTTCCAGAAGGTTGAAGGCAACCTACGCTTCCTTGGGCAGGTTCCTTCCAGAGGCTCCAACCTCTCTGAGAATAGCAGCCTCTTTACCTGCCTGAGGCTGCTCATCATGCAGGGCTGCTCCACACACACTGACAGTCTCCTAAATCAGCCTGGACACACCCACAGGTGGAGGTTTGTGTTTTCAGACCTGCACAGCATACTGGCATTGTTAAAGGGAACCTGACCCTTATATGCAGAACCAAGCCTTTGTGGAACTACAAGTCCCATAGCAACTTCTTCACTTTAATATCGCAGGGACCTTCTCCATTGCGACACATAGCGACCATTTACCACATTGGTGTTCGCTACCTCACAACATAAATATATATATATCCTCCTCTCCCCCCAGGACAACAACTCCTATTATCCTCCTCTCCCCCCAGGACTACTCCTCCTACTATACTCCTCTCTCCCCAGGACTCCTCCTCCTATTATACTCCTCCCCCCAGGACTACTCCTCCTATTATACTCCTTTCCCCAGGACTACTCCTCCTATTATACTCCTCTCTCCCCAGGACTAATATATATATATATATATATATAAAATTGCCTTATTCTGTTTGTCTGTGTTGTCTGTCTTGCTCCAAAATTGTGTCGTTACAGTGACAATGGTCAGATTGGCCGCTGGGCTCGGCCTGGCCCCGCCCCCCACGGATTGGCCGCTCGCCTCCGCCTGGCGCAGCCCCCCGCATGGATTGGCCGCTCGGCCAGGCCCCGCCCCCCCGCATGCATTGGCCACCTTGGCCAGGCCCCACCCCCTCACGCATTTGACGCTCAGCGTGGCCCTGCCCCCCGCAAGCATTCTCCGAACCGACACGGAGCCCCGCTGACAACTCGAGCATCGCGAGGATATGTGTCGGCTGGCCCCGACTCCCAGGTGACTGCTGCACCCCCGAGAGCCCACACCAGCGTATGTCGGCAACCCCACCAACACGAGGGTATGTGTCGGCTGGGTTGCCGGAACGCTGGTAACCATGGTACACATTGGGTAATATTGTGTAGCATGGTTACCAGCGTATGCCGCCTCCCTGCCCATTCAGATCGTTGGTCTCCTGCTGTCACACGCCGATGTGTGCTGCACAGCAGGAGACCAACAAAAAAAACAGTGAACCAGCACTGTCGCTTCCAATAGCTACATGATGTGTACCATGCTTACTAGATTACCCTGGCTACTGGCACACGTGTCCCGGAGCCGACGTAAGCTGGTAACCATGATGCACATCGGGTAACTATGCAAACCGCTTTGCATAGTTGTCCACTTGGCCACACACCCCCACAAACTCTGCCCGCTCGGCCACGCCCCCCACGCGCTCTGTCCGCTCGGCCATGCCCCACAAACGCTCTGCCCGCACGGCCACGCACTTGGCGATGCCCCCACGCGCTCTGCCCGCTCGGCCACTCCCCCACGCGCTCTGCCCGTTCGGCCATGCCCCCACGTGCTGTGCCCACTCGGCCACGCCCCCCACGTGCTGTGCCCGCTCGGCCACGCCCCCCACGTGCTGTGCCCGCTCGGCCACGCCTCCCACACACTCTGGCCACTTGGCCACGTCCCACACACACACTGGCTGCTCGGCCACGCCCCCCACACATATTGGGCACCTATACTCCTCCCCCCAGGACTACACCTATTATACGCCTCTCCCCCCAGGACTATTCCTCCTATTATACTCCTCTCCCCCCAGGACTACTCCTCCTATTATACTCCTCTCCCCCCAGGACTATTCCTCCTATTATACTCCTCTCTCCCCAGGACTGCTCCTCCTATTATACTCCTCCCCCCAGGACTACTCCTCCTATTATCCTCCTCTCCCCCCAGGACAACTCCTCCTATTATCCTCCTCTCCCCCCAGGACTACTCCTCCTATTATACTCCTCTCTCCCCAGGACTCCTCCTCCTATTATACTCCTCCCCCCAGGACTACTCCTTCTATTATACTCCTTTCCCCAGGACTACTCCTCCTATTATACTCCTCTCTCCCCAGGACTACTCCTCCCATTATACTCCTCACCTCCAGGACTCCTCCTATTATCCTCCTCTCTCCCCAGGACTACTCCTCCTATTATAATCCTCTCTCCCCAGGACTCCTTTTCCTATTATCCTCCTCTATCCTCAGGACTACTCCTCCTATTATCCTCCTCTCCCCCCAGGACTTCTCCTCTCCCCCCAGGACTACTCCTTCTATTATACTCCTCTCCCCCCAGGACTACCCCTCCTATTATACTCCTCTCCCCTCAGGACTACTCCTCCTATTATACTCCTCTCTCCCCAGGACTACTCCTCCTATTATACTCCTCTCTCCCCAGGACTACTCCTCCTATTATACTCCTCTCCCCCCAGGACTACTCCCCCTATTATTTCTTAACTCTTCATGTGATTTCCCACCTGGGTCAGGGTGTTTCCGTGCGTCGGAGGTGTGACCAGGAGTGAAGAGGGGTGAGCTGAATCTTTCCCATTTATCTAGCTTTAAAACTCCACCGCAATTTCACTCTCTCACACTCCACTGCTGATCACCCTTGGCACAGGTAATGTCAAGTCGCTCCTTATCTCCTCTTATCTACGGGTCTTTGTGCTTTTACCTTTATCTGTTCATTTAGATTCTTTACTTTAATGACTCCTCACTTCTCCTTTCCCTTTAGCCTTCTGCATAAGGGTACTATACCTTATTATCCACAGGATTTCACCATTCCCTCTTTATCTCCACATTGAGGTAATATGATTATATTGTTTTTTATCATTCTACTTTTCTTAGCTATCATGATCCCAGTTTCTGCCTCCTTGTCCCATAGAGAATTTCCTCCACATATGGATATAAGTCTCCTTTATAAGTATTTGTGCTTCATATGGAATAGATTCCATCATCTATAATTTTTTTCCTTATTGTGTCTTTGACCAGGTTTGCTACAGTGGTATATTTTTGATCTATTGCCACCCTATTGATTTAATAACGGGCCTTTTTCTGATATCTTCCACAGAATGTTCATTGATGTCCTCTACTTATGAATATATTTTGCTTTCCCTCATACCAAATAGGTATAAATGATTTTATTTCCTATGTATTCTTACATGCACTGTAATGAAGTTGCAATTATGGTACTGACTTTTTTTGTGTGTCTTTTCTCTACTTATAATTTTTTGATGAAGGCAAATAGCCGAAACGTTACCTTAATAAACATACGTTCCATTACAACCCTGTTATTTTGATTTTTCCTCTGAGTGCCAGGATCTTTCTATAAGTATTGTATATTTTTTCCCTGAGCACCCCCTCAGTGAGCCAGACCATCTCTTGGACTTTCTACTCCCCCTATTATACTTCACTCCCCTCAGGACTACGCCTCCTATTATCCTCCTCTCCCCCCAGGACTCCTCCTCCTATTATACTCCTCTCTCCTCCCAGGACTACTCCTCCTATTATACTCCTCTCCCCCCAGGACTACTCCTCCTATTATACTCCTCTCCCCCCAGGACTACTCCTCCTATTATACTCCTCTCCCCCCAGGACTACTCCTCCTATTATACTCCTCTCTCCCCAGGACTACTCATCCAACACACACACACCCACACACAAACCGCGCAACACACACACCACCACACACACAATGCTACAGACACACAGCGCTCCACAAACACCGCAACACACAACGCAACACACAAACAACACCACTCTCACACACCCCCCCACACCACACCCAGAACATTTACAGCACCATACACAAACACTTGGCAACTACACACAACAACATCTATATATATATATATAACAAAAATCATACATCAACTACGCAATAAATTCTGGAATACCCGATGCGTTAGAATCGGGCCACCTTCTAGTATCAAATATCTGCATGGGAAAACACTATTTTCTTATACTATTTGTACACTGCCTTGCGAAACTTTTTGGCTCCCTTGAATTTTTCAACCTTTTCCCACATTTCTGGCTTCAAACATTAAGATAAAAAAGGAAATTGAATGAAATGTATTGCTTATTTTAAACTTTGTAAAAAAAAAACAAACTGAAAATTGGGGCGTGTAATATTATTCATCCCCTTTAAGTTAATACTTTGTAGCACCTCCTTTTGCTGCGATTACAGCTGCAAGTCGCTTGGGGTGTGTGTATCAATTTTGCACATAGAGAGACTGAAATTCTTACCCATTCTTCTGTTGCAAGTAGCTCGAGCTGAGTGAGGTTGGATGAAGAGCATTTGTGAACAGCAGTTTTCAGCTCTTTCCACAGATTCTCGATTTGATTCAGGTCTGGACTTTGACTTGGCCATTCTAACACCTGGATACGTTTATTTGTGAACCATTCCATTGTAGATTTTGCTTTATGTTTGGGATCATTGTCTTGATGGAAGACAAGTCTCCATCCCAGTCTCAGGTCTGTTGCAGACTCCAACAGGTAAACCATGATGCTGCCACCACCATGTTTGACAGTGGGGATGGTGTGTTCAGTGTGATGAGCTGTGTTGCTTTTATGCCAAAGATTTCTTTTGGCATTGTGCCCATATAGTTTGATATTGGTTTTCATCTGACCAGAGTACCTTCTTCCACATGTTTGGTGTGTCTCCCAGGTGGCTTGTTGCAAACTTTAAACAACACTTTTTATGGATATCTTTGAGAAATGGCTCTCTCCTTGCCACTCTTCCATAAAAGCCAGATTTGTGCAGTGTACGACTGATTGTTGTTCTATGGACAAACTCTCCCACCTCAGCTGTAGATCTCTGCAGTTCATCCAGAGTGATCATGGGCCTCTTGGCTGCATCTCTGATCAGTCTTCTTGTTTGAGATGAATGTTTGGATGGACGGCCGGATCCTGGTAGATTTGCAGTGGTATGATACTCCTTCCATTTCAATATGATCGTTTGCACAGTGCTCCTTGTAATGGTTAAAATTTTGGAAATCTTTTTGTAACCAAATCCGGCTTCAAACTCTCCACAACAGTATCACGAACCTGCCTGTTGTGTTCCTTGAACTTCATGATGCTATTTGCGCTTTAAACAGAACAGTGAGACTCTCACAGAGCAGGTGCATTTATACAGAGACTAGATTACACACAGGTGGATTATATTTATCATCATAAGTCATTTAGGACAACATTGGATCATTCAGAGATCCTCAATAAACGTCTGGAGTGAGTTTTCTGCACTGAAAGTAAAGCGGATGAATAATATTGCACGCCCCACTTTTCAGTTATGTTTTTTTAAAAAGTTTATTTTAAACAATATATTTCGTTCAACTTCACAATTGTGTCCCACTTGTTGATTCTTCACCATAACATTAACATTTTTATCTTTATGTTTGAAGCCTGAAATGTGGGAAAAGGTTTAAAAAAAAAAAAAAAAGGAGCCAAATACTTTTGCAAGGCACTGTAAATGAGGTTTTATCAAACATCATTCATGGTATTTCAGCAAACATTTGTGTGGGAATTCATTATTGGCTTTGCTTCAAAATTCGGGAGTAAAAATTCAAAAATTGAAGCTCTTTTACACTATTTAAGAGAACTAATGAAAGAGGCAAAGCCACAGGCCGATTTACTAAAACCTACATCAAATATAGGTAAAAATAATAGCAGAAATCCCTGACTTCTTAAAGCAGCCATACATTTCAATGTCTCACAGCAGTACAGCCAACGGTGCACTGAATTAATAGATTTGCACTGGACGTTGCAAAGGGAACCAGAAGCTATTGTCCCGCTCGTTACCTGTGTGTACGGCTGGAGCATGAGCTTCGCCACAACTACATCTGGATTTTCTCTGTTATTCCTTCTGGATCCACTGTGACTATCTGTAAAGTTTGGACAGTGACAGAGGGGATCTGGTTGATGTCACTTTGACATTTAGCATTGGAAACCACAATGTTGTTAACGTGACAACTTAATTTTCATTTTTTTTACAACAAAATCCCCCAAAACTAAAAGGTTGACATTCTGGAAACATTCTAGAGGAACGCACATAGAAACAAAATAGATTCTGTGCATAAGAGGGCACCGAAGAATGACATTATGATTTTAGATTTTTGTGGCATAGTTGTCCCCTTAAAAAATGTGACAAAAAAATGACCTATTGTGTAAATCAGGTTTAGGTGGCGAATGTATATTTTTTATTATATGGCAATGTTATTTTTGTCTTTTCACATGGCACAACATGTGTATAAAAACACACGCACACGTGTTATTTGTATTAAAAAAAAAAAAAAAAAAACACCGGGCAGCTTGATTTTTTTCATTACAGATTTTTTTTTTTTAATTGTTGCCCGGGATAGTAACTGTCTCTCTGTCTCTCTTCCAGTCTTTGTCTGTGTGTCGCTGTCTCTGTCTCTCTATCTGTCTCTTTCCCTGTTTGTCTCTCTGTCTGTGTCTTTCTTTGTCAGTGTCTATGTCTCTGTCTGTCTGTATTTGTATCAGTCTGTCTCCATCTCTGTCTGTCTCTCTCTTTCCCAGTCTGTCTCTTTCCCCGGCTGTCTTTGTCTGTCTCTTTGCCTGGCTGTCTCCTTGCCCGTCTCTCTCTTTCCACGTTTGTCTGTCTCTTTGTCTTTCTCTATCCGGCTCCCCACCAACATCATATTACCTCACACATAAGCTTCTTATATTCCGGTTGAGAGGTGCAAGATGCATGCTGATCATTATAGGAAGCGATTGATTGCAGTTATTTATTCCAAAGAGTGTGCAACCAAATTTTAAGCTGAGGTGGCCAACAATTTTGCCTGTTCAATTTTCAGAATTTTGTGTGCAATTTGCCTTTTTTTCCGTGTTGTTTCAATATACACAAAGGAAATAAATGTGTTTAACAAAATAAGTGTAATTGCAATAATTTTCTGGGAGAAATACTTCATCTTCTGGAACAATTTCAAGGGTGCCAATACTTTTGGCCATGACTGTAAAAAAAGAAAAAAAAATCACGCTAGCCTGTTTGTTTTTCTTTTTAATTAACAACACATGTACTCAGCCTCAATAGTGAGTTTTTAACCATATCTTTTGTATTGGAGTGCCAAATCTGCCTGTGCAAAGCTCATTGTGAATGGAAGGGGAACAGGCAAGGGCTTGTAACTATAATAGGTGCAGGGGTTGCAATCGTGTTAAGGCCCTGGAGCCTAGGGGGCATCAAAAGTCCCTTTTGCCTATAGAATGACTACTGCCTTTATAGATTTACAATAATTAGAAGCCCATTTGAGGTTTAGCATTGGGGTCCATGAGCTTCAAGTTACGTCACTGGGAGCAAAAACAGCTGTGACAACAGCTATTGTAATTGGAGAATCCAGTGTTATCAACTGTGTATAGGGTTGTTAACGATCACTGCATTGCCTCTGATGATATTCAGCCTTGATGTAACCTCTTCGGGAAAGAACAGGCAGTAAAAACCACTTCACACATAACGAAATCGCTAATGACATCGTTGCTACGTGACAGTTTCTGTGACAAAACAACGACTTCACCAGAGATCTCATTATGTTTGACACGTACCAACGATCCTCCCCCTGCTGTTTGATCGTTGGTTGTTGCTGAATGCCCTGGGGCATCTTTTGCTCACTGAAGTCCTGCTGGGCAGGATGGATCTGTATGTTTGACACCTACCAACGATCTTGTTAACGACTTAGATGAGAACTTAAAGTGTGATACATAGGCGTGTAGTTGTGTTACCTTTTCCGCGTCCCCTCTGCACCGATTGGTTGGCGCTGATAACAGTACTGCGTATCACTTCATGCTTTGTTCCTTTTTGAGCCTTGCTTTGAGGATAGAACCTGTGAGTACACCCGGATTCATTCGTACTTTGTTCCCAATTGCTTGCTTGCTTTTCGGATCGAAGCTGAAGTCGCAGGTTCTATCTTCAAAGCAAGGCTCAAAAAGGGACAAAGGATGAAGCGATACAAGGTTGCCTTCTAGGCCGTCCGCCTAATCAGAATGCAGTATTGGCCACCAATCGGAGTGGAGGGGTGTGGAAAAGGCGACGTATATGCATGCCTACGTGGCTTACAGCGTCAAACACTATGCCCCTATTCGAGGTCGGAATCATTACATAGCTGCTGTGTGACAGGGTCCCAACGACCAACGAAATCGTTATACAGGTCGCTGTATCGTTACTAAAGTCGTTGGGAAAATGACTGTGTGACATCTCACCAATGATTTAACAATGATCCGGAAACTGTGACGTGTTAAAGATCTCGTTATGTGTGACTGGACCTTAGGAGTCTAAATAGGCTCCTGTGACCGGTGTGATAAGTGCAAGAATACTAGTTGTTTTTTTCTTTGTAATAAAAATGATAATTAAAAAAAAAGTGAATTTTCTTTAAAATACACTTAAACACAAACATTTGATTTGAACAATAAGACATTTTTAGATTACATTCTCTTCAGCGCAAACATTTCGTTTTATTTTTTAATATGATCTGCTCATTTTATGTCCTGTCTCATGATCTCTATAAAGTCCAAGCCAAGCTGGGATCATGCCTATATTTGATTACTCATGTGACTGGTACAATCACTGTTCATTTACATGAATATAATGTAAAGTTTAGGCAGAAATTATGTAAACACATAATATCCTGAATACTTGACAGATTTGTGCGATGAATGAAAATGTTATATTCAGAACACCAATATTGGTGCAAATATTACAAGAGCATTGATTTTAATGTCAACAAGATTCCGAAGGGGAATGCTAAAAGCATCAACGACTGGAAGCTATTTGAACTCAAGATGATAAGGCCTTTTAATTATAATGAAAAAGGGCTGAATAAGAATGTGAAATACATAGTGAGAAATGCGGATTAGCATGATCCCATTATCCATTGCTCTCCTATTATCGATCTGTTTATTTTATTTCCCCTCTCCAATGTTCCAGGATGCTTTTCAGAATGCTTTATTTTCAGAATCTATGTTCTACTCCACAAATACTTGTAATTCAAAGCAAATAAACCCTTAGGAAAAAAAATAAACAACAAGTCATAAATTTGAATTTCAATGTAAATTATGAAACCATCAGAATAAAGGCAATCTGAAATGCATTTTAACAAAACTTTTCTATAGAAAGCAAATAAGCATTTTCTAAGCTAAGAAAATTAAACCTGAGCCCTAACCTCTGCAATTCCCGGCATGCACTTCAATGCAAGTGGGAATTTCAGGTATTATTTCTTACTAAATTTGTGTTATATTTTTAATCAGGATGGGTACAGGAATCCAAAAATAACACATGCTTAACTTGTGCAGTCAAACCTAAATCTACTAAAAATAACATTTAATTTAAAATAATATTAATCCAGTTTTAAAAACACGAAAAGCAGGTATAAAAGGATAAAAAGAAATTCAGCCCGTGCCATGAAAAATATACAACTTATAGCTGAAGCTGTCCTCTGAGGCTTTGTATTGTACATAATGACTTCAAAAAGGAACCTTTGGACTCCAACCATTAGGTCTCTTTTCTGGCATTTTATTTTTTGTCTTTTTGGCCAGTGGTGAAGAAATTAGGTGAAACAGTTCAGAGTTGCATATTTTGGACTTCATTTGTCTCATTTAACTAAATTGCTGCATTGGAGGAAAAGCAAAATTCTGTCTTTCAGGAATTAAAACATAAGCCCCCAATGGAGTTCTAAATAGGCAGTATAATGCTACCGGGATCAGACAGCGGTATTTCACTGTGTTCAAAAGGACCAAGATCCCAGAAGTATCTGTGGTTTTCCCCATCAGAACATAAAACCTCATACAGGCTCAAAGTTTGACTCACTTGGCTTGCAGTCAGACGAGGCATCACACTCTGTATACAGACTGGGAAATATAATCCTCTGAAAAAGCCTAAGAGCTCAATTGAGATGTCCAATTTTTAAATACAAGTGCTACCCATGGTTTTCATGGTTAAGACTCATACCTGTGAAAGTCTTCAAGGTCATCCACTTGTCCATGATTTTTCACAGACCAAGTGATCAATGAAAAATCGCAAAGACAAATCTAAATTTCATCCGAAAGTCGGATCAAACTGGCAATGTAAGTCTATAGGTTTATACAAAGATTCTACTGCACTCAAATGACATGTGACTGTGGTCCGATTTTCACAGACTGTCAAAAAGTAAGTAGTGAAGCTTTTTTTTCCTTCCCATACAAGAAAATCAGATGACACTCTGATCAGAAACTGAGAAAAGAAAAAAAAAAAATTGGTCCATTTGTATTGTACGTGGAAATCTGAATGAACCCTAAGGCTGTGCCAATGATTGCAGAATAGATATGCAGAATTACTAGATTACTGTGTGCCTGCTCTATACTAAAATAGTTGGACATAAGAGGGGCAATTCTGGAACAAGGGTAAAGGGCAGATTCATTAAGACTGGCGTTACACATGCCAGTCTTAATGAAGGGACTCCCTGGAGTACAGTGCACCTAATTAAAAGGAGCCTGCCGCTTTGTCATACTCATCTGCCACCCGGCGTGCGCCACCATCAGCAAAGTACTCCATACATTTCTGAAGTAGGTTATACCACTAAGGTGCAGTAACTTAATAATTTGACGGGCGAACGTAGCATCTGTGTTCCACCCATATTGGCACAACTGGTCAGGACTGGTGTGTAGGGCCAAATGTTGTAATATTTTTTCAGAACGTATGGTATTTTATGCCAGAATTTATGCCAAAATAACTACTAACAATGGTTTACATTAAACTAATGAGAAGTATATAATGAGTAGTTTGAAATACTGAACGTCCAGGGCTAGGCTTCGTTTTCAAGAAACCCAAGCAGGACTATTAATATGGCATGGATACGGTTTCAACAAACAAAAAAATGTCCTCAATTTATTGTAAGAAATGAGCTTCAAAACAAAAAACAAGCAAAGGTAATAGTGGCATAAATGGTTCATCTGTCCTCCGAAGACATCAGCATTTATTTTTACGTTAAAATCCAAGATAGGTTATTTCTGCATATTCTATCTTATACGTGCAAATAATCATTGAATGGTGCATGTTCATTAAAGTGGATCTTCAGTGATCTAGTATAAAGCTTGTGAGGTGACGCTGGTGTGTTAAAATACCACAATGGTAACACCCAAAAACTAAACCTACTTGACTACTAAAATAATTAGTTGCTACCTGCTTAGTAGAATTAAATTTCATACAAAACTGACAGGTCTACACTTTATGAAAAAAAAAAAAATCTGTCAATCAAGAGAGACTAGACGTTTGGTGCCTTCATTTACTGCAGCTATAACATGCTACTTGAAGTTAGGAAACGTGAACCTGCTTAAAATGTTTCTCTAATTTACAATCGTTGAAAAATGTGTATACTATAAAGTACGTTAAAAAGTCATTTTGTGCTAAATTACAAGTTAACACTAGTGATGAGCAAATGTCAGTACTCAGTCAATCAAGCATTAGTGTGCTCGGATACTCGCAGAGTGTGGCCCAGTGAGAGCTAGTCACAATCTGTGAATGATTCTCCCTGGGGGTAGAAACAACGTTCTTGGATGTAGTGTGATCACCAAACCAAAAACCCAACCTCCGTTCTGCCGGAAGTTCTCTGTTTATGGCTGGCTGTAAGTGGATGGAGACTCTAACAGGCCAATATTTGACTTTCCATAATGCTCATTACTCGTATGAAACTCGTCTGAGCAGCTGACCTGCTTGAATCAAGTAGGGAGCATTTGAGCTATTTAGTGCTCCCCCATCAGCACATTTCATTTAGTATGAGTTAACAAGAAGAAGGTTTTCTGTAGAAACTCCTGTGACTGCTCCATTTATGTGGATGAGGCTCAGACATTATGTGATGGCCACCCAAATAACACCATTCAGAGGAAGGAAACCAACCTTCGTTGCATCAATATTTGCAATAGATCCACTGCAAGCAAATGCCTTCTAACATACATGACAGCTGATTTAGGAATACAGAGTGAGTCTTTGTCAAGACCCTAACTGTACACCCATCCATTATGCTGTTAAGCAGCCAAAATAATTTGTGACAAAAACACGAATGGTCTCATCTCACTCCAAAAATAAAACTAATAGTTCTGCAACTTAAAGGGGTTGTCCGATGTAAATCAACAAGTCTATAGTCACTCTCTGTGTCACTCTGACTGCAGGATTGTGAATCCTCACATCCCACAAACTGTGCGCTATGGGAATTCTCCAGTGTCAGAATCAGGTAAGGATATCAGGTGACCGCGAGTATGTGATTTCCTGGCTAGAATTTGACTAGAGAAGCGTGGCTTGACTCCATGCATATTGAATGAGGCAGCACCCAAAGAGTTAGATTCTGGCAAGGAGTCGGCATATTGCATACTTGTGACCACCTGACATCCGTTCCCGGCTGAGACACGGCAAATCCCCACAGCGAACATTGAGCGTGATGTCAGGATTCATAAGTCTGCAGTCACAGAGTGCCACACAGAGTGACTGTAGACTTGTGGTTTTAGATTGGTCAATCCCTTTTAAGCAACCAAACATACTGTGCTACAGAGCAGATAGCATTCATTTACAGAGCTTCTCTCACTAAACGTATTTATTGGCAGCTTCTGTAAATCCAGTTGAGTATGAATAGAGAAAAACTAGGAATAATTAACTGCTGTTCACTTATAGCTCCTATTTATTGTGTATACGACTGAAGGGGTCTCAGAAATTGGATCCCAACACTCAAAAATGCATCACCAATCCAAACTTTTGTCAGGTCGAGAGAAAAAGTTTTCACGTGTCCCAATTTTATGCTATTTTGAAAGCCAATGTCAACAGTGGAACATAAACAGGAGGAAAATATAGAATAAAAGGTTGACTTTTTTAACCCCCCCTTCATGACCTATGACTCCTTGATACATTATAGGTAGTGTTCCTCAATTTGACGATGGCTTACACACTGAGCCCACAGCTTTCCCTGCATACATTGGTTGATTTGATCAGCCACTGAGTGCCTCTAATAGCTGGAGGCAGATAGGAGATCCACCCACCGCTGTTAACTAGTTAAAGCCCACTGACAATCTCCGACAGCAAGATTTTATATGCGCCAACGGGGAGTCTGTTATTCCCCGCTCCCATTTGCGGCCCCCTGATGTGATCATGAGGCGTCAATAGGCTGTCATGACAGCCGGGAGTCAGCTGATTACCCCTGTCTGTATCTTGTCGGTCTTTTTAGGAAATCCATAAAAAAAAGATGTCAAAAATTTGAAACCTCCCACAAGTTCAAAACATCCCCCTTTGCCCTACTGAAAATAAAGCAATACAAAAATAAATAAAAATATACACATATTTTGTATTCCTGTGTTCAGAAATGTCCGATCAAAATATACAATAAATCAATCTGACTGGTAAACAGTGTAATGGAAAAAAAAAATTAAAAACACCAGACTGTTTATCTGGCCACCTCAACATTGCATAAAGTGAAAAACATCAAATTATATTTGTAGGCGTGGCTTGGACATGGCGACGTGAGGAAGCATACTTGGTGAGCTTCCGCACCCACCGCCCGAAAAATCAATACCGCGGCCTCTCCGACACTAAATGCCTCCTAAAAAGAAGCCCCAGGGGTCACTCACCACGGCGGCAGGAGCTGCACAAGGGAAACCGGGAGGAAGAATGGAGCGATTCTTCAGCGGGCCGGCAACTGATGTGAAGCGTGTGGGCAGCAGCTGCAAGATAGCGCTGGCTCCCACAACACGTACTCCTGGAGGGGAATCCCCAGAGGCAGCGAGACTGCAGAGGACGCCGGCTGGCAGCGCGAGACCGCGGGAGGAAGCGCGGCGCAAGAAGCAGCAGAGAAGGGGATCCCGCTGGTGAGGAGAAGTAACGCTGCTGATAAGCTCCACAGCAGCGACCGTCAGGGGGCCATGATGGACGCACAGCACCACGAGGAGGAAGGTGAGGAGGCCCGGAGCAGCGGGGGGGGGAGGCCCAGAACATGGGGTCACTAATTGGGCCACAATCCCTGGCCACTAGAAGCCCTGAGAAGGAGCGTAGTCCACTGCCCTTGCCAGATGGATCTCCAGGCAGGGATACCCCAGCTATCTTCCTCCCAGTGGAGCGGCCTCCCCTGGGCAGCTCAGCCCCTTCCCTCATACAGGGGTGCAATTCCTATAATGCTCCAGATATGCAGGCACTGAGGGAGCTAATTCTGGCCCTTCCAAGCAAAAGTGACCTGGATCCTCTGGTCTGTAGAATAGAGCAATCCCATCAGCAAGCCATTACCTCTGTGAGAGAAGAAATAGGTGTACTGGATGATAGAGTCACTGAAACTGAACAGGCCCAGGAGTCCTTGGAGAGCAGAGTCGTACGGCTGGAGAAAGAGTGTGAGGCTTATAACAACCGGTCTAAGAATATGGCACTTTTGTTGGACGATCAAGAGAACAGAGGTCGTCGCAACAACATCAGGATAAAGGGTATTCCAGAGGACTGGCCCATAAAGTCACTCCGTTCTAAGGTCCAAGAAATATTCAACAAAGTCACTGATAGACCACTGGATGCCACATTTCTCTGCGACAGAGTACATAGAGTTGCCAGGGCCAATCAAGGCGCCAATACATCTGCAGCAAGAGACGTTCTTTGCCGTCTGCATTATTTCACGGACAAGGAACAGATCCTGAGGAGGGCCTGGGAGTTCAGGCCGGTAAAGATGGATGGTGCTGTTATAAAACTCTTACCAGACGTTTCCAGCCGCACCCTCTACATGAGACGTGAGCTTCACCCGCTTTTGATCAAAATCAGGGAGATGAATGCCTCATATCGCTGGGGCCACCCGTTCCACCTTATTGTCCGGAAGAGGTTGTCTACATTTGCGCTGAGACTACAGGGACTGTATAAATTCCTGCATCTGCCTGACCTCTCCATCCCAGACTGGCTATCTTAAGAGTCCTTGGGTCCCCAGGTGCAGAGGAGGGGAAAGGACCCAGGCTCCACGTCATCAGGCGGAAGTGGCAGAGAAACCTGCATGGCTTTGTTATTTGATATTGGGGATGGTGTAATGTACACAATTGTACTAGCAAGGGTCCCCGGTCTAACAAGTGGGAGAGGACCCTGCGGGATTTTCTCCCTTTTGCGCCTACCATGGGGAGGTGTGGGGGATGGCTTCACGGTAAGGGGGGTGGCAGTGGAGGAGAGGCTGTTAGAGTTATAAATAAGTATCATTTCCTGTGGGTTCACAGGGGCGGTAGTCAATTTATTTAGGGGTGGGAGGGTGGGTGGGCTCCACATGCATGTCCATAACCGTCTCCGTTGACAGTGCCCTAGTAGGCCTAGGGCGGGTTCATAGGTCTGCGAGCTCCTTGTGAGTAGCTTTTCTTCGTTTCTTTTTTCCTCCTTTCTCCTCTCTCTTCTCCTCTAATTTTTCGGCTGTCCTATTGCCTCCCAATCTCCCTTTGAGACTCTCAATCTAGGGAGAGGGGGGGGACTTCCCCACCACTCCATCTACTCTCTGAATCCTCGTGCTCCCTTCCCCCCTGCTCTTTTTTTCTCCTTATCCCCTCCAGGGTTCCCCCTCCTTTTCTCCTCTCCCTTCCCCTCTCGAGTTTTCCTTTGTGGTGCGTTTGTGTGTCTTGTCCTTGTCGCTTTTTTGTAGGACCTGGCTGAAGTTGGGAAGCAGATGTCCAAACCTGGCCTAAGAGTGGGGTCCCTGAATGTCAAGGGCCTGCACAGTCCGAAACGCTTGGTCCTTTTGAATCTGTTGTGGAGAAGACGAATTCAGGTAATCTTTTTACAAGAAACCCATTATTGTCTAGACAAACCATACAAGCTATCCGACCGGAGATACTCGACGGTCTACCACTCGCCATCTCCTGACCCGCGGTCCAGGGGGACTAGCATCCTAATAGCAAGCTCATTGCCATGGGAGTTGATAGAGACCCGCACGGACAGGGACGGGAGATTGACCATGATAAAGGGTCGGGTCCAGTCAAAGGTCTTCACCTTCGCGGCCCTCTACCTCCCCAAAACGGGACAGTGCTCCACACTGCTGAGATTCCTGAACACCTTGGACGAGTTTTCAGAGGGCACCCTGATAATGGGTGGGGACTTAAATTTCGCAATGGATCCAGAGATGGACACTTCAAGGGGAGTCGCCAGCATGTCCAGGGCCGCCCATAGTCGGATCAAACGTGGTCTACATGAACATCAGCTAGTACATACGTGGCGAATTCAGCACCCGTCAGACAGGGACTACTACTTTTATTCTACTGTCCATGGTTCCTAATCAAGGTTGGACCATTTCTTTATCAAACATAGGGACCTCCACTGTCTGCTGGACACTGAAATAGATGAGATCGTGTTTTCTGACCATGCCTTAATAATCCTTGATGTTTCCCTGACACGCCCGATTGTCAAACACGGCCAATGGACATTAAATACCTCGCTCCTGGCTGATCAGGGGACCATGCAGGAGATACAGGAGGCGGTAAAAGAGTACTTCGATCTATGCGCAGGGGGAGACACCATGCCTGCTGTAACATGGGAGGCCCATAAATGTGTAGTCAGAGGCCTGTTTATTAAACATGGAGCCCGCTTGAAGCGGGAGAGGAACACGGAAATGGAATCGCTACTAGCTGACATCCACGCCTTGGAGAGGATCCACAAAGACCGGTTAGATGACGGGGCCAAAACCCTCCTCATTCAAAAAAGAGAGAAGCTCAAGTCGCTACTCTCTAATAAAGCAAAGGCCTCACTAGCAAGATGTCGGAGGCATTTTTACGAATTTGGAAACAAAAATAGTAGAACACTGGCCAGGGAGCTGCGGACCCAGAGGTCGAAGGGGTTCATACCCCACATACAAAAGCAATCGGGGGAGAGAGTCTCACTTCCGACCGACATTGCCTCAGTATTCAGGGACTTTTACTCTGCCCTATATTCGATTGACGACAAACTGACGGAGGATGATAGGAAGTCAGTTAGGGAGTGAATTCAGCACTATATTAGTTCATCAGGTCTTCCGAGGCTTAACCCAGAAGATATAGAAACTTTGGAGGCACCGATATCCGATATTGAGCTCGCCTCAGTTCTAAAGAACTCCCCCTCCTCGGGTAAGGCACCGGGTCCGGATGGACTCCCGCTGTCCTACTACAAATAGTTGGGCCCCATACTTTCTCCCCATTTCCTAGCAGCATTCAACAATATCCCAGCATGTCCATACTCTCCTTTATCCAGGGACTCTCTAACGGCTAACATAGTGGTCATTCCCAAGGAGGGGAGGGACCCTGCCTGCTGTGCCAACTATCGACCTATCTCCCTGCTCAACGTGGACTTAAAGCAGTTTGCCAAGATTCTAGCTGATCGGCTGTCCCCCATGTTGGGGGGCATAGTCCATCCGGATCAGGCTGGTTTCATGTTGGGCAGGGAGGCCAGGGATAACACCACGAGGGCCATTAACCTGATCCACAGAGCCAGGACAGACGGTGGATCTCTTATGTTGTTGTCAACGGACGCCGAAAAGGCGTTCGACAGAGTCGGTTGGATGTTTCTGGACGGAGTCCTTGCTTCCCTGGGTCTGGGGGGGGAAACATGCTCAGAGATAGGAGGTGCGACACACAAGATAGCGGCCTTAGCGGACGATTTATTATTTTTTATCACAGACCCAGTCAACTCGCTCCCAGCGTTAATGCAGGAACTTAATTGTTACTCCCTACTCTCTAACTTTAAGATCAACTTGTCTAAGTCGGAAGCAATGAGCATGAACTTCCCCTCGGAGCTAGTCTCGCAACTACTGGGAGCCCTCGACATCCAATGAGCCCCTCAGTACCTGCGATATCTGGGACTCAAACTGTCAGCCGATGTGAGCTCCTTCTTCAAGTTGAAAAGTTGAACTTTACTCCTCTTCTCCAAAGAATTAAAGAAGACTGTAAAACCTGGTCAAAAGGCACGTTTACATGGTTCGGACGATCCACGATTCTGAAGATGAATATCTTCCCGAGACTGCTATATCTCCTCCAGACCCTACCCATCAAGATCCCCAAGCCCTTCTTTAAAGAAGTTTCTTCCTTACAAACGATATTTCTGTGGGCAAACAAGCCGGCGAGATTGGCGCGGTCGCTGTTGTGTAGACCAAGAACCCGGGGCGGGCTGGGTCTCCCGGACCTCAAGACATACTACATTGCCACTCACTTAGCCAGAGTGGTGGACTGGTGCAGGCATTCTAAGGTCAAACCATGGGTGCCTGTGTAACAGAGCTTCACTGATACTCCTCTGGCGGCGCTCCCCTTGGTGATTTCCCCCATAGGCATGGAACTCATGTCTCATCCTACGATTGGCGCCGCGCTATCTTGTTGTTCTCAAGAGGTGGTCCGGAGATCCCTAATTCCTTTGCCCTCACCCCTCTCCCCGATCGTGGGCGCCCCGGATTTCTGACCGGGTCTCTCTCTCGTCTATGGATTTCCCGAAATAGATACCGAGCCCACCAAATTGGAGCTGGGGGGCACTGGCCAACAACGGAGGAACTTCGGAACTTTAGTGTCCCCGGACCTTTGGGCTTGTGGCGCTCTATGCAGCTTCGACACTTTCTATGTTCTCTACCCAACTATAATCAGTTTGACAGACCTCTCACCGAATTCGAGAAGCTATGCATTGAGAAGGGGTCCCTTAGACACTCACTGGCCATCTCGCACACCATACTAAACAACACCTCGGACTTGCCCCCTCCAAGGTTTCTCTTGCAATGGGAGTCGGACTTGGGCCTTACCCTTTCGACCACACAGAGAAATAAGGTGCTTTCACTCGCCCACAAAGCATCCATCAGTTCAAAACTGCAAGAATCTAACTACAAATGTCTCTCTCGGTGGTACAGGGTCCTGACAAAACGCCACAGGATGTTCCCGACGGTGGACTCTAGATGTTGGAGATGTGGTGCAGAAGGAGGAAACTTCCTGCACATATTTTGGGAGTGCCCAGTGTTGCAGCAGTTCTGGGAGGGGGTACGGAGAGTGATCAGGCATGTGACTGGATACTCGCAGACCCTGGCCCCGGAACTATTCCTGCTCCAACTATCTGAGTCCTCGGTTCGTGCATACAAAAGGTCTTTGTTAAGCTTCCTGGTGATGGTCGCCAGGACGTGCATCCCCCTGAGGTGGAGATCCGACGCTCTGCCGACGTTATCTATGTGGGCAGATAGGGTGAACGATTTGTTGTACATGGAGTACCTTACGGCGTCTCTTCATGACAGACAAGAGGCTTTCCACAAGACATGGTTCCCCTGGATCGAGTTTAAGTACTCTGATGACTACGGTACCTGGATCCCCCCCGAGTGGGGGGGGGGCCCACTGGTGCTGTCAGTTAGAGGTGTTCCGAGAAGTTAGTCTTCTGCTTCGTAACTGCTCATTGCCTAGTTTCTCCCTCTTCCCTCCCCCCCCCATTCCTCTTGTGTGTCCCCCCCCACTCATTGCCTCTTAATCTTTCTTGCCCTATTGGTTTCTCTCTTCTCTTCTTCTTAATTTCCCATAGTTTTCTTGTATTTCAAAAATTGCCGGGTGGAGGAGTCAAAATGTTGTATTTCTTATTTTATACATTTGTTACAGTTAGTCAGAAATGTGAACACTCAGGGGCTGTAAAATGTAATTCAATTGAATATGATTCTAAAGATGCCATGTTTTCGGTTAAATAAAGAATTTAAAAAAAAAATATTATATATATATACATATTTGTAAAAACGTCAGCTCAGGACGCAAAAATTAAGCAGTCACATAGCACCAGATCCCGGGTCTCGGAAAATGGCAACAAAAGTGCTATTGTCTCATACATTTCTGAAATTTTCTTCACCAATAAAATAAAAAAACAAAACAAAAAACAAACTCATACTGACCTGGAGAAATATATAGGTCAGTTTTACCATATAGTGAACATGGTAACTAAGAAAAAAAAATAAAATTGTGGAATGGCACTTTTTTTTTTTTTTTTACAATTTCACTGCACTTGGAATTTTTTCCCCCTTTTTCCAGTATTCTATATGGTAAAAAATAGGCTTTCCATCAAAAGTGCAACCTGTCCCGCAAAAATATATCCCTCATTTGGCTATATTGACAGAAAAACAAAATTATAGCTCTTGGAAGAAGGGGAGGAAAAACTGAAAACGGAAAATCGCCGGGTGGTGGATAGGTGTTATGTTTTGCCATACATAAAGATGCATAAATACGGCACATATGAAAGCAGCGTGAGTGCTTTATAGTCATCAGAGTCATCATTTAAATGCTACTGTATAAAACTCTGCAGCATACACAAGCATAGCATAAGGAAAATACTACAAGTTCCTGCCCGGACCTTATTAGTAACATCACCTTAAAATCTGCAACACTCCTTGACATGGGGACATAATTCGCCTGTGGGCATTGATACCATTTCTCTAAAAATCTATCAAAAAAGGCATATTAACGGAAGAGCATTGACATTGATTATTATGGACATACTGTATGTCCAATATGCAATTCATGAGCCTGAAATAATATGCATTGATCGGCCTGAAGGAAAATCTGGTACATTTTGGGAAAAAGAAAAAGTCCACTTTCTCTACATGTGGACCTTGAAGCAATGTGAAGCTTTTCAGTTTTTTGGGATGTCTACTTTACAGTTATCAAATGTGAGAAGCAGAAGAGCACGTTCACACTGGTATTTCTGATGCCCCTAAATATGCATATCCAAGCAAAAACGGTGTGGATAAGCCACACATTTCACCATGACATGAGCGATCCTGAGGTTTAGTGTTTGTACTGAAGACAAACTTTCCAAAAAAAACCCCAAAAAACAGAGTTCGGGTGCTTTACGTATGCTAACCACTCACGCGAGCATCGCTGTGCTTGGATACACTCAGTGCTCAGCCCAGTTCAAGCCGCTTGCAGTGTTTGATTGTCTCGCACTGGAGAAAACTACGCCCATCCGCATCCGGAAGTGTTTTATTTATGGCTGGTTGCATATGGATGGAGACCCCAATTAGTGACTTCCATTGGGGTACAGGTCAAGACCAGGTCCCAAACCGAACTTTATCTAAAGTCTGGCCGAACCGAACTTCCATGGGTCCACTCATCTCTAATCCCAAGTATAATTTCTGTTCAATTAACTCTATAGTGAGAACATATCACATAAAGAGGCGCACGCTATGGGAATAGGGGTCTACCTTAGCATGGTGAAGTGATATTTTAAAATTCATCCAAGTTGTAAAATGTTTTGTTGGGGTTTTTTTTTTTTCATAAAAAAATCTACATGCGTCATCATTCAATTGGGAAGTCACATTTATACAAGAGACTTAAGCTGGTGTCACACTAAACGACAGCGCCAACGACGTCGCTGTTACGTCACCATTTTCGGTGACGTAACAGCGACCTTGTAAGTCGCTGTTATGATCGCTGCTTAGCTGTCAAACACAGCAGAAGCAGCGATCAGAACGTCGCTGTGCTACATGTTCAGAGAGCAGGGAGCCGCGCTTAGCGCTGGCTCCTTGCTCTCCTACAGTACACATCGGGTTAATTAACCCGATATGTGCTGCAGCTACATGTCACAGTTCAGAGAGCAGGGAGCCGCGCGCACTGCTTAGCGCTGGCTCCTTGCTCTCCTTGCTACAGTATACATCGGGTTAATTACCCGATGCATACTGCAGCCACATGTCACAGTGCAGGAGCCGGCACTGGCAGCAAGAGCGGCGGAGGCTGGTAACCAGCGTAAACATCGGGTAACCAGGGAAAGGTCTTCCCTTGGTTACCCGATGTTTACGCTGGTTACAGCTTACCGCAGCTGCCAGTGCCGGCTCCTGCTCGCTTCATTTCGTCGCTCTCTCGCTGTCACACACAGCGATGTGTGTGTCACAGCGGGAGAGTGACGACCAAAAAATGAAGCTGGACATTCAGCAACGACCGGCGACCTCACAGCAGGGGCCAGGTCGTTGCTGGATGTCACACACAGCGACAGCGACGGGACGTCGCTGCAACGTCACAGAAAATGGTGACGTAGCAGCGACGTCGTTGTCGTTGTCGCTGTGTGTGACACCAGCTTTATGTTGTGAAGATGCTAACTACATAACAATACAGTAATCAGCTATACAATTAACACTCCTTTGCCAAGTTAATAAGCCAGCTTCATCTTCAACAAAACATTTTTTTTTTTTTTTTTAAGTAAATCACTAAAATGATTTTTGCAAAATTACAATTACTATTTCAGCCCTTACCATGTAATGAATCGCAAATATGTTTAAAAGCAATCAGGATGTCCTAAAACTTTCACCAGCAAATGAACAAAAAAGATTTCCTTTAGAAGCTTATCATCCTTCAGTTAAACCTTAATCATCTGATCAATTTTCCTAACAGCTTTGCGCGTACTGAATTCTTGAATAAGGATTTAATTACGCAATGATCAAATGGCAAATACAGACAGAAAAACACATCCCAGGAAGATAGAAATAAACAAAGATGATGAGAAATTTATAATTCCGCTAATTTATTTACTCTGCTAGAATTACACACGGCCTCAAATATGTTTCAATCCAAAGGGAAAAAATGACAACATGGTTAGGGTAGGTAGCAGAATAAAGCCTGGTCAGAAAGGACTTTATATCCAAAAACTTTCACATACAAAAAAACTATTTTCTATGTTGCTCAAGTAATATTTGCTGTATCTCTGTCGCTTTGCTGGGTTTTGCTGACAGCAGTGATGTCTCAACTACTGTACACAAGACATCGTTAGCCGACAAAGATGACACAAGATGCTGAGGCCAGTGACTGACTGCAGCGGCCACCTGTGTTGTAGGTGTGCAGTCAATGCTGCAGCCTATCAATAAATATTGGGTAGTGGTACACCAATTGACCTTGAGAGGGTGAGTATCATCTAACATTATTACTTTAGCCTAGTGTAACATAATTGGAAGAGAAACATTATTCTGGAAAAAAAACACTTTAAAAAAAATCTGTCAGCAGATTTTTGCTACCTTATCAGAGAGCAGCATGATGAAGGCAAAGATAACCTGAATCCAATGATGTATCACTTAGATTACTGGGTGCAGTGGCTCTGACACAGTTTTTAAATTAAGCAATGCAGCAGAGCTGACAAAGTTGCCCCTGTGCACACTAAACTCTCTACATACAATGTGTATAGATAGTGAGATGCTTATCACAGGAGGGGAAGTGACAGTCTAGCTGACTTAGTTCGGCAATGATAATTTCCTAAAGATAAAATAAACCATACACAAACAACAGTACACCATATCATAAAGGAGGCATCGGTTAAATCTCTGTGTTAACCTCTACAGCATACTGTCTTCAGATTACATAGCAAAAACCTGCTGAAAGATTACCATTACGGCCTTAGTTTACCCAAAATTTGAATGAAGAGTTAGGTTATAATTGGTTAACAAAATTTATTTTTTTATTTGCAGGGACTAACCAAATACATGACTGGGTAACATAAATTGATTTAGTTTGAAGCACAATGCTAGCATTTTTTTTTTTTATTACTATGGAGTTGTGGGTTAATCCTACATCAATTTCCCTCTGTATTATACTCAATGTCTGTTTCTTGTCAGTGCTCCCCCGTCCGCCCCCTCGTCAGTGCTCCCCCGTCCGCCCCCTCGTCAGTGCTCCCCCGTCCGCCCCCTCGTCAGTGCTCCCCCGTCCGCCCCCTCGTCAGTGCTCCCCCGTCCGCCCCCTCGTCAGTGCTCCCCCGTCCGCCCCCTCGTCAGTGCTCCCCCGTCCGCCCCCTCGTCAGTGCTCCCCCGTCCGCCCCCTCGTCAGTGCTCCCCCGTCCGCCCCCTCGTCAGTGCTCCCCCGTCCGCCCCCTCGTCAGTGCTCCCCCGTCCGCCCCCTCGTCAGTGCTCCCCCGTCCGCCCCCTCGTCAGTGCTCCCCCGTCCGCCCCCTCGTCAGTGCTCCCCCGTCCGCCCCCTCGTCAGTGCTCCCCCGTCCGCCCCCTCGTCAGTGCTCCCCCGTCCGCCCCCTCGTCAGTGCTCCCCCGTCCGCCCCCTCGTCAGTGCTCCCCCGTCCGCCCCCTCGTCAGTGCTCCCCCGTCCGCCCCCTCGTCAGTGCTCCCCCGTCCGCCCCCTCGTCAGTGCTCCCCCGTCCGCCCCCTCGTCAGTGCTCCCCCGTCCGCCCCCTCGTCAGTGCTCCCCCGTCCGCCCCCTCGTCAGTGCTCCCCCGTCCGCCCCCTCGTCAGTGCTCCCCCGTCCGCCCCCTCGTCAGTGCTCCCCCGTCCGCCCCCTCGTCAGTGCTCCCCCGTCCGCCCCCTCGTCAGTGCTCCCCCGTCCGCCCCCTCGTCAGTGCTCCCCCGTCCGCCCCCTCGTCAGTGCTCCCCCGTCCGCCCCCTCGTCAGTGCTCCCCCGTCCGCCCCCTCGTCAGTGCTCCCCCGTCCGCCCCCTCGTCAGTGCTCCCCCGTCCGCCCCCTCGTCAGTGCTCCCCCGTCCGCCCCCTCGTCAGTGCTCCCCCGTCCGCCCCCTCGTCAGTGCTCCCCCGTCCGCCCCCTCGTCAGTGCTCCCCCGTCCGCCCCCTCGTCAGTGCTCCCCCGTCCGCCCCCCTCGTCAGTGCTTACCCGTCCGCCCCCTTGTCAGTGCTCACCCGTCCGCCCCCTTGTCAGTGCTCACCTGTCCGCCCTTGTCAGTGCTCATCTGGCGCTCCTTGTAAGTGCTCATCTGGCTTTTAATGATTAAAAAGTCTGTTGATAATGGCAAAAACTGGGCATAATTGTGTCAGCCTAAACAGTAACAATATAGAAGAACTTGTTGAAAGTTGCAAATTAATGTGTTTAATTTACACATGCAATCCACTGCTTAATGCATAACATTTCGGTCAGACCCTGTTGATGGACAAAAGTTTAAAAAAAAAAGGTTGAACTCTAAGAATAGCATGTCACCGCTGGAAAAATGGAACTGTGATATACTATTCTTGGAGCGCTTGTTCTTTTCTTTTTATATCACTTTTGTCCATCAGCAATCTGTGTATCTGATGAAGTTCAGGGTCTGACTGAAAAGTTCTGCATTACTGTGGATTGCACCTGTAAATATAACACATTAATTTGCAGCTTTCAACAAGTGCCAAGTTATTCTTTATTGTTACTACATGGGTTGGGACCCAACTTGAGCACCAGCCAGTAATTGGAGTGCCGTGATTCTGTTACATTAGCCTGGACGGTAAACATGCTGTATCGAGATAGATCTGAAATGAACAGATAATGGTCATCTATTAATTTCAATCATCTCCGTTGGTTCAGAAAATAGGAACTTGTGAGGGGATGATGAACATCGTCATTATGGGAAAGAAACTGAATGTGCAACGAATGTTAAAAAAATCACTTTCCATCATTTGTAAAAGCAAAAATTACCCATTTATAAAAAATAAGTGAAAAATAGAGAAACAAGCAAAAATTAGATTTAATGTTTTAATGCCAGCTGGGGTCTCTTCGGGTCCAGTGTTAAACGTGCTTCTGGATCTAATCATTATTGTACTTGTCAGTGGGACATTGATCTTTCATACCAACCTACAGGAGTTTTACATTTACTAGCTAATAAATTTTCCGAGAAACTACTTACAGAAAACATACTGCATAGAACGCTGAAACACACTTATGGAAAAATTCTGGGAGATGACTTTCAAATGATTTAGTTAAGAATGTGCGGGGGAAGAAGCAGGATGTATTCACTGCTGAATGCACTGTACATCAATGACACAAGAGACTTGCTGGAAGCCCCAGTTAAAATCCCAGTCATATCGCCTTGTGACCTTGGACAAGTTACTTTGTTTCCCCAAGCCCCGGGCTCAAGATCTCAATTGCAAATGTAACTGGTCATGGAATATTGCATAATTCTGTATAAAATGTTTTTTTTGTGAATATATTGGATATATAAAAAATGTCATGACATTGACAGAAAATAATACATTACAGTGGGAGGTTACCTGTACTAGGTTAACGGAACATTGCATTTGACACAATCCATTTATAAATGATTCAAGTATTTGTGAAGCTTGATATTTCTCAATGTACTATTTATTAATCATCTGTGACTTGTAGTTTATGAAAAACGTATAGTATAACATTGGTTGACCGTCATTTGGCAGTACATACCAAGATGGAGGCAAGTGTAGCTGATGGTGTAGGGATATAGAGGTCAACCTTCTATTGCACCATTGGTTGTGTAATATTTCTTACAGAGAGGCCATGTTCACACGTTCAGTATTTGACATTAGTATTTGTAAGACAAAATCAGGAGTGGAACAGTCAGAGGAAAAGTATAATAGAAATGTGCGCACCACTTCTGTATTTTTCATCAACTTCTGGGTTTGGCTTACAAAAACTGACGTAAAATACTGACCAAATACTCAACTTGGCCATAAGGTGAGATAACAGAAAACTGTGAAATGTCCAAAGACATTGGAATTAGGAACTGGTGATGAGCGAGCACTACCATGCTCGGTACTTGGAATGAGCAGGTCGGACGCTCGGACAAGCCTCGGCTCGAGTACAGAGCATAGTGGCAGTAAATGGGAAACTGGAGCATTTCTCCATAAGATCTTAAAGAAAAATCCTCAAGTTTGTCATTGATTTGCATTATGCTTGGTACGCAAGTCAAGCCCGTTGGAGCGCCCGACTCGTTTCGAATACATACGGAGTATGGTATTGTTTGTTCCAACTAGTGATCAATGATGAGCATTTTAATGATGATATTCTATTATTCCTTCTAGAAACTAGGTGTTACCTGCTGAGGGTGTGTACATACACAATCGTATATTATCCAATCAGTGCTGACTGTATAGTAACACCCCTTTGATTATGGAAATCATAACAGTTTGGAACAATAATTTCTAATAGCGACAATTGAGGAGGGTCTCAATACAACAATTTAAGAACAAAAAGGCTCAATAATTTTTTTTTATTTTTTTTTTAAAAATAGGGAAGGTAAGTTTTTTCAAGCAAAGAATAAAAATTGATGAGTCTTCTCTAAAACATCAGGTTCTACCCAAAACTCTGCTCTACTGGAAAGACCAGTATCCATTGAGGCTATAAAAGGTAAGTTAAGATGTTAAGGGGAACCTGTCAGCACAATTTTGCAATGTAAAGTACAGGCATGGCTGTAATGGAGCTGTAATACAAATTACATTGATACCTTTGATGAAGAAATACGCTTTGTTGTTCCTCTTCAATCAACATTTGAAGTTTTCTGCTAATTAAAATTTGGTGCACAGGGGCCGTACAGTACACTGGGTCTTCTCCTCCCTGTCTGTGATTTCAAATACTTCAAACAAAGCAGATGGGTCATTCACAGACCAGAGACCCAGTGTATATTCCAGCACCTGTACACTAAAATCTAATGAGCAAAAAACTTCAAATGGGGATTAGAGAACAAGAAAGCAGATTTATTAACCAAAGGTATCAATTTAATCAGTATTACAGTCATGCCTTTATTGCGCATTACAAAATTGTGCTGACAGATTGCCTTTAAAGTATTTGCAAAAACATTTCTGCACCAAAAACGTGTCTCTTGGTAGGAAAACTGCACTGTAACAAATATGCACATTTTTAAATGTTTTTACTTGTGCGTTTGATGCAGGTTTTTTTACCATATATTGGAATGGGTGAAAAACTCTGCAAGAACGTTGAAAGAATTGATGTGCTGCAGATACTGTTTCAAATATGCAAGAAAAAAACGTGTGCATTATACTCTCAGAATCTAACTCCGTTTTCAGATACTAGGAAAACCTTCAGGTTTTGTGGCAAAAAATGCAACAAAAACCTTAGAAAATACTACAGATGTGCATATACCTGAAGCTGTAAATGCAAGTAAGAAAAAAATACAACCTCAATATATCCCACAATACAAACAATTTTTCATTGGAAAAAGTATTGCAAGAAATGTATTTCTTATATTCCTATTTTCTGCCTTTCAAATCATTAATAAAAAAAAAACTGTTATATTGGTCAAGTTGTGATCAAGTTTCTAGGCTGTTTTTCTGTTCATTTTTTAGTTAAATAATTGCAAAATTAGGGGATTCATGTAAAAAACAAACCACGATTTGACAACAAAACGTGATCATAACCAAGCGTATGTACTTCCAAACCTGGGACTAAGCCCGAATCTAACAGGTGTAATTTAAGCAAATAAGCATTTCATTTCTGCAGTACGGTGTGATTTATTAGACTGCCCCAGCAATGCAAATTAATAACTACACCTCTAAAAATAACCTGAAAACTTGATCACAAATTCTCAGATGTCATTTTTTTTTTAATGTCATAACAATCTTAAAGGGAATCTGTCAACAGGTTTTTGGTACCGTATTTTTCAGACTATAAGACGCAAAGGACTATAAGATGCACCATTGTTTTAGAGGAGGAAAAAAATAAAAAAAAAAATGTAAGTAAAAAAAATGTGGTCATGACACACTTATGTGGGGGGTGGGTCTGCTGCTGACACTGTTATGGAGGTAATAATATCCCCAAATTCTGTACTCATATCCCCCCATTCTGGACCTCCTCCAGGTATATATGGCCCCCATCGTGGAATATGTATGTTCCCCATCCTTGGATATGTGTGATCCTCCAACCTGGCATGTTTGTGTGTATATAAAAATGTATATATAATCCAACCCCATCCAGGTGTACAGTAATGCCTTTATACACTATATTTATCTATTGTCTTAATTTTACACATGTGATGCTCACCTAGCTTTCAGTTCAGAAACAAAGTCTCCCATATCTCCAGGACCTGCAGTGATGTAATGAAAAGGCGGGGCACTGCGCTGTTCTGTGCTGCTTTGGCCCACCTCTCTTCCTTACATCACTGTAGATCCTGCTGTGACGAGAGACATTGTTTCTAGTGCAGAGGCAGGACCAAACAAAGCAATGTGAGCACTCAGCACAAAGACTGCGGGCAGTGCTGTGATGGTATGCAGTGCTCTGGCCCAGACACTGCAGTGATATGCACTTCCTCCGAGCCAGACATGACTGCAGCGGCATTTTGCTCCTGCCTCCTCCTTAAGCAGCGGACACACAGTCTCCCCAGCTGCTGCAGGAAAATTAAACAAGTATTGATTTGCTGTTCCTCACACCCGCTTCTAGGCACTGACTGAAGATAGCGGAGAGAGGTGGGCGGGGAGCAGCTAATGAATATTCGTTTACTTTAAACAATGGGCACACGAGGTTTCGCCAGCCGCCGGCTTCCTGCATCAGCGACCCTCCCTGCCTCCTGTGATCCCACTCCATAGCCGCTCCCTCCCAATCCACAGCCGCTGCCTCGGACTAGAAGACGCACCCCATACTTTCCTCCCAAATTTTAAAGGAAAAAAAGTGTGTCTTATTATCCGAAAAATACGGTACTTAATCTGAAAGCAGCATAATGCAGGAGCAGAGAGCACAATTCCATGGATGTGTAACTTATTACCCTGTTAAGCTTTAGTTTCAATAAAAATCAGTGCTTTATCACCAGGAGATTATCATTGCCCAGACTAGTTCTCACATGCAGGCCATTCAGCATAATTGCAGAATCAGGAACCAGAAGTTAGTGGGCATAACCGGCTTAGTTTATGAGTGTGCCCTGCTAAGCAGTCAGTTTGTTGTTGTGCACGGGAGATGCCAGGCTGCGCTCACTAAGCTGGTAATGCCTACTCACTAAGCCTGCCACCACACCCACACACTGCAAGTTAAGTGCGCCAACAGAGACGACAAAGCTAACAAGCACTGTACAATAAGCAAGTCGAATCCGCAGTAGAGCACATGGAAGTAAATGCTGGACCACGCCCACTACTGCAATACTGCAAGTATGACAAGGCATTCCAGCTAACCTGTGTAACCCCACCACCACCACTGATTTGCAGCTTGCTGAAATTGCAGTGTACTATACTGTATGTATATATATATATATATATTCTAGAGATACGGGAGGTGACTTTAAACAAAACGCCCAGGTTGCTTTATTAACATTTAATAAAATGAGCCATAACAAATTAAAAAAAAAAATGGCTTTCCTTTGCAAGTCAACAGAATACGCAGTCCTAACAAAGGCACTGTAATGTGACCTCAGCATTAAGGCCCAAACATGGAGACTTAGGACAGGAGGACTTCACATACTACAGCTAATGAATCCACCTGGACTTTCTCATTTCCAGCATTTCACCCTTCAGGGTGGGGATATATTAACAGCTAGTCCCACCTATCTCTCTGACTGCTCATAAACCTGGCCCTTGTCAGCCCCATCAACCCTCTCAGTACTATACATACTGGAGCTAAGTCACAAAGGATAACCACAAGAGTTGAGCGAGTACCTAACTATTCGTACTCGCTATACTCATAATGAGCACTGTCTAATACTTGCGTATTCATTCCGAATAGCATGTGCAATTCAAGTCAATAGGGAAAAACTTGCAAAGTAAAGAGTAACCCGAATGCCTACTATTCAATACTCGTACGAATAGTACGGCATTTGGGTTACTTGTTACTTGTCCCCATTGACTTGCATTGCACACACTATTCAGAATTTATACAAGAGTATTAGACAGTACTCGTTATGATTATAGAGAGTACAAAAATAGTTAGGTACTTGCTGAACAATATTAACCAACTCTATGATTCATATCTCTCCTCCATGATGCGTCTGGACGCCATATAGATATACTATGTATTTGCTGGTGCACTTCCAAACCATAGACACTTCTAGAAGGGTGCATTGTTATGAATGTCATCCGAGTAGGTGCTGGTGTGGAGCTCACTCTGGTGGCCAGAAATGGTAATGAAGCTGGGTCTAAATCTGTAAACCAGACAGGTGTTGGAGTTAATTGGGAATCCAGGAAATCCTATTACAAATCAGCCTAGTGTATTTAGGAGAGCATTTTCTGCCTAGTAGCCGCCAGTTAAGATGCTTCCTGCCTGCTTCTTAAGATGTCTGATGGTTTTCCCTTCAGTTTCTCCCATTTCTTCTGTGCCTGAATCTACTCCAGATAAGTTTGCTAGTTTCTGTGTTTAATTGCTGAAATTGCACTTAAGGATGTTTCTGCTTATTCCATTTGGTTTCTTTTATGTGAGAATTTGTCTTTCTGCTTCTGTGAGCAGGGCAGTTCCTCCAGCAAGAAAGAGAGCTTGCTCTTGGTTTATGTTTGGATTATTTGCATTTGAATATTATTTGTTCTGTGATTTTGTTCCTTTCCATTATATCTGCAGTTCGGTCTAAAGTGTCTGGCACAAGAGTACCTGATATAGTGGGGGAGAGACCGCGTGGTCTCAGTATTTTTATTATCAGGAGTTTTTTGCTGGCCGCAATCAGTTATATGTCCTGTCGTATCTAGTAAGTCGGGCCTCACCTTTGCTAATCTATCTCTTCTGTGTATTGTGATTTCTTACATCCCCGTTGTTGCATGTTGTGGGCTGGCGATTTTTTTGGGGACTGCTCCGAGGCAAGTTAGGATTCCTCATTTCTATTTTTTAGGTGTAGCAAGTTTCTTAGGCAGTGACGAGGTGTCTACTTGTGTTAGGAATATCCCACGGCTACTTATAGTGTTATTGGATACATAGGGAATTGCGGTAAGCTCAGTTTCCAACTACTCTTGTGGCTTTGTTTTTTCCTATTTAATGGGATTTTTTTTAATTGTCCACGGTTACCAGATCATAACAGTGCGTATTGTAAAAACCTAAAACAATACAATTTATTCTAGACATCAAAGATATACTAGTTATATAGCTTCATCTGCAAGTAGATGACAATTTAGATGGTGATTTATATACTTTAGGGTCATCTTTTTAGTGGGATGTTACAAGTATGATATAGTATGAAAAGTATCTGACACGTCCACATAATATGCTGCCCTATTGAGGATAACCCGGCGAAGATATATCTATTTCCTCAGGAACACAGCATTCCGTTATGAAAAATATAAATCTCGCATGAAGAATGTTGTTTCCTACACCCTTATAGGATAGCACTTGATGGACCTGTAAAAAACATCTGTTCCACATATCCATCTAAAACTGAAGTTGTGGTAATCTGATAATTAGACGTCTTTCTGAAATATTATATACATTTCCATTTACTTAGACTGGATAGAAAGTTAATATAAGTGAGGCGGAATCCGAATGTTAAAAAAAACTATTATTTTGTTTCATTTTCTACAATAGTTTTCCTTTAGATATATGAACAATTTTATCACAAGTCACTGGTAAAGACTCAGATATCTATGGTCCTATACTGATAAAAGATCTGCCAGTGTTCCGGGACCCATTGAAAAGGACAATCAAGAGAGATTCAGTAGCAACATGAAGTTATCCACTCAGATAATTTAATATTGACAGTTTTCCATGTTACTTACAAGAAAATGACATTTTAACCCTTTAAGGATTATAGGACTTGATAGAGTCTGCTAACCCTGCTCTTGTCTCTCTGAATGCTGAGGGGCAGCAGGTCATAATAGCCACTTAGCATTCAAAAAGACAAGAGCAGGGTAAGCAGCCTCGTCTTAACTTGACACCAATAACTTGTCATCAATGTAAATTATGCAAAGTGCCCCAATTGTTAGGAAGCTTCCTATGTTAAGCTGGGTTCACACATAGCGACAGCGACAACGACGTCGCTGTTACATCACCATTTTCTGTGACGCGGCAGCGACCTTGTAAGTCACTGTTATGATCGCTGCTTAGCTGTCAAACACAGTAGACGCAGCAGTGATCATAACGACACGCGTTGCTGTGGAAGCGATGCTGCGCTTGGTAACTAAGGTACATATCGGGTAACCAACCAAAGTGCTTCTCTGGTTACCCGATATTTACCTTGGTTACAAGCGCACACCGCTTAGCGCTGGATCCCTGCACTCATAGCCACAGTACACATCGGATTAATAAGCAAACCTTTGCTTATTTCCCGATGTGTACTCTGGCTGTGTGCAGGGAGCAGGGAGCGTGAGAGCGGTGGACGCTGTAACTAAAGTAAATATCGGGTAACCAAGGAAAGGGCTTCATGGTTACCCGATGTTTACCGTGGTTACTGCTTACCGCAGGCTGCCAGACGCCGGCTCCCTGCTCGCTTCAGTTCGTCGCTCTCTCGCTGTCACACACAGCGATGTGTGCTTCACAGCGGGAGAGCAACGAGCAAAAAATGAAGCAGGACATTCAGCAACGAGTGGCGACCTCACAGCAGGGGCCGGGTGGTTGCTGGATGTCACACACAGCGACAGTGAAGGGACGTCGCTGCTACGTCACAGAAAATGGTGACGTAACAGCGACGTCGTTGTCGCTATGTGTGAACCCAGCTTTAACAGGAGAAATGGTGAACGATGAGATTGTTACTCATGACACGCAATTTTTATGTCAGACAAAGGTTTATAATTAACAAGAATGGTAAATAAAATGGTTGAATGACGGTAGTTTCATTCAGCACCCTGCACAGTGTTAACACAAGCAAATACCTGTTTAGGATTTTCATTTCCACTTCTCTGTTTTACCAGAGCCCCTGAGATCCCAGAACAGCCAATCATCCGATAAGTGACCAATTGTACAAACTAAACCCATCATTGAATACACCTAAGGGTGCAATTATCATGTTGACACTATAGGTGTGTCACAAAACTTTAAACATTTGGGCAGTGAAAAAAAAAATTAGTACATTTTTACCACAAAAATGTTGTTTTAGCTCCACATTACACATCGTCCCATGGCGAAATGGATAAAATTTGTACCAAAATTTGTCACAATTTCTACTGAACATCGCAATACCCCACATGTGGCTATATAGTACTGTTTAGCCACAAGGCCAGGCTTAGTAGGGAAGGAATGCTATTTTAACTATTGGAGTACGGATTTTCTTACAATAATTTGCGGACACCATATACAATGCTTTTAAGTTCAGAACAACTGAATCCCCCCCCTCAAGTTACCTCATTTTGGGAATTGCCCCATCTGGAAATTTATCTACAGGTGTATGACAATTCTGATTCAATGGGTGTTTTCCAGAAGCAGTAGCAATGGATGTTGAGTGAAGATTGCACATCTGCCATTGTAAGTTGTTTCGCCCATATATTGTGCTTATCTTGTGCTTCTGGATACACACAGCCTGAAAATTAAGTAAGCTAGCCTCAATACAGAAATGTCAAACATGTGGACGCTAAATCTGGTATATACACACTGGAGAGCTTAGAAGGGGGTGGGGGTGGATTTCAGAGCAAAGAATTAGCTGGATTTCTTTTGGTGTGAGCCATTTCACTTTTCCAAAGCCTTTGCCTTACAAGCATTGTGGAAACCCCCTATAATTCAGTTGACAAATGACGGACCTGAGTGGAGCAGAGGTTTATTTGTTGTTTATTCAGTTGAAACTTGTCTTGGTTATATTTTACATAAAAAATGTTATCACATTTATCCTGTGCTCTACCCTGAACGTTTACATCTGGGTTTCCACTTAAAGGTCCCAATAATACAATTCAAATGAAAACCCCAAGGGATCCATTCACTATATTGAAGCAAGGTTATTTTGGACTTTATCTGGCCTCTGTTCAGCAGTGTAATTCTTTTCAGAAGTGCACAAAACTGGGTTTGACTGTGCTTTTATGATTGCTTAAAAATACAGACACCATCATTTCATAGGACAGAGACCATTCAATGGTGTCATCATCTGCCTTATTATAGTGAATTTTCCATTGGGGCATTGTCTGAATTGCGTATTTTACAGATTAAAAGTCAACCTCGGTTTAAGTGCTGAGTGTAGATTGTGGGACAAATGTGAGCAGAGCCTAAAGCCCCTGTCACATTTAACGACTTTCCAGCGATCCCGACAACGATACGACCTGATAAGGATCGCTGGTAAGTCGCTACGTGGTCGCTGGTGAGATGTCAAACAGTCAGATCTTCCCAACGACGCAGCAACGATACAGTGACCGTAGCGACCTGTATAACTATCTCGGTGGTCGTTGGGACCCTGTCACGACAGCTAGTGTGACGATTCAGGCCTAAGTGGCTGTACGTGTCTGAGGTCTGAGTCGTCAACGAGGTCGTTTGTAAGGCGTCAAACACACCGATGCATCCTGCCCTGCAGGACCTCGACGATCAAAAAATGGTACAGGCCATTCCGACACGACCAGCGATCTCACAGCAGGGGCCTAGTCGCTGCTGTGTGTCAAATGTAGCGAGATTGCTGGCGAGGTCGTTGTTGCATCACAGAATCTGTCACTCAGCAGCAATCTCGCTATGTGTGAAGTTACATTAACTGTGAGGAAGTGCTAAAGTGATACCAGATTTAAATATTTTTTTTCCCACAATTTGCTAGTATCACACACAAAACAATGTTTTGTTGGTTTTGGGGTTTTTTTATTTGTTTTTTTTTACAATTTTTTTATCACCATACTTTAGAAGCTATAATTTTTCTACATTGCTGTCGACAATCATGTGAAGGCTTATTTTTTTCAGGACTATGTGAAGATTTTTTTGTTACCATTTTTGGGCACATAACTTTTTTTTAATCGCTTTCTATTCTGAGTTTTGGGAGGCAGAATGAACAAAAACAAGTAGCTTAAGAAATGTTTTGTTTTTAATGTTATTCACCGTGTAGTAAAATTTATGAGACTGATTTATTCTTAAGGACAATCCAATTTTTTGTCACTTTTCTATTTAGTTTTTTTTTAATGGTATTCACTGAAGGGGTTAACTAGTTTGAAATTTTTATTCATCGGATTAGTCCAGATGCAGCGATGCCAAATATGTGTACTTTTGGGTTTGTTTGTCTCTTACATATTTATAAGTATTGGTAATTAATTTTTTGTTCTTTATTTTGTAATTTTTTTTAATTGTTTTACAATAAACTTTTTTTCACTTTTTTATTTTATTTTGTTTTTTACTTTTTGAAGTAGTCCCAGGATGGGACATATCTTTCTCTAGTCTGATCGCTCATATAATGCTCTGTAATGCTTTTACATTAAAGGACATTAGATCACTCAGACACAAGCCGGAAGTGTGTCAAGGTCCTCCTCAAGAACGGACTAAGGATGAGCGAGCATGCTCGCCGCTACTCGGTGCTCGTCCGAGCATCTCAGTGCTTGTTATACTCGGCGAGCTACAAGTACCGGCGAGATGCTTGGGCACATGCTCGGTTCCCCTTCCCTGCATGTGGGTGGTATTTACTGAGTCAGCCAACATGCAGGGATTGGCTGTCACACACTGTACTGCCACAACCAACATTGCTGTGGCATTATAGTAATTGGCCGGCCGCACAGCGTCATCAGCTCTATATGATAGTTGACGGCGCTGTGCTTGGCAGTGTGATCCACAGTCAGTTAGTGTAGGGAGAGGTGCTGCTTAGCTAGGGACAGATTTAGTGTGTAGGTACTAGAAGACGTAACGTCACAGTTGCCATAGTAACCTACCGAGCGAGATACTATAGCATCGGAGATCTCTGATCACCTGATTATCGGCACGGCTATTCAAAGGCTTATGGAGGAGCCGCTGAATAGCGGCGCCGGGAATCAGCTGATCGGAGATCCCCGTTGCTATAGTAACCTGCTCAGTAGGTTACTATGGCAATGGTGGCAGCGGTGATGTCACCGCCTACCAATCCGCCGCAGCCTCTGCTCGGTTACACAGCACGGGGAGGAGCAGCGTTCTTCCCCCCTGTGCTGTGTGATATAGTAGAGCTGCATGGGTAGAAGAAAACAGAAGACAGAAGACCAGGATCGTGGAGGGGTGAGAGGGAGGAATAAAGATGGAATCCCTAAGTATGTCTGCATATTTATCTATAATAAAGTATTTTTTTCACTGTGTTTTTTTTTAAACCTTTATTGGAGATTATTAATGGCCAGGTCAAACTTGGCATGACATTAAGAATCTCAGGCTTAATACCAGCTGGTAAAAAAACCTGGTATTAACCCCTTATTACCCAGCGCGCCACCCACCACCAGGGCTGCTGGAAGAGTTAGATACAGCGCCATTTTCTGGTGCTTCTATGAAAGCGCCATTTTCTGGGGCGGCTGCGGACTGCAATTCACAGTAGGGGGGCATAAAGGTTTGGCTAACCTGCACTGCGGATTCCAATCCCCAGCTGCCTAGTTGTACCTGGCTGGATAAAAAAATTTGGGCGAAGCCCACGTCATTTTTTTTTTAATTATTTCATGAAATTCAGGAAATAATTAAAAAAAGGGCTTTCCTATATTTTTAGTTCCCAGCTGGGTAAAAATAGGCAGCTGGGGGTCGGGGGCAGCCCGTTCCTGCCTGCTGTACCTGGCTAGCATACAAAAATATTGCAATGCCCACAGCTTTTTCGTTTTTTGGAAAAAAACTTAATAAAAGAGCTTCCTTGGATTTTCAATTGCCAGTGAAGATACACCAAGCAGTGGGGGTTAACAGCCAGTAGCTGCTTGGGTTACCCTTAGCTAGCAATACAAAATGCAGTGGTAGCCCACGCATTTGTTTTTTTTAACCCTAACCCTTGGGTTAGGGTTATGTGTTTGGGTTTTTTCTTTGATTTCTTAATGATTAAAAAAAAAAAAAAAAATCGACATGGGCTTTGCCATATTCTTGTATGCCAGCCAGGTACAGTAAATACATATGGACTGCCCTAACCCCCAGCTGCCTATTTGTACTCAGCTGAGAACCAAAAATATAGGGAAGCCCTTTTTTTTTTTTTTAAATAATTTCATGAAATATTTTTTTAAAAAAAAAAAAAGGATGTGAGCTTCGCTCAATTTTTGTTTCCAGCCAGGTACAACTAGGCAGCTGGGGATTGGAATCCGCAGTGCAGGTTGGCCCAACCTTTCTGGCCCCCCCTGCTGAGAAATGCAGTCCACAGCCACCCCGAAAATGGTGCGTTCATAGAAGTGCCATCTTCTGGCGCTATAACCAACTTTTACAGTGGCCCTGGTGCCGGGTGGCTGGCTGGGTAATAATGTGGTTAGGGACAGCTGTGTATTATAAGATGGCCCTAAGCCTGAAATTCATGGTGTTACACCAATATTAGGCATGGGCACCATGCATTTCCAGTAAAGATAAAATAAAAAACACAGAGAAAAATATTTTTAGTAGAAATAAAACACAACACAATTAACACAATTAGTGACTCAATCTTTATTGAACTATAGAACCCCCCTCCGTCGTAGTCCTCAGTTGAGGGTTCTGCGATGTCCAATCCGAACCAAATATCATCTGATCGGTTTACCAGAAGGCAAAGCGATCAGATGTATCAAGTTCAAGGACCTGAATCACATGACACATTAGCTGATTGTATAAATGGCTTTTATACAATCAGCTGATGCATCAGTAGAAAAAAAAAAAAAAAGTACTCCTCTGTGCAGACTCCCGTCTGATCGCTCCAGGACACACCGGTAATCAGCTGATGTGGTCACCTGACCGCATCAGCTGATCGTTTAAAATGGCCAGGCGGTAAAAAGCCAGCTTTTCACTGCCGAGCTTAAACGATCCGGTGACCTCATCAACTGATTACCGGCAGGTCCTGGAGCAATCGGACATGTCCCTTGAGTCTGCAGAAAGGTGAATGATTTATTTTTTTCTCTACTGTTCACTTTTCTTTTCACTTAGCAGTGAATATAGTCACAGAGAAGGTGCCGCACATACGCTAATAAGGGAAAGTGCATGTCACATGGAAGGAGGAACACATTATTATTCCTCCCCCTAATACAAAGACAACATTGTTCACAACAGTGACATGGGAGTCAAAAATGCTTACAGGGGTCTTCCCCATGTTGCTCCCATGTCATCTGAGCACTGTTGTTCTACATTTGTGACATTTTTGAGCTTTTGCCAGACAGCCAGGGGTGCTGCTGGAAAAATGCTCGGGTATCCCATAGGCTAACATTGGGCTCGGTGCTCAGGTCGCTCGACCCGAGGTGTACATGCATGGTGGATGTTGTGAAAAGGTTAAGGGACTGGCTGACTGTGACTAAACTATGTTAGATTGGATTTTGTAAATAACAAAAAAAAGAAGACACAATTATTTGGTAAAATAATTAGCCAGCCAGCTCTATTCATCCCTGGAACTTATATTTTTGTGTATTTTACATGATAAAATGATGTGACATCCACAGAAACCTGCTGGGATGCGAACGCATTTGTCCTTTTCATTAGGTGAATGATAGATACCCGCATATGATCCCAGCAGGTGATTGTAGATGTGACATCATTGGCGGTACTCACCACCGCACCGGAAGTAAAAATAAATCTTTAAGCTACAATTCCTTCAGTGAGTCTCTCCCAACCCAATAGCCAAAATATGAATTGGAGCAGAAAGTGAAGTATTTTTTTGTGTGTTAGTAGACTGTTTGCTGTATGAGCTTGTTGAAGCAGTTTATCCATTTTTAGGTTTGCCCTGTTTGGCCTTCTACTCTTGACGATCTCACATGCTATGGTCCCGTCTGTTGGTTTGAATGCGCCCGTTGAAGCAATAAAATAGATTTTCGGCCAAGTTCGGGAGTGCAGTGCATTTTGGTATAGTTATAGGACCTAAAAATCATAGTATCATAGTTATTAAGGTTGAAGGGAGACTCTAAGTCCATCTAGTTCAACCCGTAGCCTAACATATTGATCCAGAGGATGGAAAAAAAAAAAAAAAAAAAACCCAATGTGACAAACAAGTTCCAATGGGGAAAAACATTCCTTCCTGACTCCACATCCGGCAATCAGACTAGTTCCCTGGATCAACACCCTGTCATAAAATCTAATATACATAACTGGTAATATTAAATTTTTCAAGAAAGGCATCCAGGCTCTGCTTAAATGTTAGTAGTGAATCACTCATTACAACATCATGCGGCAGAGAGTTCCATAGTCTCACTGCTCGTACAGTAAAGAATCCTCGTCTGTGATTATGATTAAACCTTCTTTCCTCAAGACGTAGCGGATGCCCCCGTGTTCCAGTCGCAGGCCTAGGTGTAAAAAGATCTTTGGAAAGGTCTCTGTACTGTCCCCTCATATATTTATACATTGTGATTAGATCCCCCCTAAGCCTTCGTTTTTCCAGACAAAATAAGTTAGCACAACAGTAGCACAAAGTACTGAACATCTAATATAACCTTAGTGTATGACACATAAGCAGTTAATGTACGAAGATTTGATTTAATCCTCTTTTTAGGATTTTTCGTGCACAAGCACTCCACACCATAATCACCCCTATGATATGTAAAGTTACATGTCAGCTGAACACATGTTGAATTTCTTTATTCATCATCAAATTACCATTTAGAATGATATCATCATACTTTGGCAGACTAATATTTCTTCTTTTACTATGTACTTTCCTGGGGTATTTCAGTACTGTCTTGTGTTTAATGGCCCTCATTTTTCTCTTTGTATGATATTCATAGTGAAATTTGAAAAGCCTTTGGGGTTTAATAAATGCTGTCATGTGCCAACCCCAATAAAACAACAAAAATCACACTATATTTTATATAGCGAGGCATAACAAGTATAATGATATATAGGAAGCCATTTCTCTGAACATCTGTAAAAAGCGTATTCAGAAAACAGATGGTATGTAAATATATTAGGCTTGCCTGGGAACTGATTATATGTTACAACACTGAAGATGAAAAAATGGAGGGAAAAGAGGATTAGCTGCAATCAAGGAAAGTGAGGATGCAATATAATAAGGACAAAGACTACTGAGTAATGCTGAACAGAAACTTAAGAACATCTACTTGCCAACTTATTAAAATACTTCTCTGGGAGATCAGGGATTGCCTTCCACAAAGCGACTCACTGATTCAACCGTCTTTTCAGCAGACCACCCAATTCTAGTCCCTATTCCTGCTTTCTAAAGGTGGGTCTGGCGATTGGGACTTATGGTAAATATAACATTGGTAGAAGAGCTTCTCGGGAGACTACTGTACTGTCCACAGATTTGCCATCTCTTCTGGACATTAAGGCTCTGTGCGCACTAGCCGGATTTTCCCGCGGATTTGCTGCATGTTTCACTGCAGAAAATGTTCTTAACCTTTCTGCAGTGATTCACCAGCAAATTCAATGGGAAAAAAAAATGCTGTGCGCACTAGGCTGATTTTGACAGCTACAGGTTTTGCTGCGGAATTCCCGCAGCAAAAACAATTGCATGTCACTTCTTTTCCGCAGGTAGCTGCGGGATTTCACTAATGTAATTATGAAATCCCGCAGGGAACAACCTGCGGAAAATCCGCACCAAAACGCAACAAACCACATGCGGATTTCGGTGGGGATTTGGTGCGTTTTTTATCCGCAGGTGCGGAAATCTTTGAGAGCCTGCGGAATTTTCTCAAGAAAATGCTATTTTCTAGTGCGCACAGGGCCTAAAAGGTCTTCCCTCTTCCTGAGAGCCTTCCAGACATTTCAGGAGAGGTGGCAAGTTTGAACATGCAGAATTAACCTCTGCTAAAAGCAAAGCCTCTACTTTTCATGCTTCCTCATATGCAACCAATGGAGCACAAAGTCTACAGACTCGCACGCTTTGAGGATTTTCCATTTTCCGGTGCTGGCAGCGAGACTGACTGATCATGTGACTGCAAGTATAGTATCTTGCAAGCGTATTCACCCCCACTGGCTTTTTTACCTATATTGTTACATTACAACTTGTGCTTAAATATTTTTATAATCCCATTTTTGTGTGACGCATCAGCATTAAATAGTCTAAGTTGCGGAAGTCAAATAAGAAAAATAAACAAAAAATAAATTTATGGGATAAAATAAAAAAAAGTCATGCATATGTATTCATCATTTTGGCTACAAAGCCCCTAAAAATTTCAAGTACAAGCAATTAACATTATAAGTCACATGATTAGTGAGAGGAAGTTCCCCTGTGGGCAATCTAAGTGTTACATGGTTTGTCAGTATATACACACACCTTTTCTGAAAGGCCAGAGAGGCTTCAACACCATTAAGAGGCACCGCTAACCAAACAATGAAGACCAAGGAGACCTAACAAACAAGTTAAGCTGGGTTCACCCAAGGCGACAACGACATCGCCGTTACGTCACCATTTTCTGTAACATAGCAGCGACGTCCCGTCACTGTCGCTGTGTGTGACATCCAGCAACGACCCGGCCCCTGCTGTGAGGTCGCCGCTCGTTGCTGAATGTCCTGCTTCATTTTTTGCTCGTTGCTCTCCCGCTGTGAAGCACACATCACTGTGTGTGACAGCGAGAGAGCGACGAACTGAAGCGAGCAGGATGCAGGGAGCCAGCTTCTGGCAGCCTGCGGTAAGCTGTAACCAAGGTAAACATCGGGTAACCAAGGGAAGCCCTTTCCTTGGTTACCTGATATTTACTTTAGTTACAGCGTCCGCCGCTCTCACGCTGCCAGCTCTGGCTCCCTGCTCCCTGCACGCAGCCAGACTACACATCGGGAAATAAGCAAAGCTTTGCTTATTAACCCGATGTGTACTGTGGCTATGAGTGCAGGGAGCCAGCGCTAAGCGGTGTGCGCTTGTAACCAAAGTAAATATCAGGTAACCAGAGAAGCACTTTGGCTGGTTACCCGATATTTATCTTAGTTACCAAGCGCAGCATCGCTTCCACAGTGACGCGTGTCATTATGATCGCTGCTGCGTCTGCTGTGTTTGACAGCTAAGCAGCGATCATAACAGCGACTTACAAAGTCCCTGTTGCGTCACAGAAAATGGTGACGTAACCGCGACGTCGTTGTCGCTGTCGCTATGTGTGAACCCAGCTTTAGAGACAAAGCTGTTGAGAAATACAAGTCAGTGCTGGGTCCAAAAAAAAATTTCCGCAACTTTGATGATCCTCCGGAGCACAATCAAATAATTCATCATCATCAAATGGAAAGATCACAACTAAGAACAAACCTGCCAAGAGAGGGCCGCCCACCAAAACTCTTAGCCTGGGCAAGTAGGACATTAATCAGAGAGCCAGCACAGAGACCAAAAGGTAGCCCTGAGGGAGCTGCAGAATTCCCAAGCAGAGACTGAAATATCTGCCCATACGGCCACAATAAGCAGTACACTACATAGAGCTGTCCTTTATGGAAGAGTGGTCAGAAAATACATAATTACTTACAAGTAATGTGTTTTTTTCAGAACCCATAACAGTACCACGAATATACGAGTGCTGTCATGAGTGATAGAAAAAAAAAAGCTTTTACATACAGCCGAAAATCAGAAGGCAGCTTGCCAAAGACATGTAGGAGACTCCTTAACTGTATGAAGGAAAGTGCTGTGGTCAGATAAGACCAAAACGTAACTTTTAGGCCAAGGTAAATGCTAGGTCTGATGCCAAACTATCACACCTCATCACCCCAAGAACACCATCCCTCCGGTGAAACATGGTGGTGGCAATATCATGCTGTGTGGATGTTTTTCAGCAGCAGTGAAAGGGAAAAACGGTCTGAGTTGAGAAGCTGGATTATGCAAAATACAAGGAAACATTTGAGCACTGACCTGTTTCAGTTGGTCAGCGATTTAAAATTGGGGCAGAGGTTTACCCTCCAACAAGACACTGACCCAAAGCATGCTGCTAAAGCAACACTGGTGGAAAAAAGTAAACAAGACAATTTATTGGAGTGGCCTAGTCAAAGCCCAGACCTTAATCCAATTGAGAATCTGTGGTCAGACTTGAAGATTGCTGTTCACCACAGGAAACCATCGAACTTGAAGGAGCTGAAGCAGTTTTGTCTTGAGAAATCTTAATTATGTGCAGATCAATGGGCGTCCAGGTCCTTAGACCCCACTCAGACCATACCAAAGACCCCTCAGAACTTAAAAAATCAGAAAGCTGGAAAATCAGGGGACCTACAAAATATTAAATTTGTCCAAAGGTTGACTCACTCTTGAAGATGAGCTGTTTGAATTGGTTGATGAGCATGCATCATGCTAACAGCCATGATTAGTTTTATGTTGAAAGTTGTACAATACCCTATTTTCTGTCAGCATTATAAGGTGTCATCCACCTTGGGGTTCAAGTAGTCCTGCATACGCGTAACAATGACCACCAATACAACATGCATCAAAAATGTTTTTTCTTTCCTTTTTATTTCATATATTTTGAGATATATATTATATATATATATATATATATATATATATATATATATATATATATATATATATATATATATATATATACACATACACACATACACACACACACACACAGTGGAAAAAGTTTTAGCCTAATTTTTTCCCACACCTGCCTGAAAATGTTGTCAAAATGTGAAAAACGGAAGTGTTAGATTATTTTTATGAATTAAATGCAAAATTAATTAATTAAAGAGAAATAAAAACATTATTTGATGTGACCACCCTGTGTCTTCAAATCAGCATCAATTCTTCTAGGTACACACACACACACACACACACACACACACACACACACACACAATATTTGAGGGAATGTGACATGGAGGTTGTAAAAAATATTTTTGAGAACTAACCACAAATCAAATGTGAATAAAGCTTGCACAAATTTTGTTTCTTCATGTCATCACATACAGACTCAATGTTGAGATCGAGGCTCTGTGGTGGTGCCATATCATCATTTACATGACTCCTTACACAAAACATAGTGCTTAATGACATTAAGAGCGAATTAAATGCCTCCATGATGGTACTGCATCATGGATAAGTGTCTGCCTGTATTTCTCAGCAGTGAGGACACCATTAATCCCAACTAATATTCCCAACTCTATTTGCTGAAACTAAGTCCAATATTTAAAAGCAATCTTCATCATGCCTCACTGTTGCCTGCAGAGATTCCTTTGACTATGCTCCAGCAAAAAAAAACAAAAAACAACAAATCTGTGCTGTTATACCCAAATATTTCAAACTTTGACTCTTCTGTCCAAATCACCCACTACTATTTGTCTGCAACCCAGGTGCCTGCCCTTGTTTCTATGTATGACATTTTGGCCATAATTCATCCATGAAGACCAACTCTGGACAGACTTTTCTGAACAATAAATAGGAGTAACTGTGTCCACTGTTTGTTGCCTCTTCTCAGCTGATGGCACTGCTGCACATTTTCCGATTCCGAAGTGAAGTATAAAGTGTCTTTTACTTTCTGCATTAGTTTCATTGGCGGACCACTTTATCTACGGTCCTCACCATTGCCATTTCTTGGTGCTTTGTCAAAAGAGCACGAACAGAACATCTTGAAACATCAGTTTGCTTTGAAATCTTTGCCTGGGAAGATACATTTTCTTTTTGCTGTGCTCAGTCTAGTGCTGTATTCAGTCAGAAAGGCCCTGCCCTTTCTGGTCACATGGGTAGGGCCTGAGCACAGGTTCTGCAAGTCAAATATTAAATCGATTGTATAAAACTTATGCTAATTCCAACAGGGAAAGGTGATAACTATGAATACCCCATCAAGTATTATCTGATCCTCAGCTGCTGTCACTCAAAAAGCTGTTGATTTTATATACTTTATTTTCTTGGATTTCAAAACCTAAACATCCGAGCTGACCACTAAAGGTATGTATAGAATCAGCCAAATAGTGCCACTGGCTTTAGGTTATACACGAAAATCCTGGTGATTGGTTACCTTTAAATTGGTTGTTTAGAGCCTAAAATGTCCTATTGAAATATATTTATACACATACCACTTTGCAATTAGCTTTTTTGTTAAATGCTCTACATTTCTCTGTAACTAATCTCAGAGTATGGTTTCTTTGATGCTCAGGCAGATTGGATTGCAGCTCCAGCACTCAGCTTCTATCTCTGTTTCTATAGCTAATAAGTGAAAGAAGTCATTCTCAGGGGGCAAAGTTAGAAGTGAGTGATACCAGTGCCGCCACATAGCTTATAGCCCCACCTCTAAACAAATCAACATCAAGGGGTGATGCTGGTGTGAGTCACTGATTCTACCATCCTCTCCTGATGATGATTCAGTTGAGGGAGATGCCAGAAGCTGTGGTGCAGTGATGGTGTGACTCACTGCTATCTCCATCCCCGGACAATGTCTTCTTTTAGAGTTAGAAGCTATGGTGGTGGTGACAACAGAAACAGAGTGCCGGCGCTGCTCTCACATTTGCCACGTTTATCATTATGGATCCAAGATATCTAAGAGGGCGGAGATTTATTTCATTTATTTGTTAAACTTGTATGCCGCCCCTCTCCAAAGACTCAGAGCGGCTCACAACATATATTGGAAATACTGTCCCTATTGGGGCTCACAATCTTAGAGTCCCTATCTGTATGTCTTTAGTGTGGGAGGAAACCGTTGTACCCAGAGGAAACCCACGCAAACACAGGGAGAACTTTGCAGATGTTGTCCTTAGTGGGATTTGAACCCAGGACCCCAACGCTGCAAGACTGCAGTGCTAACTACTGAGCCACTGTGCTGCCCTCAGATGCAAGAAATTGTAGTAAGTAACTGCATCACGATTCTAAGAGGCTTGATAGATACTACAGGGGAGTGTGAGACTCCTTTCAAACAAAGTCACATGTAAAGAGAAATGTATGCTGTTGTATAATAAAGCGAATTGCAAAAGTCAGTGTAAAGACATATTAAGAAAGAACATGTTAAGTGATAGAGAAACCTTTCAAAACTATTTTGAAGGCAAAAGATGGTGACACCAATTATTAATTTGATTTAGTTTTCTCTTTTGTTCACTTTGGGTTGTGCGAATTGCTAAAAATAAACTTTTAACACTTCTATTTTATAAAGCATTCCTACTTTGCCGCAATGTTTCCACACCTGCTTAAAAATTTGCACAGTACAATATATACAATTTTACTTTGTTATTGGCTCAGTTGCTTCTATTTTTGTTTTGCAGTAACCAGGAGATGCACTAGAAAGAACTTGTGCAGTGTTACAAATATAGCAGACAGCTTTAATATTGCACCACATGTAAGCAGGCTTGAGATGTCTACACGTAATCTTCAATTCTATTTCACCTTACTGTATATATATATATATATATATATATATATATATATATATACACGGGCACAGTATATAATTTATCTTTTGTTATATACTGTTGAAGTATTCAGGTACTGATTCAGTGTTCCATCGAAAATATTGGCACATTGGCATCTAAGCCCAATTTGGCATATAAGCAATAATCTTCACTGTTGTGTCTGATGAAGGCTGATGTCGGATTATATTGAGTATAACTCAGACAAGTGTCAATCCTGTAACACTATATTGCTGATGTGCACAGTTTAAGAGAGGCTAATTACTGTCCAAGACAATGGGCACAAAAGTAGATGAATCCTTCATTGTTCAGTCTTAGGCTATGTGCGCACTAGAAAAGTGATTTTTCGCAAGAAAATTTCTTGAGAAACTTCTGGGAGTTGAAGATTACCGCACCTGCGGTAAAAAAACGCACCAAATCCGTGGGAAAAACGCATGGTTTTTCCACAGGTTGGTCCCTGAAGTTTTTGTATGCTGTAACTACTGCAATAAATAACAGATAATAGATAGATAATCGATAGACAGATAATGGATAGAGTGAAAGATGGATAGATGAATAGATAGATGATAGATAGATAGATAGATGAGAAAGACCTATATAATGTCCCACCCCCCTGCATATTCTAAGCTGGCACCCTTTAGTGACTTTCATGTGGCACTAAAGGGTGCCTAGCCTTGTATGTAGCCATAAAATAAATAAATTAAAAAAAAACCCACGTGAGGTCTCCCCATCTTTTGTAGCCAGCTAGGGTAAAGCAGACGGCTGCAGCCTGCAGACCACAGCTGGCAGCTTCACCTTGGCTGGTAATCCAAAAAAGAGGGCACCCCACGCTGTTATTTTACATTAAATAAATAATTTAAAACAAAAAACGTGGGGTCTCCCCCAAATTGGATCACCAGCCAAGGTAAAGCGGACAGCTGTGGTCTGATATTCTCAGACTAGGGAGGTCCACTGTTATTGGACACTCCCCAGTCTAAAAATAGCAGTTCGCAGCCACCCCAGAAGTGGCGCATCCATTAGACGTGCCAATCCTTGCCCTTTGCCCCAACTCATCCCATTGCCCTGGTGCGTTGGCAAACGAGGTAATATATGGGGTTGATGCCAGATGTGTAATGTCACCTGGCATCAAGCCCTGGGGTTCGTGATGTCACACGTCTATCAGATACCCGACATCACCAACCCAGTCAGTAAGAAATAAAAAATAGACAACAAAAAAAGTTTTGTCCACGTCCGGCGTAATCCAATAAGGGGGGGTCCCATGGCGATCCATACCATAGCCACTGTCCCATTCAATGAAGAACAGAATGTTCCCCATTGGCTGGGAGAGCAATGCAGTGACCTGAGCTACTATCAATAGCCCAGGTCACTGCAGGGGATGACAAGCGCTGCTGTCAGGAGGATAGATGAGATCATTACCTGCTGTGATGATCTCCTGTAGTCCTGGCATCAGCGCTGTCACTGCCTTCTATGCAACACAGTGTTGTCAGCAGTATCGCGAGAGCCCGTGACGTCACCGCTAGTGACAGTCTCGGGCCGCTCGCGAGACGGGCATAGACGGCAGTCACAGCGGTGACGTCAGGAGGCAGGAGATCATCACAGCAGGTAATGATCTCATCTCACCACCTGACAGCAGCGCTCGGCATCCCCGCGGCTGCACGCACTGCTGTGTGTCAGTACGCACTGCTGTGTGTCAGTGTCTGCTGGCGCTGCAGCGTGACAAGCTGCCGATACTGCGGGCAGACACTGACACACTGCAGGGCAGGCAGCGGCGGGGCTGCAGTGGGACACAGACTGCACGGGCACCTGCCGGACGTCACACGGAAGCGCTTCTGTGCGGCGTCCAGGGAGTGTTAAGTCTGTGTTTACTCTGCTCCGCTTCCTCTTCTGTCATAATGACATCACTCCCTGCAAAACCGCAGGGAGCGATGAGCATTACCGCAGGTAAATCGCGGCTATACCGGGGGTATACCGCACATCATTTGCTACCTGCGGTATACCCCCGGAATTTCGAGATTACATTACAGTGAATGGAGTGAAATTCCGGGGGTATTCCGCAGATACCTGCGGAAAATAATGGACATGCTCATTTTCTCAAGAACGTTTCTTTAGAAAATTTTCTCAAGAAATTTTCTTGAGAAAAATCTGCAGCGTGCGCACAGCTATTTTTTGTTCCCATAGGTTTTGCTGGGAAATGTCTGCAGAAAGATTTCAAACCTTTCTCAAGAAATTTCCGCAGCAAATCCGCGGGTAAAACGGCCTAGTGCGCACATAGCCTTAATCACAAGACTCACATGAACAAAAAAAGACAAACTGTCAGTAAAGAGAACGGTTTCTTTTTTGCTTTCTTTACTGAATAATATATAAAATGCATTTAGTCATTACATAAAATGTTTCCAAGAATATGAAATATACAGTAAAACCATATAGAAAGTGTTTCCAAAACATCACATAACAAAAGGTCTGCTTTCTGCTAAAGATAATTGGTGAAAAATGTAAATATGATGGAAGATCAAGAAAAAGTAGGTTAAAATCAGTAAATTGCATAAAATACACAAACGAGGCACTGCTTAACTGATAAATTTCCTGGCACTCCAGCACTAGCACTCCTGTACACCGGCCACTCCAGCACTGGCGCTCCTTTGTTTCCCGCCACTCCAGCACTGGTGTTCCTGTCCTCCCTGCCACTCCAGCACTGGTGTTCCTGTCCTCCATGCCACTCAAGCATTGGTGCTCCTGTCCTCCCTGCCACTCAAGCACTGGTGCTCCTGTCCTCCCTGCCACTCAAGCACTGGTGCTCCTGTCCTCCCTGCCACTCAAGCACTGGTGCTCCTGTGCTTCCTGCAACTCAAGCACTGGTGCTCCTGTGCTTCCTGCCACTCAAGCACTGGTGCTCCTGTGCTTCCTGCCACTCCAGCACTGGCATGCCTGTGCTTCCGGCTGGTCTTCAATGCTCATATGACTACTGCAGGGAAATGTACAGAGACCACTATCAAGGACTGGAACAGCACCAGAGAAGGAGGGGATTTATCAACTTCTTTGTTATTTTTTTTATTTACCATTTGCTACCCAATTAATAGGTTAAGATAAGAATATCTGAAAACAGAGGGGCTGAATCAAGGTGTTGACGCTAGTTACCTGGTGTAAAACACACAGAAAAGTCCCATATTTTTTGCAAAACACAAAGTTGCACAAACATATTGGGACTTTGGGGGTTTTCATTCCAGTTCTGGACAATTCCAGCAAAAAGGGCCAAGCTTGAGTCGAGACAGAACAGTGCAAAGTCAGCCCATCTAAGTCGTTCCCAAACGTGGTGTACCTGATGCCAGAAATCTTGCTCCAGCCCCCGATTGGAGTAAGATTTTTGATGAAGCGACCAGAGGCACATTTAATGAATCAGGCTCCTGTCACTTCACCACACCCCTTCACTATTTCACTCTGAGTGGAATAAAAATGGCAGTTTATTGAATTGGGCCCAGAGGGTTTGGTTTTTTTGCACAGCCAAAAAAACTATGCGCTTTTTAGTGAAAACACCTTCAAGAAATGCTCTTTGTTTGGGTAGTTCCTTGAGGATATTTATTTCCTCAAGTGGTTATGAAAATCTTTGAAGAATTTTGAAAGTTTTTTTTCAGCATTTTTATTGGACAGTGCACTCTTTTCTTACTGACATCAAAGATAGGGCAGTAGTTGTACATCGCCCGGGCCATGCACTCTTTTGTTCCAAGTTTTTTTAAAACCTGAACCAGTAACAAATGTTTAAAACACAACATATGAAGAGGAAAGCGTTTGAGAAGAGTGTTTCAAGCAAGTTTTAAGCAATTTTCAGGAATGTTTTGGCTTTGTGGACCTGCACCAAAACAAAACTCATTACTCCGTGTGCACATACCCTGAAGCTTCACGTACTGTAGCAGTGATTCCATACCACGTAATGTTTAACTCATTTGAAACATAGCAAGGATATTTCTGTTGGATTTTGTATTAATCCAACAGAATAAAATGCTTAATTCAATACATGTGGTATTTGATGGAGAATGACAAATGAATTTTTGGATAAAATCCAATCACAAACCCTTGTCTCTGGCATGACAACACTTTTCTGAAGAAAACGCTGTTTCTTGCACGTAAAGGGATAATTCTTAGATGGATGGATAGTCTGCCCCCTACTCGCTCAACGTGGATTAGGCTGGTAAATGCTACCTCTTCGTTCGAACACTTTGTGTTTGAGAAAAAACACAAAAAATTGAAAAGGTCTGGGGTGGGTGGCTGGACTCCCCCGTTGACTGGGGGAGGTCTGATCAAGTCCTCAGATCTGGTATCAGAGATTTGGTAGGCGCCTAACTTTGCTTCCTAGCACTGTCTCAATGAGGTTGCAACCCTTGTGCCTTACCCTCCCTCTGACAGTATTCCCGAAAAGGTCAAAGAACTTGTTCCTTTCCTAGTTCTGATTTGTTTATATTTTGTACTATTGATTGTACTGTGAAGCTGATAATCTCATTGTATATTATACACCTGAAATCTATGCTAATGTACAGTCATATGAAAAAGTTTGGGCACCCCTATTAATGTTAACCTTTTTTCTTTATAACAATTTGGGTTTTTGCAACAGCTATTTCAGTTTCATATATCTAATAACTGATGGATTGAGTAATATTTCTGGATTGAAATGAGGTTTATTGTACTATCAATAGGTACAGTTCTTGTTACGCCCAGAAGTGGCAGGCCAAGAAAAAAAATCAGAAAGGCAGAGAAGAATGGTGAGAACAGTCAAGGACAATCCACAGACCACCTCCAAAGACCTGCAGCATCATCTTGCTGCAGATGGTGTCAATGTGCATCGGTCAACAATACAGCGCACTTTGCTTAAGGAGAAGCTGTATGGGAGAGTGATGCGAAAGAAGCAGTTTCTGCAAGCACGCCACAAACAGTCGCCTGAGGTATGCAAAAGCACATTTGGACAAGCCAGTTACATTTTGGAAGAAGGTCATGTGGACTGATAAAACAAAGATTGAGTTGTTTGGTCATACATAAAGGCGTTATGCATGGAGGAAAAAAAACATGGCATTCCAAGAAAAGCACTTGCTACCCACAGTAAAATTTGGTGGAGGTTCCATCATGCTTTGGGGCTGTGTGGCCAATGCCGGCACCGGGAATCTTGTTTAAGTTGAGGGCCGCATGGATTCAACTCAGTATCAGCAGATTCTTGACAATAATGTGCAAGAATCAGTGACGAAGTTGAAGTTACGCAGGGGAGGGATATTTCAACAAGACAATGATCCAAAACACCGCTCCAAATCTACTCAGGCATTCATGCAGAGGAACAATTACAATGTTCTGGAATGGCCATCCCAGTCCCCAGACCTGAATATCATTGAACATCTGTGGGATGATGTGAAGCGTGCTGTCCATACTCGGCTACCATCAAACTTAACTGAACTGGAATTGTTTTGTAAACAGGAATGGTCAAATTTACCTTCATCCAGGAACTCATTAAAAGCTACAGGAAGCGACTAGAGGCTGTTATTTTTGCAAAAGGAGGAGCTACAAAATATTAATGTCACTTGTATGTTGAGGTGCCCATACTTTTGCACCGGCCAAATTTTGTTTAAATGCGGATTGCACATTTTCTGTTAGTACAATAAACCTCATTTCAATCCAGAAATATTACTGAGTCCATCAGTTATTAGATATATGAAACTGAAATAGCTGTTGCAAAAACCCAAACTGTTATAAAGAAAAAAAGGTTAACATTAATAGGGGTGCCCAAACTTTTTCATATGACTGTAAGTAATAGATGCTAATGTAAGTTTTAAGTTATGTATGGATTATATCATCTATTCTGCTGTATACTACTGTCGCGAGTTTTATGTTAAATACATTCTTCAATAAAACGAATTAAAAAAAAATAAAATAAAAACAAAAAAAACCCTTGTCTCAGGATGAAATAGAAACATTTTGATGCATAGTACATACCATATGGACTTCCATCAAAGGTTTATTACAGCTTTGTAAAAAAAAAGTTGAACTCTGACAGTGTGCACAAGGACTTTTTACACCTAAATATGAAATTAACATATGCCAAGGTGGAATATCATTGTCTTAGGTTTGATGCCTGTATTAAAAATGTATAGAACAGGAAGATAAAAAGATAAAACATTTCGGTAGAGATTATTGTACATTTCTCCACCTCTAATGTTGCACTTCAAATGGTTATTTCCACATATAAGAAGAGGAAATATTGCTTTAAAGAAAAACAGAAAACCTTTCTTTCTTTTCTATTTTTGGCCCTAGTTTCAGCATACACATGCATTTTAAACCTTTTAAGCATCTGAACCTAAAGATCATTTATAAGAGGGATAATTTCAAAACCAAGCAAGTAAAGCATTTAACTTCAATGCAGCTATTAGCTGAAAGATGTTTAATGCTACTTCAGAGTAGAGGTAAATTACATAATTGGTAATAAACCCCTGTAATTATCATGTATAATTAGTATTTTCCTCATTTCCTTACTTTGCACATATTTCATCCTCATATTAGGTTCTAAATACATTTGCCCTGTCAACCCAAGCATAAACATGGATAATAAATGCATTAGTATTTCTCAAGAGAGAATAGCTTTGCAATGAACAGTGCAAAGAAGCAAATGATGTGTGCTGAAAATGTGTGACAGTTCAAGCACTGGCATACTATCTAGGTGGGCAGGCAGGGCATTTACTCTGGGTGCAGTCAGCATATGGGCACCACTGGGCTGCCTGCTGTGGTGGTCCGAGGTGTTTCCCTGTCGACTGTATTTTGCTGACCACTGTAGTGAGATTCAACTATTTTCTGAGCCGACTGTCAAGCTGACAGCCAGTTCAGAAAAGGTGCAGCACAATGGCTCTCAGTGATCAATTGTAGTGTCTTTCAGTCCTGACCGCTAACACTTTCAGGTCGGGGAGATGTCAGCAGCGTGATCAGGTCAGTTTCTGATGTCACTCCTCGATGCTCCATAGGCAGCAGACGTTTGGTGTAGTAAGTGCTACAGTGGAGCTTAAGACACCAAAGATTAATTGCAATTAGAGGAAGGAGGAAAAAATTTGAGTAAACAATATGGTGACAGAGGGTGGGGGAAATGTATACGGACATAATATGGGAAGCGAAAGGGGGAGTGTATATGGACACAGTATGGGGAGCGAACAGGGGAAGAAAGTTGAGGATGCAGTATGGGGAGAGAGGGGAGTGTATATGGACACAGTAAGGGGAGAGAAGGTAGGGGGAATGTATACAGACAGTATAGGGAGCAAATGGGGGTAAAGAAATTTTAATACAGTATGGGAAGCGACGGGGGAAATTTGAGAAAAGAGTATCGACAGTGAAGGGGGAAGAAATGTGACACCTATACAGGGAATGAGGGTGCAACTTTGAGGACATAGTATGGAGAGCAAGGAGAGCAGGATGGGTGCGGTCACAGTATGAGGAGTAAGGGGGGATGGGTGTGGACACAGTATAGACAGCAAGGGGTGGAATGTATGAGGATACAGTATGGGAAGTGACGGGGATGAGTGTAAAGGTAGTGAGGAGACTTCATGGGACTAGAAAAATTTTAGGGAGCACAGTATAGAGACTAGGTAATGCAGGGGGTGGTATGGAGAGGGGGAAGCATGGGGGTACAGTGTGAGAACATAAAGAGAGGAACGTATGTTGGGGAGACATGTGATAAGGGGGCACAGTGTAGAGACTGGGCAGTACAAAGGGCACACAGTGGGCGAGGACAGTGTGAAAAGGGGGCCCGGAAAGGAAAGGAGAGGGAAGGTTGGAGGACATATACCATAAGAGGGACAATATATTTTTTGCAGGGAACAGAAGGAGGGGCAATTATTTGTTCAGGGGAAAAGTACAGCAAATATTTTTCATTTAGAAGCATTATAATTATTCTGCTATTTTTAAGGTTATTGTATAAGGATGTCCTTCAGAAGAATGAAAAAGATGGAAGTCTGCAGTGAAGAGCTGTGGATGTGAAAAGCAATCATTGAGTCTGGACAAGATGGAGAAAAGAAAGAGAAAGACTCTGATCAGAGGCAACATCATCTATAAAAGGTACCTAGATGTAAATGTTTATTTGTGATAATGTCTATGTCTCATCAGCACTGGTTTCTGTATGGTCTGGGGTCAGATGAGAACTGATAACAATTGTAAGAAGATAGTGGGAATTGGTAAGGATGTACTGTAAGTAGTAGCTTCAGGCATTACAAATATTGCTGAGCCTAACCTGAAATTACAAGTGATGTTACCATATACAGATGGTGATTCTAGTGATGTATTCCTGTACTGATGAGGGTTGTGATGCTATGCTACTGTACTGATGGAGGTTCTGGTGATGTATTCTTGTGCTGTTATTGGTTCTGACCCTGCACACATGTAACAATCCATAATTTGTAAGGTTATGTGATAAATGGTTATGATACAATAATAGTGCTGTGCTTTCTGACAACTTAAGGGTTACTAGGTTTTTATGTTAGGAACATTCAAGAGGTTGTCCAAGTTTATGATTAGTCTGAAACTGAATTCTTGGCCTAGGTGCGAGAAAATCTAGATATACCTCTGGTTCAACGCACATGAGACAGCTTATAAGAGGGCCACTGACAAGAGACAAACTACATGTACTAAAGGTCTATGTAGAGACAAGGGAGAAAACCATGACAAAAAACTAAACACAACAAAACATACAAGGGCAGATATTATTACATTTGGACAAGATCCTTTAGGGTATGTGCGCACGTTGCTTTTTACCTGCTTTTTACCTGCTTTTTTGCTGCTTTTTCTTCTGCGCTGTTTAAAGCCAAAATGGATGTGTTCTTCTATTCAAGCAAAGTCTATGGGAATTTGGGTTTCTTGTTCACACTATGTTGTTCAAAATGCTGCCTTTTTGTGGCAGAACTTTGGTCAAAAACTCAGCTTTTCAAAGAAGCAACATGTCAATTGTTTTTGCCATTTGGGTTTTGCACTGCAAAGCTGAGTTTTTGACCAAAGTTCTGCCACAAAAAGGCATCATTTTGAACAACATAGTGTGAACAAGAAACCCAAATTCCCATAGACTTTGCTTGAATAGAAGAACACATCCATTTTGGCATTAAACAGCGCAGAAGAAAAAGCAGCAAAAAAGCAGGTAAAAAGCAACGTGCGCACATACCCTTAAGATTCAAATTTTCCAGATCTGTTAAGGAATTACTTTCAGTTGCAGAATCACACCGAAATTCTGGAAAGCGGTATAATGCAAAAGTATACGGTTCAATTTGCCAAGTAAACTAAAATTCTGGCAGATTTCTAAACCACCTTCTAAACCATGCCTTATATGTTTTGAAAATCCTGCAGATATCCAATGTGGATTTAATTTCACTAAAATGTCATGAGTAAAATCCTAGGTTATATGGTGTGACTTAAGTAGTAAGGATTCATGTTCTGATTGGACAGTTTCAAAAAGTACAATTTTCATGCTACATATTTTCATACCCAACCTAAATAAAAAAACAACTTAGTATACAGTTAGGTCCAGAAATATTTGGACAGTGACACAATTTTCGCGAGTTGGGCTCTGCATGCCACCACATTGGATTTGAAATTAAACCTCTACAACAGAATTCAAGTGCAGATTGTAACGTTTAATTTGAAGGTTTGAACAAAAATATCTGATAGAAATTGTAGGAATTGTACACATTTCTTTACAAACACTCCACATTTTAGGAGGTCAAAAGTAATTGGACAAATAAACCAAACCCAAACAAAAAATATTTTTATTTTCAATATTTTGTTGCGAATCCTTTGGAGGCAATCACTGCTTTAAGTCTGGAACCCATGGACATCACCAAACGCTGGGTTTCCTCCTTCTTAATGCTTTGCCAGGCCTTTACAGCTGCAGCCTTCAGGTCTTGCTTGTTTGTGGGTCTTTCCGTCTTAAGTCTGGATTTGAGCAAGTGAAATGCATGCTCAATTGGGTTAAGATCTGGTGATTGACTTGGCCATTGCAGAATGTTCCACTTTTTTGCACTCATGAACTCCTGGGTAGCTTTGGCTGTATGCTTGGGGTCATTGTCCATCTGTGCTATGAAGCGCCGTCCGATCAACTTTGCGGCATTTGGCTGAATCTGGGCTGAAAGTATATCCCGGTACACTTCAGAATTCATCCGGCTACTCTTGTCTGCTGTTATGTCATCAATAAACACAAGTGACCCAGTGCCATTGAAAGCCATGCATGCACATGCCATCACGTTGCCTCCACCATGTTTTACAGAGGATGTGGTGTGCCTTGGATCATGTGCCGTTCCCTTTCTTCTCCAAACTTTTTTCTTCCCATCATTCTGGTACAGGTTGATCTTTGTCTCATCTGTCCATAGAATACTTTTCCAGAACTGAGCTGGCTTCATGAGGTGTTTTTCAGCAAATTTAACTCTGGCCTGTCTATTTTTGGAATTGATGAATGGTTTGCATCTAGATGTGAACCCTTTGTATTTACTTTCATGGAGTCTTCTCTTTACTGTTGACTTAGAGACAGATACACCTACTTCACTGAGAGTGTTCTGGACTTCAGTTGATGTTGTGAACGGGTTCTTCTTCACCAAAGAAAGTATGCGGCGATCATCCACCACTGTTGTCATCCGTGGACGCCCAGGCCTTTTTGAGTTCCCAAGCTCACCAGTCAATTCCTTTTTTCTTAGAATGTACCCGACTGTTGATTTTGCTACTCCAAGCATGTCTGCTATCTCTCTGATGGATTTTTTCTTTTTTTTCAGCCTCACGATGTTCTGCTTCACCTCAATTGAGAGTTCCTTAGACCGCATGTTGTCTGGTCACAGCAAGAGCTTCCAAATGCAAAACCACACACCTGTAATCAACCCCAGACCTTTTAACTACTTCATTGATTACAGGTTAACGAGGGAGACGCCTTCAGAGTTATTTGCAGCCCTTAGAGTCCCTTGTCCAATTACTTTTGGTCCCTTGAAAAAGAGGAGGCTATGCATTACAGAGCCATGATTCCTAAACCCTTTCTCCGATTTGGATGTGAAAACTCTCATACTGCAGCTGGGAGTGTGCACTTTCAGCCCATATTATATATATATAATTGTATTTCTGAACATGTTTTTTGTAAACAGCTAAAATAACAAAACTTGTGTCACTGTCCAAATATTTCTGGACCTAACTGTATATATACACACACACACATACACACACGTGTATATATATATGTGTGTGTTTATTTGTACATATAATATATTGTGTGTATTATTATACTCACCTACTGCTGCTCTCTCAGCTGTCCAGCGCCGCTCTTCTCTGCTTCTGAATGACATCACCACAATTGCAACTAGCCGGCTCACTCTATGCTGTATTTCTGAGGTAGAAGTCTTTCATTATACAAGTCTATGGAGCCTTGTTCTGATATTTCAAAGATTTAGACTGAATTCTCATATGCGGTAATCATCCTTTAGAACGGTTCCTGCAGAGATCCGTTGTCAAAATGATTTCTGCCGGATCTAATTTTTTTTTTTTTTTTTTTTAACATGGGAGTCTATGAAGAACAGATCCGTTAACAAATTGCTAATTATCTTCAATTTGTAATGGCTCTTGTAAGAAAAAAATGGATCCGGTAAATTTGTAATACAAAATGACAGCTAAATAGGACTTCATTTACGGATCTGTTCTCCATAGACTCAATTGTTAAAAAAAAAAAAAAAAACGGATCCGGCAGACATTGGTTATTTAACGACAGGAAAGAAATTGTGTTTGCTCAATGTTTTTCTCAACGGATCTCTGAAGGATCCTTTCTAATGGATGATTACTGGACATATAAATTCAGCCTTATATTGTAAAAATCACGTCTAATCACACAGAGCGCAGTGTGACCCGGAGAGTCTGAAAAGCATAAAGAGGATTGGAGCCGCGCTGGACACCGGAGAGAGCCAGTAGGTGTAGGTGTAGGAGAGTAGGTGAGTATATTAATGCACTCACACTACATGACAAACATATAGTGGGTACGGAAAGTATTTAGACCCCTTTACATTTTTCACTTTGTCGCATTGCGGCCATTTGGTAAATTAAAAAAAGTTCATTTTTTTCTCATTAATGTACACTCTGCACCACATCTTGACAGAAAAAAAACAGAAATGTAGACATTTTTGCAAATTAATATAACATGATAAACTGAAATATCACATGGTCATAAGTATTCAGACCCTTTGCTCAGTATTGAGTAGAAGCACCCTTTTGAGCTAGTACAGCCATAAGTCTTCTTGGGAATGATGCAACAAGTTTTTCACTCCTGGATGTGGGGATCCTCTGCCATTCTCCGATTTGGATGTGAAAACTCTCATATTGCAGAGCTGGGAGTGTGCACTTTCAGCCCATATTATATATATAATTGTATTTCTGAACATGTTTTTGTAAACAGCTAAAATAACAAAACTTGTGTCACTGTCCAAATATTTCTGGACCTAACTGTATATTAGAGATAAACAAATTTATTTGAGTGCAAACAAACTCTCTAATATATATATATATATATATATATATATATATATATATAAAAAATCAGCATTTTTGAGAATAAATATTCATGCAAATTCACTTCACAGGGACACAGAAAAAAGTCACATGGTTGGCTGGATCATAGATGACCAGCAAAAGTAAAAAAAAAAACAAACATTTTTAAAATATCCGGCCACTTGGCTGCTCAATGCAATCGGTCTGGTCCTCAAGAACACTTCTTCCTTGTGTTATAAGCTCCATTCTACTCAATAAAGTTCCCTCTAGGCTGGGACTTCTGATCACTAACAGAATTCAGAGTTCTTCGCATGTCCATGAAACATTTTGTTTCAAATAGACAAACTTAATGGCAACGTCATTTTAATTTCCTCATGACAACATTTCAACAAGGTGCTGGTAAAACTTGGAATAGATCCTGGAGCATGGCTATAATTATACCACATGGTTGTTACAGGTTCAGTATCCACATTTACCAAACAACCTCAAGAACGTGTTGGATTGAGATCTGATGATAATGAAAGCCCTGAAGTACACAAAGCTGGCTGAAAATTCCACATTGTTACGCCCTTAACGGTATCAACGCACTGTCCTGCCGCCTTCCTCAGCGGGGACGCTGGCAAACTCATTTTCCTAGCCCCTCAGCAGTGGTTGCTCCATCTCCAGTTCTTGCTGCCGCCTGCCGGGTCCTCCGCACACTGCACAGGTTTCCTGGGAGCACTAGTAAGGCACAAGCACCCCTTTTGTTAAAGGGCTGGTGTGTTATAACCCAGAAGTGTCTTTCAGCTTATAGCTGAGAAGCATTATTTTATTTAAGGCACCCTCCCCTTATGTGAGACGCCTAGGCAACATGATAAAATCCTAGAGATGCGTTGTTAGCTGTGCAGGTCCCTTAACTTTGTTCTGCTGCTGTGTTACTAACACCTGACTGTTTTGCAGTCCCAGCTGCTGCTGAATCATTCCACATCAGCTGAACCTGCTATCCTGCCCATCACTGCTGCATCAAATCACATCAGTCAAAGCCTGTTCTAGCCGCTGCTGTATCGTACCATATTGGCCAAGTCTGCTATCCAGGCCGTTGCTGCATCACACCCTACCGACCAAGCCCAGAATGCGGCACCAGCTATCTCAATTGCACCTGCCTCATCAGAAACTGTCTGTGAACATACCCCCTGAAGTCAGCTGTCGCAGTGCTGAGTCTCCCTAAATGGCACCTAGTTTCTACCTGGAGCGCAAACCCACCCTCACCATCAGAGGCTCTGGTGAAAACCTGGTGTGAGCGATAGTCACGCCTCTCATGTATTATGTGTACTGTTGGCCAGCGGGTAAACTCTCCACTCGCACCCGTAAGCATTACACATATAACCAACATGAGGTGACTTTTTGATTTGTGAACATTACCTGGAAACAGCCATCAGAGAAGGAGTGGAATGCAGAACACCAGTTAAAAGGGGCATTACAGAAGGCTCAATTGTTATTATTAAGAAGCCTCATTTTTCCTGATACCCTTGTGGAAAAAAAAAAGCTACCTGGTTGAAGTAACAATTTTGTGGTAAAACATTTTTTTTTTTATTTTCACGGCTCAACTCTTATTAACTTTTGTGAAGCCCCCAGAGGTTCAAAGTGCTCAATAAACATCTAGATAAATCCCATGAGGTGTCTAGTTTCCAAAATGGGGTCACATGTGGGGGACCTCCACTGAGTCGGCACCTCAGGGGCTCTCCAAACTTAACATGGTGCGGCTAACGATTCTAGCTAATTTTCTGTTCAAAAAGTCAAATGACGCTCCTTCCCTTCCGAGTCCTGCCGTGCGCCCAAACAGTGGTTTTTCGCCACATATGAGGTATCTGCGTGCTCAGAAGAAATTGCCCAACAAATTTTGGGGGTTCATTTAATCCTGCTACCCTTGTGAATATGCTATATTTGAGGCTAAATTAACATTTTTGTTGCAAAAAATAAAAATGTTCATTTTTTCCTTCCACATTGCTTTAGTTACTGTGAAGCACCTGAAGAGTTAATAACCTTCTTGAATGTGGTTTTGAGTTGCCTGAGGGGTGCCGTTCTTGGAATGGTGTCACTTTTGGGTGTTTTGTGTCATGTAGACCTTTCAAAATCGCTTCAAATGGGATGTGGTCCCTAAAAAAAAGTGGCTTTGTAAATTTTGTTGTAAAAATGAGAAATTGCTCATAAACTTTGAACCCCTATAACTTCCTTATTTTTTTTTTCCCAAAATTGTTCTGATGTAAAGTAGACATGTGGGAAATGTTATTTAGTAATTATTTTGTGTCATATGTCTCGTTGGTTTTAGAGCATAAAAATTAAAAGTTTGAAAATTACAAAATTTTCAAACTTTTCGCGAAATTTCGTTTTTTTTCACAAAGAAACGCAAAAAATATCGGCCTAAATTTACCACTAACATGAAGCCCAAAATGACACGAGAAAAAAATCTCAGAATCACCGGGATCCGTTGAAGCGTTTCAGAGTTATAACCTCATAAAGTGACACTGGTCAAAATTGCAAAAAATGTCCTGGTCTTTAGGGTCAAAATAGGCTTGGGGCTGAAGGGGTTAAGATTGCTACTTCCAATTTTGGCACTTAACTTCTAGTCCTCTTCCTCTAGGAAGAGGCAATTTGCATAGTAGCTAGAAGATGGGATCCAGTAAACTTAACAATGTGTGTGCTAATTAGAGTTGAGCGCGGTTCGTGGTTCTCCAGTTCTAGGCTCGAGTGATTTTGGGGCATGTTCTAGATCGAACTAGAACTCGAGCTTTTTGCAAAAGCTCGATAGTTCTAGAAACGTTCGAGAACGGTTCTAGCAGCAAAAAAACAGCTAAATCCTAGCTTGGTTTCTGCTGTAATAGTGTAAGTCACTCTGTGAATCACACTATTATGACATTTCAGTGTATACTGTGCGGGAACAGCGCCTTCAGATCACTGCTGTTTGTATAATGGCGATCGCCATTTTTTTTTTTTCTTGTCTTCCTTCCCTAAGCGCGCGCGTCTTGTGGGGCGGGCCAGCATGTCAGCCAATCCCAGACACACACACAGCTAAGTGGACTTTGAGCCAGAGAAGCAACGGCATGTGTGATAGGATGTCCATGTCACATGTCCCTGCATTATAAAACAGGACATTTTCTTCCAGGACGCCATTATCTGCCTTCTGCGTCTTTGGTGTCAGACATCACTGTCGCAGCTCCGTCCTCCTGAGTCCTATAGCCGATACAGCTGTATGCGCTGCATACACAGCGTTAGACAGCTTAGGGAGAGCACTTTATAGCAGTCCTTTTAAGGGCTCAAACCGGCAGGGTCAGAGTTAAGGTGACAGGTCCTGAAAACAGCGCCAGCGTCTGTGCAGCCAAGGTCAGGGATTTCCTCCCTGCATTTCACCATTAGGAGGGAATAGAAAGGCAGGCTTCCATTCCTCTACCCAGAGCACCACAATCCTGCCACTGTACCCTCTTGTCCTCTGCACACTCCAACTCATTATAACTAAGCCATTATACTAGCAAACACTCAGTGTACCTAGTGGCATCCTAAACGTGGCTATTGGACTTTGCTATAGTCCCACTAGTGCCAAGACATTTGCAGAGCGCATCTGCCTGCGTTGCACACTCCAACTCATAACTAAGCCATTATACTAGCAAACACTCAGTGTACCTAGTGGCATCCTATACGTGGCTATTGGACTTTGCTATAGTCCCACTAGTGCAAAGACATTTTCAGAGCGCATCTGCCTGCGTTGCACACTCCAACTCATAACTAAGCCATTATACTAGCAAACACTCAGTGTACCTAGTGGCATCCTATACGTGGCTATTGGACTTTGCTATAGTCCCACTAGTGCAAAGACATTTGCAGAGCGCATCTGCCTGCGTTGCACACTCCAATTCATAACTAAGCCATTATACTAGCAAACACTCAGTGTACCTAGTGGCATCCTATACGTGGCTATTGGACTTTGCTATAGTCCCACTAGTGCCAAGACATTTTCAGAGCGCATCTGCCTGCGTTGCACACTCCAACTCATAACTAAGCCATTATACTAGCAAACACTCAGTGTACCTAGTGGCATCCTATACGTGGCTATTGGACTTTGCTATAGTCCCACTAGTGCCAAGACATTTGCAGAGCGCATCTGCCTGCGTTGCACACTCCAACTCATAACTAAGCCATTATACTAGCAAACACTCAGTGTACCTAGTGGCATCCTATACGTGGCTATTGGACTTTGCTATAGTCCCACTAGTGCAAAGACATTTGCAGAGCGCATCTGCCTGCGTTGCACACTCCAACTCATAACTAAGCCATTATACTAGCAAACACTCAGTGTACCTAGTGGCATCCTATACGTGGCTATTGGACTTTGCTATAGTCCCACTAGTGCCAAGACATTTGCAGAGCGCATCTGCCTGCGTTGCACACTCCAACTCATAACTAAGCCATTATACTAGCAAACACTCAGTGTACCTAGTGGCATCCTAAACGTGGCTATTGGACTTTGCTATAGTCCCACTAGTGCAAAGACATTTGCAGAGCACGTCTGCCTGCATTGCACACTCCAACTTTTTTAAACTAAGCAATTTTACTAGCAAACACTCAGTGTACCTAGTGGCATCCTATACGTGGCTATTGGACTTTGCTATAGTCCCACTAGTGCAAAGACATTTGCAGAGCGCATCTGCCTGCGTTGCACACTCCAACTCATAACTAAGCCATTATACTAGCAAACACTCAGTGTACCTAGTGGCATCCTATACGTGGCTATTGGACTTTGCTATAGTCCCACTAGTGCAAAGACATTTTCAGAGCGCATCTGCCTGCGTTGCACACTCCAACTCATAACTAAGCCATTATACTAGCAAACACTCAGTGTACCTAGTGGCATCCTATACGTGGCTATTGGACTTTGCTATAGTCCCACTAGTGCAAAGACATTTGCAGAGCGCATCTGCCTGCGTTGCACACTCCAATTCATAACTAAGCCATTATACTAGCAAACACTCAGTGTACCTAGTGGCATCCTATACGTGGCTATTGGACTTTGCTATAGTCCCACTAGTGCCAAGACATTTTCAGAGCGCATCTGCCTGCGTTGCACACTCCAACTCATAACTAAGCCATTATACTAGCAAACACTCAGTGTACCTAGTGGCATCCTATACGTGGCTATTGGACTTTGCTATAGTCCCACTAGTGCCAAGACATTTGCAGAGCGCATCTGCCTGCGTTGAACACTCCAACTCATAACTAAGCCATTATACTAGCAAACACTCAGTGTACCTAGTGGCATCCTATACGTGGCTATTGGACTTTGCTATAGTCCCACTAGTGCAAAGACATTTGCAGAGCGCATCTGCCTGCGTTGCACACTCCAACTCATAACTAAGCCATTATACTAGCAAACACTCAGTGTACCTAGTGGCATCCTATACGTGGCTATTGGACTTTGCTATAGTCCCACTAGTGCCAAGACATTTGCAGAGCGCATCTGCCTGCGTTGCACACTCCAACTCATAACTAAGCCATTATAGTAGCATTTTTTGCTGCCAGTTTAAGGGCCGTAGTTGCATTGTCAGGGATATTTATTCTTTATTATTCTGCTGTTAATAAAGCTAGACCACCACTGCAATCTTCACCACCTCTCAATTTTTACTACCACATTTTCAGTCCACAATCTTGTCGCAATCAACATGAGTGGCAAAATGACAGATGCTGGTGGAAAGGGGAAGAGGCGTGGTGGAAAAGGCAAAAAAGGTTTTGTCTGTGGGGAAGGTGGCAAAGCTCCATTATCATCTGCTGAAGATAGACCATCTACCAGCAAAAGTAAGATGTCTACTACTTACCGTGGACAATCCGATGTGCTCCCTTTTTTACGGACACGAACAACAGGAAGAAAGGTAGATGATGGGCAAAAAAGGAAAATGCTTGAATGGATCTCAAGTGGTCCAACAAGTGCCCTCTCAGCCACTTCAAGTACCGCATCCAAAAAACACCAGTCCTCTGAGTTGTCATCCCAATCAAACTTGCTTTCTCCCAGCTCTGAAGTCTCCATCAGCCCTGCACAGTATGGTGGAACTGAGATGGCTGAGTCTGCAGAGCTGTTCAGTCACACTATAGCCTGGGAATCAGAGGTCTGCTCCCAAGCTACAGTGAGTACAGAACAGGAAATGGTCTGCAGTGATGCCCAGAACCTTTGTGACTCGGATTCAGGCCGTGAGGAACAAGTTTCTGAGCATAATGTTGACCCTTTGTCACAAACTGTAACACCTGTGGTTATAGACAATGAGGAACATACTGATGAAGATGAGACGCAGATACCCGATTGGGATGACAACTTCAATATTCGGTCAGGGCAAGAAGAGGCTCGGTCTGAGGGGGAGGGGAGTGCAAACACAACAATTGATGATGAAGTTCTAGATCCCACCTACTGTCAACCCCCAGTCAGGCACTCGAGGAGGTCAACAGAGGCGGTGGAGGAGGATGCAACCGACGACGAAGTTACCTTGCGCCTTCCTGGACAGAGTCGGAGCACTGGTAGCACGTCTACAACTGCATCCTCAGCCACCACTCTGCCTATGAGCATTATTCGGGGTGGATCAACAGGTCGCATGGCCTCTAAGCCTTGCCTAGCCTGGTCCTTTTTTGACATAGAAAAAGATCGCCCAAATCATGTGATATGTAAAATTTGTCATGATTCTCTTAGTAGAGGTCAAAACCTCAGCTGTTTGACAACTTCTTCCATGAATCGTCACATGAATAAATATCATAGGTCCCGGTGGGAAGCTCACTGTGCTGCAATGCGGCCTAGCGGAGCGATCCATCCACCGCCCGCCCCTTCCAGTGCATCCGCGCGATCTTCATCTTCTAGGACTGTGGGGACAGCTGTCACACCTGTTTTTCCACCCACAACTTCCACCACTGTAACCGCTACAGGCAGTTTGCTTGGTAGGTCGTCAGTTGGTTTGGAAGGGGAAACAAGTGAGTGTGTACAGCTCTCTCAGACATCGATAGCACCAACGTTGGATGAAGGCAACATCATGTCTCCGCCTGCACTTTCCTCACAAACCTGCATTTTTCCAGGGACACCCTACTCAACACCGTCTACACACAGCAGCCAGATCTCTGTCCCTCAGATGTGGTCAAATAAAAGGCCACTTCCTCCGACCCATGACAAAGCTAAGAGGTTGACTCTATCCCTCTGTAAGCTGCTGGCTACAGAAATGCTGCCTTTCCGCCTAGTGGACACACAGGATTTTAGAGACCTTATGTCTGTCGCTGTGCCCCAGTACCAGATGCCTAGTCGCCACTACTTCTCTAAGAAAGGTGTGCCCGCGCTACACCAGCATGTCGCACACAACATCACCGCTTCCTTGAGAAACTCTGTGTGTGAACGGGTGCATTTCACCACCGATACTTGGACCAGTAAGCATGGACAGGGACGTTACATGTCGCTGACTGGGCACTGGGTAACTATGGTGATAGATGGTGAAGGGTCTGCTGCACAAGTCTTGCCGTCCCCACGACTTGTGTGTCAATCCTCTGTCTGTCCAAGTTCCGCCACAGCTTCTGCATCCTCCACCTCATCTGGGTCCTCCACCTCCGCCCCAAGCCTGCCTGGTCAGGCCACCAGCGTTCTCACTGCGCAGAAGGAATCACGCACGCCTCATTACTATTCTGGCAGCAGAGCGCAACGGCATCAGGCGGTCTTTAGCTTGACATGTCTTGGGAATAAGAGTCACACAGCTGAGGAGTTGTGGTCAGCTCTGCGGTCCGAGTTTAATAAATGGTTGTCTCCACTCAACCTGCAGCCTGGTAAGGCCGTGTGCGACAATGCTGCAAACCTGGGTGCGGCCCTTCGCCTGGGCAAGGTGACACACGTACCTTGTATGGCTCACGTGTTGAACCTTGTCGTCCAGCAATTTTTAACACACTATCCCGGCCTAGATGGCCTTCTAAACAGGGCACGAAAACTGTCTGCTCACTTCCGCCGTTCAAGCGCCGCAGCAGAGCGACTTGCATCGCTCCAGAAGTCTTTCGGCCTGCCGGTTCATCGCCTGAAATGCGATGTGGCGACACGCTGGAATTCAACTCTCCACATGTTACAGCGACTGTGGCAGCACCGCAGAGCCCTGGTGCAATACGTCATGACGTATAGCCTGGGCCAACGAGATGCAGAGGTGGGGCAGATCACCCTGATGGAGTGGTCTCAGATCAAGGACCTATGCACCCTTCTGCACAGTTTCGACATGGCGACGAATATGTTTAGCGCTGACAATGCCATTATCAGCATGACGATTCCAGTCATTTACATGCTGGAGCACACGCTAAACACTATTCGGAGTCAGGGGGTGGGACAACATGAAGGGGAGGAACTACAGGAGGATTCATATGCGCAAGGGACAACAACATCACCAAGGTCCAGACGTTCATCATCACCAACGCAGCAGGCATGGGACCATGGGGAACAGGGATCGACAAGGGCGCATAGTAGCAGGCGAAATGTTGAGCAAGGTGCAGGAGAACATGAAGAAATGGAGGACGAACTGTCCATGGACATGGAAGACTCAGCGGATGAGGGAGACCTTGGTCAAATTTCAGTTGAAAGAGGTTGGGGGGAGATGTCAGAGGAAGAAAGAACGGGTAGCACCTCTATGCCACAAACACAGCGTGGACTTGGTCCGCATGGCTGCGCAAGACACATGAGTGCCTTTTTGTTGCACTACCTCCAACATGACAGTCGTATTGTCAAAATTAGAAGTGATGATGACTACTGGATTGCCACACTATTAGATCCCCGGTACAAGTTCAAATTTTGTGACATAATTCCAGCCATAGAAAGGGACGCACGTATGCAGGAGTATCAGCAGAAGCTGTTACTCGATCTTAGCTCGGCTTTTCCACCAAACAACCGTGCAGGTGCAGGGAGGGAATCTCCCAGTTGTAACTTGACAAACATGGGACGGTCTCGTCATCTTCAACAGTCTACCCGTACCAGTAGGACCGTATCTGGTGCTGGTAACAGCAATTTGATGGAATCTTTTCATAATTTTTTTAGACCCTCTTTTGCAAGGCCACCAGAGACAACAAGTCTGACACATACTCAACGGCTGGAGAGGATGATACAGGAGTATCTCCAAATGAACATCGATGCCATGACTTTGCAACTGGAGCCTTGCTCCTTTTGGGCTTCAAACCTAGAAAAATGGCCAGAGCTCGGAACTTACGCCTTGGAGATTTTGTCGTGTCCAGCTGCCAGCGTTGTCTCTGAACGTGTATTCAGTGCTGCTGGGTGTGTGCTGACAGATAAGCGCACGCGTCTGTCCAGTGACAATGTGGACAGACTGACGTTCATCAAAATGAACAAGTCATGGATCCAGAAGAAATTTACTACCCCTGTGTCATCCTGGGGAGAGTAAATGCTTGTTGATTTTGAATCTGCTTGATGCAAATCTAGCTGTGAAGTGTACAACTAGGGCACAAGTGCTGCCACTGAATGGGTGGGTGTGTGTGGGGCACAATCTTTGGAAAAAAAGGGAGACTCCGCTTGGAGTAACCCTTGCTTACATTGTTTTTAAAAGAAGCCAAGATGAACAGAGCTGGGATCAGGAAAGACTTTGCTACCTACCCCGGTGTCATCCTGGGGACGGATAAGAATGGCGTATTTTTGAATGTGCTTGATGCAAATCTAGCTGTGAAGTGTACAACTAGGGCACAAGTGCTGCCACTGAATGGGTGGGTGTGTGTGGGGCACAATTTTTGGAAAAAAAGGGAGACTCCGCTTGGAGTAACCCTTGCTTACATTGTTTTTAAAAGAAGCCAAGATGAACAAGTCATGGGTCAGCAAAGACTTTATCTACCTACCCCGGTGTCATCCTGGGGACGGATAAGAATGGCGTATTTTTGAATGTGCTTGATGCAAATCTAGCTGTGAAGTGTACAACTGGGGCCCAACTGCTGCCACTGAATGGGTGGGTGTGTGTGGGGCCCAATTTTTGGAAAAAAAGGGAGACTACGCTTGGAGTCACCTTGCGGTGTTTTACATGATTTTAGAATGGCATGCCATGCCTATATCTGTGTGTCCTCCTCTTTTTCCTTGTCCAGCTGTTTTGTTTTCGCATGAGTATATGTCCTTGTCACTTTCCCATGTGTTTGTGTTGTGTTGTGAGTTGTTTGTCACCTTTTGGACACCTTTGAGGGTGTTTTCTAGGTGTTTTACTGTGTTTGTGATTGCCTGCCATTGTTTCCTATGCAGTTCGAGTTCGGTTCGTCGAACGTTCGACGAGCCGAACTCGAACGGGACCTCCGTTCGGCGAACCGACCTCGAGCCGAACCGGGACCGGTTCGCTCATCTCTAGTGCTAATCTTCACTTGATTACATTTGATATTTCAGATTACAAGAGTAACAGATTACAGTCCTATTTTAATCTTTTCAAAATGAAAATTACCACCACAATCCTTTGTGATTATTTGTGCTTTTGCCTGGACCGAAAATATTCTCTGCCTATACTGTATACAGTATAAGCCTAAAGTCACTTAAGTAAAGAGCCCACACTTCATCGCTACCAATAGTACTAAAAACATAAAAACTCAAAGCAGCCTTATTAGAATTAAGAAAGGCCAATCCATTATCCTCCCTCCAAGGTATAACAATAAACAGTCTACACTTCATACAAAGAAAGGATTTTACAGTGGAATATTTATGCTTTTGCGAAAATGGCATAGGAGGCTAAAAAAAAGGGGCTCCAGACATGTACCTGCAGATAGACATGTAACCTACAGTAAACAATGGTCCCTTATTCTCCATCCATAAAAAAGTTGATGTAAATAATCCTCAATCTTTATATAATAAACAGTTCTTTACTGGTTTCATATACTTTGTGTATCAATTACTTGCATATGTCAAGATGACCATCAGTCAAATCATTCATACTTACATTGAGGCTGAAGCATCAGCAGATACCTTTTATGTTCAGGCAATCTTGTGTACAGCTCTGCTCACATACGGGCTTTAGTCTCCCATTGGCAGATTCTAATGTTATTTTCTTTAGAGGGAATCTGTCATGGGAAGCATGAGTCACAGCTTGGCTGCTAGACTGAAATATAGTGGTAAAAATGGCCTAAAACACCAATCATGGACCAAAGGAGAGATAGGACTGTCCCCAGTTGGCCTCTACCACAGATTGACAAGTCTCTGCCTAAACACATACATTGCAAAGGATCTGTCAAACTCACAGAAAGTCCAAAAACTAATGCGTTTCGAAGGACTCTGTCCTTTTTCGAAACGCATTGGTTTTTGGACCTTGTGTGAGCCCATAGTGCTCACAATCTGATGTGACACGGTTTCACACGCAACTTCCTTACTGCCGACACACAACTGGCCGGGGTGCTCTGGTCTGTATCACATTCCATCTGCCACCCGCCCTGCGCAACTCACTGTGGGAGAAGGTAACCATTTAACGCAGTCGCTCCAGGGTACATCTAGCATCACTGTGGGCCGTGCGGACTGATATAGAAGGGTTAATAGTTTCTCTATTTCTTCATTAAAGATTTATTGTTATTAGTAAGTATATCTGATGGTAGTTCATAGTCATGGAGCCTACGGAATAAGAGACAAGATCAAGGATTATTATGGTCTCTAAATGTTCTTCTTATCTTCTTCTTATCTCATATGCATGACTCTACATTTTTGTTTTGCTAAAACTTAAAGGTCATATGAGCAACTAGTAAAGTTCAGCTAGAAGTTTTTTTCTTTTTCTTTGCAATATCACATTGATCTTTAAATGGTATAAATAAACTGTACTTTGATTAAATAAACAGAAGAAATTGATCATGCCCACATGGATGCTGGTCTTTTCTCTCCGAGCGCTCGATCTGGATTAAGGTCTGAAGAGGCCTAATTCAGAGGACCTCACTGGTGATCCCATAAGCTGACTTGTGACAAAACAGAACAGCTACAACAGTTTTTGGTGCCCAACGTGGAGCCGTGGCCAACCAGCCTATTCGGAAGAAGTTTTGGGGACTCTTGAGACAGTGAAATTTCAGCTGCAGCAAGGTGAGAAGCTTTATTCTTACACTTCATTTCACTCTCTCCGATTTCCCGAATATTCTGGGTAAGGCTGTACACACGGTTCAAGAACTCTGGCATCACCAGTGAGTATTGTTTTTTTCATGCATGTCTGAATGAGAGTTGAAATATAGAGTAATAAGATAATCTGTTGTCCGTCCATTAACTGATTGCATAGAGTGCATAGCACGGAATTTGGGACAGTCTCTGTATAATTGCATTTGCTGTGTTGCTGTGTTTTGTGTTTTGCTTTGGCCATCTTTGCATCTTTGATGGGCAATACACTGGTCTAGGGATTTGTGTTCATAAGCGGTTTCATATTAATGCCTAGATAAAGTAGGGAGGCAATAGGTTGTTGTATATTGATTAGAAGCCTCTGAATAACAAAGTGACAAGTAATTGAGATAAGAGACTTGGTGAAATAATATGTATGTATAAGTCTAATGGTTATAGGCTATACTGTGGACTGTGAAAAGATGTTCCGGTTGTGAAATGTCACAGGGCATAGCCATATAGAGTATTTGAGTGGATACCTGACATATGTATTTTTTTTTTCCCATCAGTGTCAAGAGCGGTTTAGATAATTTTATTTGCATGTGAGGTTAACTGATCCTTGGAAGGTGTATTGTTACATATGCTTCTGGAATCAATGAATGAGTAGGACAAGTGGTCCTGGGATCTGTCCTTATAGTGAGATATTGTGTGTTTCTTCCCCTCAAAATGGGGATGAAGGTTTTATAGCAAAGTAGAATATTAGTGCTGTGAAGGTATATAAGTAGTCTCAATTTTCTGCTAGGATTGTGTATTATACCAGTGGGTATTAGGATTGTGTTTTGGAAATCTGAATCTGGACGAGATAAGACTCTTGCTAAACAAACTATTCGCTGACATTCTTTTGGAAGGGGTCAAGTGAACAGCTGCGCGATTTTCTGCCCTCTGTGAGAAGTCAGCTCTGTTAATTGTTTTGGTTTAACTCTAGTTTACGTTCGTTGCTGGAATACTTTGGAAAGGACCAGCATGGAGTAGCCAACTGCACATCAGGTCCAAGTGGGTTAGAGAGCCGTGTGGCCTTCCCACTTACATGGAGGTGGTCTAGCAGGTGAGAGGACTATCACACCTGGTCCTTCCTGCTTTAGTCATCTGGTCTATTGGGTGAGAGAGGTTTTTTAACCCTTCCCAATACGCCCTACAAGTGTAGCAGGTGAGAGTGAATGCTGATTGAGCCTTCTTGCTACCACTTGAGAGCCCATTCTGACTTGCCAGGAGACGTGTGGCCTGTTAACAAGGTTCAGGGACACTGAGAGGGCATTTGCAGAAAGGTGGGCTGTGTGGGAATAAGTTGAAGCCATGGGCAACTTGTTCAGTGTGCAGCGTGGGGCTCCAGCAGGATCCAAAACAGCCAAACAGATAGTGCAAGAAAGGGAAGGCAAAGAAGCAGTGAAAAATGTCAGACCGATACTCAAAAAGGCAGACATGCCAGAGTACGGATGTTTGGATGTTGAGAAATGGCACAGATTCAGGGAAGAAAAGAGAGGTTGGATAAAAGATAAGAGGGTAGAGCAACAAGTAAATAAATGGTGTCGTGTGGCTGAAGAGGTGCAGCATTGTGGATATAAAGAGACCACAGCGGGAGATAAGGTGTATTATGAATGTTTTAATGCACCAAAAGCAGGAATTGTGACTGCTACCGCCCCCCCTTCACATAAGCAGAAACCCAGACAGGATGAATGGACTTGTAAACATTGTAGTCAGAAAAACCCAGACTGGAGAGGTACTTGTGCTACGTGTAATGTTACTCGCCCTAAGCAGATTGCACTAAATCCTGTTCGAACCAGATCACATGTGATGACAGAGGACGCTGACTCTGAGACAGAGGTAGCGAAGGAATTGAGTTTTACGGAGGAAGCTGACGGTGAGGAAAGGAAAGAACGCCCTGGGACCAGTACAAAAATATTAGATACATCCCGACCGAGGAAGGTCACAAGAATCAGACAGACACAGGAATATTACCCCTGGAGCCCCTCTGACCAGCTAGCTATGTTGAAACAGTTACCTGACCCTGAAAACCAACCTTTCCCATTTTACAGGCAAATACAGACAATACAGGTAACTTATAAATGCACTTGGTCAGACCTCGAGAGTTTGGTGACTGCAAAGGCAGGTGACGTGCTGGGACACATAATTAAGACGCATACTGATATGATAAAGGAGCAATCATGGATCATGGATGTTCAGTCAGAGGTCTGGAATGACTTACTGTGAGGCATTGAAAGGATGGGCTACAAAGAAACAAACAGAGCAGTCTGTACTGATGACTGACGTGACACAGCAAAAAAGGGAGAGTATAGAGACGTACTTTGGGAGGTTACAGCTGAAGTGAACAGACATGGGGTACAGTGCAAGAAACGACCTTGATATCAAAATATTGGTGAATGCATTCATTGACGGTATGAATAAGTTTTTACGAGAAGCAGTACAGACGGCCAGACCTGAGTGGAGAAACATGGACCCAACAGACCTTCTGCAAGTAGCTAAGGGGGTTGAACTGACAAAATGCAAGCGACCAGTTATGTATGCTAGAGCACAAGGAAGACAGTGGAAGCAGAGAGGGGGGGCACCAGGTGACCTAGCGACCGTACAGTGCTGGAATTGTGGACAGAATGGACATTATGCCAGACAGTGCAAAAACTCCAAAAAGGAGAGTGAGCAGACTGATTTCCCTCCTCCCTTGCCTCTGACCTAGGAAACTGGCAACCCAGTGACAAATGTGTACCCTGTTTTCGTTCCCTCAGGACCTGGTCCCACCTTACTTACGACCATAACAATGCCAGGGGGGAAAGAGGCAGAATTTTTAATTGACATTGGGGCAGCCGGCACTGTGGTACATAAAAACCTGATAAAGCCAGATATGATCACTGACGAGACTGTGGAGTGTGTCGGGGTGGAGGGATTGGTGTCTGAAACTCCCTTGACAAAACAGATGAAGCTGAGATTACAAGATAGCCAGGAAATTCTCGCAAAGCTTATTGTTAGTGAAAATACTCCTATGAATTTGCTGGGGGCTGATGTGTTAAGTGCTATCCAGGCTACCATACAATACACCCCAGAAGGTATTACAGTCACAAGTCCCCTCTCTGACAAACACTTGTGCAAGATTGCAGCAATGGTGTACATGTCCAAATCTGCGAGAGTGTCCGATACCAGAACTAGTGAAGACATAGCAATGCAACAAGTTCCAGACATTGTATGGGCAAAGGGAAAAACTGATGTTGGTCGGCTTCCTATTCCCCCAGTCATGATAAAATTAAAAGAAGGCTCCACTCCTCCTTGTTTAAAACAGTATCCCTTAAGCCCAGCCAAATCAATGGCCCTGACCAGAGATATAAGAGAATACGTGGAAGCAGGGGCTCTAGTACAAAGGTCCTCCCCCTGTAACACTCCCTTGTATCCAATCAAGAAAAAAGGGCCCAAAGGTTCCCCTGACACGTACAGAATGGTGCATGATTTGAGAGCTGTCAATGCTGTCACTGAGAGTGTAACACCAATTGTTCCAAACCCACATACCTTACTGTCACAAATCCCAGGGACCTCCAAATGTTTTACAGTAATTGATTTGGCAAATGCATTTTTCTCTGTGCCTCTACACCCTGACTGTCAGTATCTTTTTGCCTTCACACATGAGGGGAAACAGTACATGTGGACAGTCCTCCCGCAAGGAGGAATGAATTCACCTACCATTTATTCTACAGCTATGGCAGGAATTCTGGAACAGTGGCAACCGCCTCATCCACAGGTTACGCTATTGCAGTACGTGGATGACCTTTTGCTCTGCTGTCCAGACCAGACGTCCTGCAAGGAAGCCACAATTTCTTTGCTGTGTTTTCTGGCAGAGAATGGTTGCAAAGTTTCACGTGAAAAATTACAGTACTGTAAGCAAAAGGTGACATTTTTGGGTCACTGTATCTCTGAAGGTACAAGACACCTGACTGAGGAGAGAAAACAAGCAGTCCAAAATCTCTCCTTACCCAGGTCCCACCGGCAACTGCGCACCTTTTTGGGCTTAGTGTCATACTGCAGGCCTTGGATAAGGTCTGCCTCGCAAATGATGCAACCCCTCTATGATTGTCTGTCATCTGACCCCTTTGACCTCACTCAGGAAGCTATTGACTCCTTTCATTCCCTTAAACTACTCATTGTATCTGCCCCGGCCCTGGGTATTCCAAATTACGATCAACCATTTTTCTTGTTTTGCACAGAACAGGGAGGGCATGCGACAGCCGTCCTCACACAGCAACATGGTGACAAACAAAGACCAATAGCTTACTACTCAGCGCGATTGGACCCAGTTGTCAGAGGGTCACCCACGTGTGTCCGTGCTGTAGCGGCTGCTGCAGTACTGCTAGGGAAAGCTTGCGAGATCACATTGACATTTCCCTTAACAATTTACTCCCCGCATGACATTCATGCTATACTTGTGCAAGTCCAACCGAAACACCTGTCTATGGCCAGACAGCTCAGACTTGAATGTGCCCTTCTGATTCCTGAGTATGTCACCCTCAAGAGATGTAATGTTCTGAATCCAGCCACCCTTTTGCCAGTAGATTCAGAAAAGGGGGAATTGGTGACAATGGTAGCAAGTGAGGATGAATACTTTGACATGACGCACGAGCATGACTGCATAGAGCTGATGAGTCAGGAGACAGAAGGTTTTCCACATGTCTATGATACACCTATTACTAATGCAGATTTTGAGTTTTTTGTAGATGGCTCCAGATACCACCTGGATGGGAGATTCTACACTGGATATGCAGTAGTATCCTCACATGAGGTAATCCGAGCTGAACCACTCCCGCCGCACATGTCCGCGCAGGAGGCGGAGCTAACAGCGCTCATTGAGGCGTGTAGAGCGGGATCAGGTAGGAAAATTAATGTTTATTCAGACTCAAAGTATGGATTTGGGATCTGTCATGATTTTGGCCCTATCTGGAGAAGTAGAGCTTTTCTTACGTCAGCTGGTAAGCCTATTAAAAATGCAGAATTGGTAAAACGGTTAATGGAGGCACTAATGTTACCAGTCCAGGTTGGCATCATTAAAGTGAAAGCACACACAAAAGGTGACTCACTGGAGGTAGCGGGCAATAGAAGGGCGGATGCAGCTGCGAAAGCAGCGGCAAAGAGGCCTAGGGATCAGAGGATAGTGGCAGGGAGCCAGCAAGTCCCAGCCACAGTGAGTCTGGATGTCCTGAAATCCCTCCAGCATCAGGCTGCCCAAACAGAGAAGGAACACTGGGAGAAAATGGGAGCTGGGCTGAACTCGAATGGAGTATGGGAAAGTAAGGACAGGTTGTGTTTACCAAGGTCCCTGTTCCCTATGATGGCACAAGCAACACATGGCCCCACTCACGCCTCAAAAAGTCACGTGTAACCAGGTGAATGCCTTCTGGATCGCTCCTGGCTTCAGTTACGTAGCCTCCAAACATGTACAATCCTGCATTATCTGCGCACAACACAACCCAGGTAAAACAGTAAAAGTCCCTAAGAAAGCAACACCCAGACCGCTCTATCCGTTTCAACGACTGCAAATAGACTACATACAACTACCCAAGGTAGGAGTGTATGAATACGTCCTGGTATGTGTAGATCTCTTCTCAGGATGGGTTGAGGCCTATCCAGTAAAATGTGCAAATGCTAAAACAACTGCAGAAAAACTGATGAAGGAACTAGTCTGTCGGTATGGCATCCCAGAAGCCATAGAAAGTGACAGGGGTACACACTTCACTGGAGAAATAATGAGGGACATTATGCAGGCCCTGGGAATAGAGCAGGCATTCCATACCCCTTATCATCCACAGAGCAGTGGAAAAGTAGAGAGATTAAACGGGACACTTAAACTAAAAATTCAAAAGGCCATGGCAGAGCCAGGAAAGAATTGGGTAGAGTGCTTATCCCTGGCACTCTTTTCAGTCAGACACACTCCAAATAGAAAGACAGGCTTGTCTCCTTTTGAAGTCCTTTTTGGTAGTGCCCCAAAAACAGGTCTCTACTTTCCACAAGTGTTACAGATGCAACACGGCACTATGACAGCCTACGTCCAGGCCTTACAGGAAAGACTTAATGTGGTGCATAAACATGTCTTTTCATCCATTCCAGATCCCAATGCAAGTGCAGATGTGCATCAGCTGAATCCAGGTGATTGGGTGGTCGTGCGCAGACACGTGAGAAGGAGCCTAGATCCACGCTTTGATGGTCCATTCCAAGTCCAGCTGACCACATCCACCTCAGTGAAACTTGAGGGAAAGCCCACCTGGATCCACGCCAGTCACTGTAAAAAGGTCACTCCACCGGCAGAATGACAGTTTTGCTAATTATCCTGCTAGGTGTAGCAGGGTTGCTGCACCAAACAAAGACACTGAGCGAACTTTTAAATACGGACTGGGATAATAAACTCATTCGCCACCATATTTCTCTTACTGAGGACATGGAAGGAGAAAAGCCAAAAGACTGTTGGATCTGCACACACAGTCCTATTTCTTCAAAGACTATGCCTTATTTAGCCTTACCTCTGGAACCACAGGAGGTATTGGTACCAGACTGTATACACAATGAAACCTGGACTCAATCTAGATTTTTGGGAGAAGATGTACCTCGTGATGTATCTGCTACATTGACTATAGTTGGATGGGTCACTAAACCCTGGTTCCAGCTAAATATCACACGACCCGATGGATACTCGTGGTGGATGGAATACGATTCAGACAAGGGCATAATTGCCAAAATAAAGACTAAGATTCCTCATTCGGGCCCCATTCCTCATGATGGATTATGGTTCAGTCTTCAATACAATGGTGTTGGAAATTGTGGAAAAGACAATAACTGTTTCTATATACATACACATGACTTAACCAAGGACAATGAGACAGTATATCAGAAGGGTATTGAGGGCTGTACATCATCATTTATCGGACTTTTAGGAGGGAGCGGGGTAGCTGTATCTCGGGTATGACTGGAAAACAAATGAACAATACATGGTGTGCTCATAAAGTTATGAAGGGGCTTCTGAATCTGCTTTATTGTGTACAAAGTCAAACTCACTTTTGTATTTTCCCAGAGGGAGTGTTTTTGGTTTGTGGGAATCGTGCTCACAAGTGGGTGAGCCCTGACATGAGAGGGGTTTGCACACTTGCCAGACTTACACCAGCCACTTTCATAGTCCCTCATAGTAAAGTAGATGTAGCAGCTGTCCCAATTCATACCTTGTATAAACGAGCAGCAGATAATAAACCCCGGCCAAATGGTAGGCCTCATGTAGTAGAAATGGGAAAAGCAAATAAGGTATTTAGTGCTATTTTCATACACCCTTTCTTAATGCAAATGTGGGACAAGCTAGTAGAGTCCACTGACTACCTGGATGATCAAATTTTTCGGGTTCTTGAGATTCTAAATGCTACCAATGCTATACAAAAACAATTAATTGTAGTCACTAACCAGCATACTATAGTGCTAGACTTTGTGACAGCAAAAGACGGCGGAATGTGTCAAATAATTGGTCCTGCCTGTTGCCATTACATTGACCCTGCAGGCAACCTCCAGGTTAGAGCAGATATACAGAAAACAAGTGAACTTAGGGATAAATGGTTAAAAGAGCATGATGCCAACAAGGACTCCTGGTGGGGAAATACATTTTCTTTTATGAATCCAGCCAATTGGTTTAAGGGCCTAGCAGGTTGGGTTTCTGGCATTATACAAACCTGTATGCAAATATTGTTGTTCTGTCTACTGCTTTATATAGCTGTAAAAACATTGATATATGCATTACCTAAACTAATGAATAATGTATGTTCTAAGAGTCCCAGCATTGAACCCTCTGTAGTTTACTACGGACCCCAAATGGCCTCTGCTGACCGGGAGTAGGTGTCCACACTGAGGGTGGATGGGTGAAGTGGTAGGAAGACCCCTCATGGGTACTAGGCCCATGAGCCAGCAGCTCCTGTTTGGACGCCTACTGACCCTGTAGTGAAGGTTATACCATTTACAAAAGGGGGAAATTGATATAGAAGGGTTAATAGTTTCTCTATTTCTTCATTAAAGATTTATTGTTATTAGTAAGTATATCTGATGGTAGTTCATAGTCATGGAGCCTACGGAATAAGAGACAAGATCAAGGATTATTATGGTCTCTAAATGTTCTTCTTATCTTCTTCTTATCTCATATGCATGACTCTACATTTTTGTTTTGCTAAAACTTAAAGGTCATATGAGCAACTAGTAAAGTTCAGCTAGAAGTTTTTTTCTTTTTCTTTGCAATATCACATTGATCTTTAAATGGTATAAATAAACTGTACTTTGATTAAATAAACAGAAGAAATTGATCATGCCCACATGGATGCTGGTCTTTTCTCTCCGAGCGCTCGATCTGGATTAAGGTCTGAAGAGGCCTAATTCAGAGGACCTCACTGGTGATCCCATAAGCTGACTTGTGACAAAACAGAACAGCTACAACAGGACCATCTCCCCCTGTATAACCTGAGTAAGTAATACTGTATATAAATAATATGTTTTGCGGCCCTGTTAGCTTTGTGCAGTTACGTTTGAAGGGGTGAACAAGGCAGTGCTATTGATATTATTTTCAAAATCCTTTACTAAGGATTTTTGGTCCAGCACAACCACATGTAGTTACTTTGGATGCACGGTGTTCAATATTGAACTCTGGCTTAAAATTGGGCTAACTTTATGCTATGTACAGATTGATGTCAGTCAGTATTTGGACTTGCTGAAAAAAAAATAAGGAATCAAAATTGCTGGACAAATCATCAATAATCTTCAGAGACAATTCAACATTGACAGCAAAATGCATAGATGGAATGAAGGATTTATTATGGAGTTCCAAGATGGAAAGCGCAAACATGGAACTCCTAGCCAATACAAAGAAGACAAAAGGTATTGGCTAGTGCCAGGTATAAACGGGGCACATTTGAGAGGCACAGCGATGAGCAGGAAGTTGTAAAGGACTGCAACCTACTCGGATCAATGATCACTCAACATGCAGCAACAACACCGGAAGTCAATAGAATAGCTATGTGGAACTCAACAATGAAATCAGTGAACCTGGTCCTCAAATCAAGGAACATTTCACAAGTGACAATGACAAGACTAGTACACAATCTGGTATTTTCTTTAGTAACATGATTGCAAAACATGGACGATAAAGAAAAAAGACAGAAGAACAATCAATGCCTTCAAAATGTGGTATTGGAGAAGGATGTTATCAATCCATATCAAAAAGAACAAACAAATCAATTTTCAAACAAATCAACCCAGACTTATCACTCAAAGCAAGGATCACCAAGCTACATCTTATCTACTTTGGGCACATCATACGTAGAGAGCAATCACTGGAAAGAACATTGTGGTCGGAAGATTAGAATGAACAACGCAAAGAGGAAAACCAGCAACCTGATGACTTGATACAAATCAGGAAAACCGTAGAGAAGACCCTGATGGACCTCTCTAGGCTTGCAGATTTATCTTCCTACAGAGCGTTCATCCATCAAGTCGCTATAACTCGAGATTGAGCTGAAGGCAGCTGAAGAAAAAAAAAGTAGTTTAGCAGGCAGGATTACAATGATAAACACTCATTCATGTTGCAGCTCATTTATTTCCATTCTCTACCAAAATAAGATCATGCAAAGAAAACTCTCCTATATAGTTCAACGGTCTTTGTGAATGCTGCGAGTCAAAGTTCCAACTGCTGCTCAAGCTCTTTGGCTGCACTCAATGATGTAAAGAGAAAAACATTTACAGTATTAACAAAAAAAATCTACCATTTAAAAAAGGAAAAAATCATATGTTTCTCTACTGTCTTAGGGTGGTTGCACATTATCAGTCCAAGACGCAGTGTGTCCTCTCCTAAAGGGCCAAAAGTGTTGTCAAAGAGTCATTCTTTCTATTTGCATCTACGATCCTTGAGAATGCTGTGAGGCAAAGTTCCAAATGCTGCTCAAGCTATATGGCCACACATGATCATGTGACAATATAAACAATAAGGCTATGTGCCCACGGTGCTTTTTTTTCAGCACAAAAAAACTGCTTTTTTGTGCTTCTTTTTATGTTTTTATCATGCTTCTTTTCATGCTTTTTTTCCTGTTTTTTTCATGCTTTCGTGCTTTTTTCATGGTTCTTTGTTACAATTGAATGCTTGTTTCTGCTCATTAAAGTTGGATGTGAAAAAAAAGGTGTTCTGATGTCATTTGCTTGTTCAACCCATTTTCTTCAATCTCCATTTTGGAATAAAAGTGACAGGAAAATGATGATCTATTAGATCGTTTACCGGCACCGCTATTCACCGGCTCATGCAGGTGAATAGCGGCGCCAGGAATCAGGTGCTTGGAGATCACCGTTGCTATAGTTACCCGCTCATTAGGTTACTATGGCAGCGGTGATGTCACCGCTTACCAACCCGCAGTCTCTGCTCACTCATTGAGTGATTAGACAGCACGAGGAGCAGAAGCATTCTTCCTCCCCCGTGCTTTCTGATATAGCAGAGCTAGATCGGTGACAGAAGACCAGGATTGTGGAGGGGTGAGAGAGAGTAATAAAGATGGAGTCCCTCAGTGTGTCTGTGTATTTATTTCTAATAAATTATGTTTTCTGTGTGGTGACTTTTTTTAACCCTTTATTGGAGATTCTTAATGGCCAGGTCAAACTTGGCCTGACATTAAGAATCTCGGACTTAATACCAGCTGGTAAAACAAAGCTGGTATTAACCCCTTATTACCCAGCATGCCACCTGGCACCAGGTCCACTGGAAGAGTTGGATACAGCGCCAGAAGATGGCGCTTCTATGAAAGCACCATTTTCTTGGGCAGCTGCACACTGCAATACGCAGCGGGGGGGGCAGAAAGCTTGGGCCACTCTGCGCTGAGGATTCCAGTCCCTAGCTGTCTGGTTGTACCTGGCTGGACACAAAAATTAAGCAAAAAAACTCAAGAAAGGGTTTCCCTGGATTTTCCATTGCCAGTGAAGGTAACACCAAGCAGTAGGGGTTAGCAGCCAGTAGCTGTTTGGGTTACCCTTAGCTAACAGTAGAAAATGCATCGGGAGCCTACGCCTTTTTTTCTTTACCCCTAACCCTTTTGGGTTATGTGTTTGGGTTTTTTTTTTTAAATGAACTTAAAAAAAAAAAATCGACATGGGCTTCACCATATTTTGGTATGCCAGCCAGGTACAGCAGGCAGGTACGGGCTGCCCCCAACCCCCAGCTGCCTATTTGTACCCAGCTGCGAACCAAAAATATAGGGAAGCCCTTTTTTTTCTTTTAATTATTTCATGAATTTCATAAAATAATAAAAAAAAAATAAATAAATGACGTGGACTTCGTCCAATTTATGTGTCCAGCCAGATGCAACTAGGCAGCTGGGGGACTGGAATCCGCTGCACAGGGTGGTCCAAGCTTTCTGGGCCACCCCCACGCTGCAAATTGCAGTCCTCAGCTGTCCCAGAAAATGGCGTGTTTATAGGCAGCGCCATCTTCTGGCGCTGTATCCAACTCTTCCAGTGGCCCTGGTATCAGGTGGCTCGCTGGGTAATAATGGGGTTAGGTCCAACTTTGTATTATCAGCTGGCCCTAAGCCTGAAATTCATGGGGTCACACCAATATTAGACATAGCCCTCATGAATTTCTAGTAAGGATAAAAAAAAAAAACACAGAGAAAAATATTTTTTATTAGAAATAAAACAACACAATTAGTGACTCCATATTTATTGAACTAAAGAACCCCCCTCCGCCGTAGTCCTAGGTCGAGGGTCCCGCGATGTCCAATCCAGATCCAATATCATCTGATCAGAAGGCAAACTGATCAGATGATGACACATCATCTGATCGGTTTGCCTTCCGATCAGATGATATTGGATTCAGATCTTTGAACCTGACACAGGTTCAAGGACCTGAATCAGATTACACATCAGCTGATTGTTTAAAAGTCCCATGGGCTCCAGGACTCACCGGTAAGCAGCTGATGCTGTCACCAGACAGCATCATCTGATTGTTTACGTCCAGCAAAGATCAGCTGAATCATGAACTGATTTTTTTACGTCCAGCGGTGAAAAGCCTGCTGGCTTTTTAACAATCAGCTGCTTACCGGCGGGTCCTGGAGCCCAACGGACGTGACCCGGGAAGTCTGCAGAGAGGTGAGTAAGGTGAAGAGTTCATCCCAGCGGCGGATCTCCAGGAAACCCCAGTGATCCTCCTACATGAACTGTAGTCACCTTGTGACATCCCCGGACCTCCCTGTAGAGTGGTGTCTGTAAAACACCACAAGAATACTGAATGCCTGGTGCACGGCACAAGGTGAACACAGTTCATGCAGGAGGCTCACCAGGGTTTTTTGGGGTTCACCTTGACATCAGCGGGGGTTCCCTGCATTTATGTGACCTAGGCTGTGCACCAGGCATTCAGTATTCTTGCGGTGTTTTACCGCGACATCTCTCTGCAGGGAAGTCCGGGGATGTCAGGAGGTGTATACAATTCATGCAGGAGAAATAGTGTTTCTTGGAGATCCCCCGCTGGGATGAACTATTCACCTTGTGACGTCAGCGGGGGTCCCTACAGAGGTGTCGTGTAAACAATGGGATAAAAAGGAAACAGCTGCCTACGCTGGCTATGTGGCTTTCTTCTATGAAGGGATCTACATAGCCATAGCTTTCTTTTCTCCCTTAAAACACCCAAACTTATAAAATATAAAGCAACATGGGCATTACACATGCTTTTTTTCCTGCGTTTTTCCCCTACTCCATTGATGTCAATTGGGGAAAAAACGCTAAAACAATTGACATGTTTCTTTTTGCAAGAAAATAAGCAACTGAAAAAGAAGCAACAAGGACACAGCAAATCCCGATACTCATAGACTTTGCAGGAATGGTTTTTCCTTGCTTTTATTGATTAAAAAAAAGCAATAAAAAAACGCTAGAAAAAACGCTAGAAAAATGCCATGTGGGCACAAGGCCTAATACATATTTGAAAAAGAAAGATATTTCATTAAAAGAAAAGTAAAATGACATTTTTCACTACCAGGTCTTAGATGGGTGCACATGACCAGGACACGCTGCATCTCGGACGCATGTCCTGTCCTGAGGGGCCATGAGTGCTGTCCGCAGGAAATCGTATCGTCCCTTGCCTACTATCAAGGTTTTTGACGCTGCGGATTTTGTGTTCTAGCTTCAGAGAGCACTCGCATCTCCACAGCATAAATTGACATGCTGCGGCTAGGAAAGACGTGCAGCATGTTAGTTTATGCTGCGGAGAAAAGAAGCACAGTGGGCCTTAGAATTTCTTTAAGGCCCATCCACTGTGCTTCTACTTTACAACGCAGGGTTTTGAAAACTGAAACACGCAACTTCCAAAATGCTGCTATTACGGATCATGGGCACATACCCTTAACTTTTTAAAATTAATTTAGACAATATGTTTCCTGTAAGGTTAGTAGTTATTAGTGAGTGGCATTAGGCGTCTTGTCAACAGCAGTATACTGGTCAGTTATTTGCATCAGATGTGTATTAAAAAACAAGAAGCCAAAACAGGTACGAGAACAGTTAAGAGAGAAATCCTTCAATTATTCTTTTTGGTTTCCTGGTTTATGTTCCAAGTCTAGTCTTGGCTTAAAAAGACTAATGTAAAACACCGATCAAAACAAGTCTATTTAAATCAGATCCCACAAGGAAAAGTGCAGAATAAGAATATAACAAGCAGGAAAATCAAGCAAAAAGTTTTAGAAAATTAGAACTTTCAGTTTTGTAATCTACAGTAAGTACGTAGTGTGAACTAAGCAAGAACAGAATCAGAACGTCTTACAGACCTCACCTAGAGCCTTGACTAGTAGAAGTCAAATAATCATTATTATGAGAACTCAGGACACTAAATGTATGCCTCTACTGCCTTGTCAATAATAATTAGGTTGCACCACATAATATTCTGAAAGCTCATTTCCAAACTGCACTTTGAAGATTCGACTAGTAAAGGACTTACAGAGCTAGTTCTGGAACAAGCACAGGATTTTCACAGGAGGTGGGCAGCTTTGATTTTCTTGCAATTTTTCCTATTTATGTTTGTTCACCTACTGTATATGTACAAAAAGTATATATCACGTCTACATTCAAACTGTAAAATGGACAGACTCAAAGGTCTCCTGGTGTGTCACATATGTCAAACAACAACTTTTCTCCTGCTCTCCAGACTAGTTATTTAATACAGTCAGAAAGCTCCATAAAAGACTCCGGCAGTGTATATAAAACACAGAGAACACGTCCCTTTGGCAAGAACCTTTAGGACAACATTTTAGGCTATATGAGGTGAAGACACTTATGTACAATAAAAATTGACAAGAGTTAAGGCCAATATTCTTTCACCGCAGAAATGGCGTAATGCAGCGAAAGCCTAAAAACTGACAACACACTGCACATGTAAGTCATACGCAACAAAATAAAAGTAGGTAGATTTAAGATTAAAAGTTGTACAACAAATTTAGTAAAGTAGCTGTTATTGATTTCTGATAATCACTGTAAAGTTCATCTGGGTGGAAACAAAGATTTTTTTTCTGGTGGTTATCAGTTCTAGTTTGGTGAACCTATTGGGATACTCATTAAGCCATTGACGACCAGCCGATTTTGCGCTTTCCGTTTTTTCGCCTTCTAGATTCCGAGAGCCATAATGTTTTTATTTTTTGAGTCAATTTGGTCACATGAAAGCTCGTTTTTTGCGGAGCAAGCTGTATTTTTAAATGAAACCATGAGTTTTACCATATAGTGTTCTGGAAAATGGCAAAAAAAATTCCAAATCCGGAAAGATGTCAAAAAAAAGTGCTATTGCACTATGGTTTTTGAGATATTTTATTAACTGTGTTGATTATATGGTAAACCTGATGTTTGGGTGTGATGCCTGAGGTCAGTGCGAGTTTGTAGACACCAAATATGAATAAAATTATTTTTATCTAAGGGGTTACAAAAAAAATCTGAAGTTTATCCAAAAAAGTAGCGTACGTTTGCGCCATTTTCCGCGACCCGTAACGTTTTGGTTTTTTTTGGAATCTATGGCTCAGTGACTGCTTAATTTTTGCATCTCCGACTGACATTTTTAACTATAGCATTTTTGCACGTATGCTACATTTTGATCACTTGTTATTGCATTTTGCGCATAATTTGTGGATACAAAAAAACGTTATTTTGGCATTTGGAATTTTTTTTGCCACTATGCAGTTTATCGATCAGAATAATTGATGATGGGTGATTTGAACTTTTAGGTTTTTTATTTTTCAAAACTTTTATTTTTACTTTTTTTTTTATTTTACTAGTCCCCCTAGGGGACTATAAATATCAGCAGTCTGATCGTTTATTCTTTTCTCCCGATCAGAGCAGCACCGCTCAGATCTGGAGAAAAGATCATCTCTCGTAACCTGCAGTACTTGGCTGCTAGTTACAGCACCCGAGTCATGTGAGCTACAGGAGTCATCACATAACTCTGTGCTATCATGACAACCATCGGATCCACGTGGTCACGTGATTTCCGGTGGTGGCTTTTGAGTATGCGATTACCGCAATCACCATTAAAATGGTGCTTTCACATCTTGACAGCGCCATTTAAGGGGTTAACAGGTACGGGTGGATAGTGATTCCACTCATACCTGCGAGGCACACATGTCAGCTGTACAAATCAGACCACAGCAGCAGGCGGGGATTAACATTATGACCACTAGGACGTAAGATTACTGCCCGCAGTCGTTAAGGGGTTAAGTCTGTTACCCTAATAAGACAAAAAACAGCTCAGACCCTTTTAGTTAAAAGCTTGACAACTACAGATAGACTGTTACATGACTTTTCATGCAAATTGAGAATTAAAACTCCTCTATGCAGAAGTTAATGGAAATGGTACACTGAATGCCAAAAAAAAAATCAAACAATAAGCCAGCAGTGTGCGGTGGTCAAGGTTAATATATTGTTTCAAATATAAGCTAAATATGTCATGGGAACACTAGGTTCCTATTGGGGAAATGTATTACAAGTGGTTTATTCAGATAAAAACCCATCAATTTAAAACATGGCATAGAAGAGTTCACAGAGGGCCTGCAGATTGTGGAGAAGAGGTACCTACCAGCTTGTTAAAGATGGTTATGCCCGGTATAACCCAGTCAATAATTTAACTATTTACTTACAAGTAAACATATTTGTATCAGTTTTACATTACATTTAAGTCAGTTATAAGTGTCCATTGCGCCTAAAATGCATATACGAATTTAAAGGAAAGTGTGGAGTCGACCTTTACGCATTGCCTATTGCAGAACTTCCTGTATGTGACTGGTGATAGCTTATGTTTCGGTGAAGGTGGTTCATTAGGCAGAAGTGCTGATTAATGATACCACCTGGGGGCTCAGGATTATTATTTTATCACAATTTACATGGATCCATCTCAGAGCAGATTAATATTTTACAAAAAAAATCAGTAAACATGTTTTTATCAACCACTTCTGTTCCTGTTTATAGCTGAGAAAGTCATAATGTATGAGGTTAGAGAGCTGTAGATGAGTAAACCAGCAGGACCTGTACCATGGAGACCGCTAATCACGTGCGCATTAGACATGAGCCTAATTAAACATAAAACCTGGTAAAGTATTGATCATTTGTACTGAGCATAAAAAACAGGTTGAAAGAATTACAGAATGAGAGTAGAATGGATTTTATCCACTCTCAAGATGAATACCTTGGTAATATTCACTAGTTTGAAGAAACCCATCAAAAACTTTTAACAGCTCAAACCATTAATATGACAGACAGACAATTCCTTTCTAACCCAAAGGGCAGCAAAGCAGGTGAAAAATTTGGTGTGATCCGGTGTGATTTCATAAATGGGATTATTTAAGTGGGCAATCAGAAATATACCAGAAATGGAATTCATATTATATCCTCCTGAATGCAGACATCTCTTTTGAACTAACAATCATTCTGCTTCATCCACAGGTATGTCGCCCTGCTACCATAATCCATATCTGCACTGGTCTTTTTGACCTGGTTTTCTATTTTCATCTGATATGTCTTCCTGCTATCATAATCCATATATGCATAAGTCTTTTTACCTGGTTTTCTATTGTCATCTGGTATGTCCCCCTACTACCATAATCCATATAGCTCTCTGAACTAAATATCCTTCCCTTTGATCCCAGTTCACAACTCTCTAGAGCTCTTCAATTTTAAGTGTCTTCTTTTCATACTGTGAAGTTGGCCAGATGTTTCTCTTAGTTTGTACCTACTATTGATCCCTGCTGTGAATCTGTGCACGGTGTTCATGTGACCCCTCCCTCCTGCTTACACCTGGGTCATTTTCCAGGCCTTAAGAGATATATAAATGTGATGGCTGTGGTCTGATATGCAGTGGCGTAGCCACTGCTTTGCCGCCCGGGGCAGTCGTCAAATTTGCCCCCCCCCTCCGTTGGCCATCGATAATCCAGAATATATATATAACTTGGGTATCTTGGGCATTGGGTGACGGATGGTTGGGGGCAGCGGCTGATGGGGAGAGTGGTGGCTTATGAAGGGGGGCAGTGGCTGATGGGGAAAGCGGTAGCGGATGGAGGGGGGGGCAGCAAATGGAGGAGGGCGGAGGCAGTAGCGGCGGAGGATTGGGGACGGTGACTACTGCTGCTGCGGTGCGGCTGAAAAGGGGCAGTGGTGCGGGCAGCCGTGGATCAGGGGTACTTACCAAATGGCACTTGCAGGGATCACTCTCCTCAGCTTGCACGGATGAAGTGAAGCTGAGGGTAGTGGTCAAGTACAGGTCAGCGGCCCCAGATCCAAGGTGATTGGAGAGATCGGTCACAAGGCCGATCTCTCCAATCAGAGCTGGGGGTGGGTGAATCAAAGTTCACCCAGCTCCAGCCAGTGATCAGTGCTATAGCTGCACTGATCATGGCTGGATTTCAATGTTTCAGCCATTTTCAATGACTGAAATATCACAGTGGCTGTAACTGGCTGAGCGGCGTTCGTCAGGCAATCACAGCCTCTGTAGATCCGGGAGGGGAGACACCACCCCTCCTGAGGTCAGGCAGAGGTCCCCTCCTCCCCGAATCTAAAGTTTTTGCACACCGATCACAGCCACCGAGGCCCCGGGGCAGCGATTTTGCCATGACGTACTGGGTAAGTCATGGGTCGTTAATTATCAGGTCACCATGACGTACCCAGTATGTCATGGGTCGTTAAGAGGTTAATCAACAATTATTATTTCTGCTATGTTTTTCTATTTTTTACCCCCAAAATGCCGCCCCCCTAACACGTGCCGCCTGGGGCAGACCGCCCCCTCCGCCCCCCCTTTGCTACGCCACTGCTGATATGATCTTGGTCTGGTGTAATTTCATAAGTGGGATTTTTTAAGTGGGCAATCATAAATATTCCAGAAATGTCCCAGAAGTGACCATAAGGTGACATTTACCTCTCATTAACTGTGTTTGCGGCTTGCACTTTTTTATTCTTTCCTTCTTACCCCCCCTTTTCAAACCTTAATTTCACCAGGCTTACCTCTGCCCTCACAGTCTTTGCTCCACTCCTCCTCACTCTCCTTCACTATCCCCAAACCCCAGCAATCTATAAACAAATAATCATCTCCCCTTCCATCCTACCTCCCCACCTGTCCTCATCTGCTGACATGCTCCTAAATCTCAAATCTCTCCTAATATCACGCAGACCATGCCGTCCACTCTCCTTCTCCCACCTGCTCTCCCTTTCTCTACTTCTCCTCAATGCTGGTGACATATCTCCAGATCCTGGCCCCTCACAGATGGTACACCCCTCTATCACCCAATTATCACTCCCCACCTACTACCGCAACCTCTCCAATATAAAATCCATTCCCCTCTCACCCACTCCACTGCTCCCCATCTCTGGAGCGCTCTGGAATGCTCATTAGATCTGTAATAAACTGCACGTCATTCACAATCTCTTTACCTCTAGCAATCTATCCTTTCTGGGCCTCACCGAAACATGGCTGACAACCTCCAACACTGCCTCCCCTGCTGCGCTGTGCTACGGTGGCCTTCAACTTCACCCACACTCCTCATCCTGGCAATAGACAGGGTGGAGGAGTGGGTCTCCGTTTTTCTAACAACTGCAGCTTTAACCCAATTCGACCTCTACCCTCCCTTTTCCTGCCTTCTTTTGAAGTGCACTCTCTGCATCTATTCACCCTCCAACCTTCAAGTGTCCATCATCTACAGATCATCAGGCCCTACCACTGCCTTCATCAACTAATTCTCTGCCTTGCTCCTACACTTTCTCTCTGCTGACATTCCCACTATCATCATGGGTGACTTCAACATCCCCACTGACACCCGCCAGTCGGCAGCCTCCAAACTCCTGTCCCTAACTTCGTCTTTTGGTCTAACTCAGTGATACACCTCTGCCACCCATAAAGATGGACACACACTAAACCTTATCTTCACCCACCTCTGCTCTCTATCTAACCTCACAACCTCCCCTCTCTCCCTGACCACCACCTACTGACCTTTTCAGCCCTGTCCTCCTCACCTGTCCCCCCTGTCCAGCACCTAGCCCACCCCCGCGGAAACCTTGCACACCTCAACATACACACCCATTCAGAACTCAATCCTACCTTTGTCCTCTATATCTTCTCTCCAGGACACAGGCAGTGCCACTATTTTCTACAACGCCACTCTGACATCAGCTATTGATTCAGTCGCTCCTCTCATGCCTGGCAGAGTGAGGCGAATCAATAGACAACCCTGGCACAACAGCCTAACTAAAAAGCTTCGGCAAGTGTCTAGGGCTGCTGAGGGGTGGTGGAAGAAAACACACTCCCAGGAAGATTTCCCCACATTCAAAAATGCAATTCACACATTTCGTTCGGCCCTCACCTCTGCTAAAAAGGATTACTTCAGAACCCTCATATCCTCTTTAACATACAACCCCAAACAGTTATTCAATACTTTCAACTTCCTCCTTCGCCCACCACTGCCCCTCATCTCCGCAGAAAACTTTGTCACATATTTCAAAGAACAGATCAACCAAACAGGGCAAGTCTTTTCTGCTCAACCACCATAACCCCATCATATAACAGACAACTGCCCCTCCCCCAGAAACTTCCTCCCCACCATAACCAAAGGAGAGCTCACATGTCTTCTCTGGAAAGCGCACCTCACCACCTTGACTCCATCCCATCGCACCTCCTCCCCAACCTCACTACTATCATTATTCCAGCCTTAACTTATCTTTTCAACCTATCTTTAACCTCTGGAACCTTCCCTTCTGCCTTTAAACACTCAACAGTCACACCCATCCTAAAGAAACCTTCCCTCGATCCAACCTCTGCTACCAGCTATCGCCCCACATCACTACTCCAGTTTGCCTAAAAACTCCTCAAACAGCATGTCCATGCTGAACTTTCCTCCCAGCTCTCATCTAACTCTCTCTTTGACAACCTAAAGTCCGGCTTCCAACCACATCATTCTACTGAAACTGCCCTGACTAAAATCACAAATGACTTACTGCCAAAGCTAACAATCACTTCTCTATACTACTACTTCTAAACCTGTCCTCAGCCTTTGACACTGTCAACCACTCCCTCCTATTACAGATCCTCTCTGCTCTTGGTGTCAGAGATCTTGCCCTCTCTTGGATCTCTTCAAATCTTCCCAATCGCACTTTTAGTGTCTCCCACTCCCACACAACCTCTTCATCCTGCCCTCTCTTTATTGGTGTCCCTCAGGGCTCAGTCCTGGGACCCTTAATTTTTTCCATATATACATTCGGCCTGGGACAACTCTAAGTCCCATGGCTTCCAGTACTACCTATATGTCGATGACACTCAGATCTACCTCTGTGGTCAAGATATCACATCTCTGCGGTCCAGAATCCCAGAGTGTCTATCGGCTATATCCTCTTTCCTAAAGCTCAATGTGGCCAAAACTGAACTAATCATATTTCTTCCATCTCACCTACACTCTCTACCTGATTTATTACAATACATAAAATCACGCTCTCCCCAGTATCCAAAGTTCGGTGCCTCGGAGTGACCCTCGACTCTGCCTTGTCCTTCACACCACACATCCTATCCCTCACCACCTCCTGTCATCTTCAACTCAAAAACATTTCCAGAATCCGTCCCCTTCCTCAATTCGCAATCTACCAAAATACTAGTGCATGCCCTCAATCTCCCGCCTGGATTACTGCAACATCCTCCTCTGTGGCCTCCCTGCTAACACGCTTGCCCCTCTCCAGTCCATCCTTAATTCTGCTTCCCGATTGATCCACCTCTCTCCTCAATACCACCCCGCTTTTCCCCTCTGCAAATCCCTCCATTGGCTCCCAATCTTCCGCCGTATCCAAATCAAACTACTAACACTGACCTACAAAGCCATCCATAATCTGTCTCCTCCATATATCTCTGAAATAATCTCCCGCTACACTCCAAAACGTAATCTCCGGTCCTCCCAAGATCTCATTCTCTCCTCCTCTCTCGTTCGCTCCTTATGCCACCACCTCCAAGACTTCCCCCGAACATCCCCGGTCTTCTGGAATTCGCTGCCTCACCACGTCAGATTATCTGCTACACCTACAAGCTTCAAAACGGAACTTGAAAACTCATCTGTTCAGGAATGCCTATAATCTTCAATGACCCCACTTCACCACCACCACAGCTACAGACCCACCACAGTGCGGAGCTGCCTTCGCCTCACCACCGTGCGGAGCTGCCGCCGCCTCAACACAGTGTGGAGCTGCTGCCCTACTAACACCCCACCTACTGTCTCCTCCCCAAAATCCTATACAATGTAAGCTTGCAAAGGCAGGGTCCTCTTCCCTCTGTACCAGTGTGTATACTGTAACTTGGATATGTATTCTGTATGTAACCCTTTCTCATGTACAGCACCATGGTAAATAAATAAATAATAATTTTGAAATTCCATTGGTAAGTGCATGTCTGTGAGATACACTTACAGCTTCTTAGCTGCCGCTGTATTCCTCAAATAGGAGAATTCTGCCATGGCTCATTGACAGGTCAGCGGCCAGTATATTTGAATAAACAACCTGTCAATCTACTGGGGGTGGGCCACTTGTTCAAAATACAGCGGGGACTAAGAAGCTGCAAGTGCATCACCACGCCTTTCTTCCAGATTGAACTTCAAAACACGATTTCTCTCTGCTTAAAGCAGCACTTGGGGCTTCTACTGGCTTATCTTTTAAAGAGCTACACAGTCATTAATATTTTAGGACAGGGGAAAAGTTTTCTGACAGTGATAGAATTAAATTATAAATACTGTCTACTTAAAAAGAACCTGCAATAGCAACAATATTTTCTCTATATTACAGTCGAATTATATCACGCCCATTGTGTTAGGCTATCTTCACATATAAAGCAAACTTCCATTTCGGGATGACAAAACCACGAATAAAATGATCCAGTGCAGGAACAAATCATTTTAAAGCGTACAGAAATGTTTGACTGAAATCCAGTTGCAATCTGTTTTTTTTAGCTGGATCAAAGCTCTAGTCTGTACAAGCTTTTTGTCCAGTCAAAACAATGAATAACAACTAGATCTATTTTTATTTAACAATGACATCTATGGGAAATGTATTGTTATGTCATCCACTAATAGACCTGTTTTGCACTGCTCATATCCAGAGCTTCTCAGAGCCGCCTCTAGTAATACATATCTATTGCAAATGGAAAACTAAACACATGCAAAACAGAAAAAGTGATCATCCAATTTTGATCCATTTGTAATGGATTCAATTTTTTTTCCCAAATATTAGATCCAATACAAATGCTTGACAACTGAACATGTGAACAAAGCCTTATTTTTAATATCACAAAAAAACTTCACAATGCATGGTGCCATTTCTTTAACATCATATAGTGAAGGTGGCTCTTGTTATGACTGCAGTGGAAGTGCAGAAACACAACATGAAAACATTGAAGGTATAGAGGGAGTGGGAGGGGCACAACATGGAGGTATCAAGGGCATAGAAAGAGTGGGAAGGGTACCTACAGTGGATATTGGAGAAGGTGGGGAATTATTACATGAAATGAGTAACTGAGGGCCTCCTCTAAAAACTAGAGAAATACAAAAGGAAAAGAATTAAAGACCCTTAAAAAAGATGGTCTACTACTCAATAATTGAGTTCTACCCTTATAAACTAATAACAGATATATATTCTTCCAGTACGGACACCATTCCAGTGGTGTTGGCACTGGCTCTCACTTGATCCAAATGTTTGTTTTATCTGAAGGAGGGGAGAATGAAGCGGCCACTGATTGAATGCAGAGCTCACCCCGGGAGAGCCAGTGCTGACATCGTTGGAACAGTATAGCTGTTATTATTTTATAAAGAGGTTACATAGTGACTAAGAAGGGGTTGCCTGAATAGTGGACAATTCCTTTAAAGGGAAGATTCACAAGTTGTGTACATGCTGCAAATCTTTTTCTACACTTGAAAAAGAAAAATCCGCGGTAGCAATAAAGTGGTTGAGATTTTAATGTCACTCACATGATTTAGTTGCAGTACGATGTCAATTTTAAAACTGCAGATGACAATTCTTCTGGTGGATTCTCATTAATATGTAAATTTAAACTTATGCATTATACTGTAAAAGACACAGATTTTGTTGGAAAATACATAATGTATTTTTTTTGCTGTCTAATGTGGATGTAACTTTAAGCTACATTCACACTGTGCTCTTTGAGGATTATTTTTTTTCTTTTAGTAGATCAGCTTCAAAATCCTCCTGAAATATGCTTGGGAAAAAAATAGTGCATGTCACTTCTTTGAAGTGAATCTGTTCCACTGTCAAATCAAAAGGGTACAAAAAAAAAAAAAAAAAAAAAAAATCATCAAAAATTCTTTGGAACTGATTTGGGAACCACTTTAACCCGAGCCCAAGTTTCCCAGCACATGCCAGCTGATCTGATTAGCTGACATGTGGCTCTAACAGGCATCTTTTAGATCTCTGACAGTGGAATTTAACGCGCATTGGCAGGGAGTGCTTCATTGCCCGCTCCCATCAGCGGCCCCGTGACGTGGTCGCAATATGCCGATGGGTTGTCAAGACAGCCAGGGGTCAAGTGATGGCCTCTGTGCCTGTCATGATGAACTTCCTGTGGTTTCCGGCTGAGCACCAGTGGTCATAGGAAGACAGCATTTACATTGTACAGAATAGTGATGATGCACAACCCAGATTATTTACGGTATGGATGTGTGAGGTAATATATTGGCTGTTTTGACAGCCTGGATATTTATCAGGTGGCCTATAGCAACCAATCACAGCTCTGCTTCTATATTGCTACATGTAATTTTAAGGAGTTCTGATTGGTTGCTATAGGCAACAAGGACATTGTTCGTATAGGACAGCTTATGTGTGAGTTAATAGTTTAGATACTGTCAATTAAAGACAATAATGCCCAATAAAAAAAGGAATTTGATTGGACGATTGTCGCCAGACACTAAGGGGCACTTTGCACACTACGACATCACAAGCCAATGCCGAGCACGATAGTCCTCGCCCCAGTCGCAGCTGCGATATCATGGTGATAGTTGGCGTAGCGAACATTATCGCTACACCAGCTTCACATGCACTCACCTGCCCTGCGACGTCGCTATGGCTGGCGACCCGCCTCCTTATTAAGGGGGCGGGTCGTGCGGCGTCATAGCGATGTCACACGGCAGGCGGCCAATAGAAGTGGAGGGGCGGAGATGAGCGGGACGTAAACATGCCGCCCGCCTCCTTCCTTCCGCATAGCTGGTGTGAGCTGCAGGACGCAGGTAGGAGATGTTCCTCGCTCCTGCGGCTTCACACACAGCGATGTGTGATGCCGCTGGAACGAGGAACAACATAGTGACATCGGTCATTTCCAAATTATGGAGATGACCACATCGGTCATTTCCAAATTATGGAAATGACCGACAATACACCGATGATACGATTACGATGATTTTGCGCTCGTTAATCGTATCAAAAAAGCTTTACACACTACGATATCGCCTGCGACGCCGGATGTGCGTCACTTTCAATTTGACCCCACCGACATCGCACCTGCGATGTCGTAGTGTGCAAAGTGCCCCTAAGAGAAAAGGCGTGATACGGCAAGATGACTAATCTGAAGAAAGAGAAGCAAGGCTGGGAACAAGAGCTGCATCCTCAAGGGCCACTAAAACATCCCAGCACAGAGAAGCAATACTTACCAGTATGAGAATTGGTGAGAATTTATATTGCTTCCACCAAGACAGGAAAAGATTGTAAATTTGAAACACTCTACCTTTTGCTACCACTCAGACATCAAAAATCAGGATTATCCAATAGTTAATATAGAAACCTAGATGATATCTTATAACAGTTTATTATCCCAGGCAATGCTGGGCTCTACAACTAGTTAAAAAAAAGTCAAAAAAATACACATTTGGTATCACCACGTTCAGATATGCCCGATCAATGCAAACATAACATACATTAATCTGATCGGTAAAGAGTGTAACGAGAAAAAAATCAAAAGGCCAGTATTACAGTATTTTTCGGTTTATAAGACGACCCAGATTACAAGACGCACCCCAAATTTAGAGGATGAAATAGGAAAAATAATTTTTAATGTTAGAATGAAGGTCTGTCTTATTATCCCAGTGTGTCTTTATCCTAGTGCGTACCGGAAAAAGCGGCAGTAGAGAAGCGACTTAGGAAGGTCACAGGAAGCAGGGTCAGCAATGCTGCGGGCTCAATGGAGGGGATGTTGAGTCTCAGGAGGGTCAGTGGACAGAAGTTCGGCAATACTGCGGCCTTGGAGGTGTCGCGGCAGCGGGCGCCATAGATCTGCCGGCGTGCTGCAGGGTGTCAAAGCATTGAAGTGATCCAGGAGGGTCGCAGGACGGGGTGTCACAGCACGGCGGGTGCTTGATCTCATTGCGGGCTCCATTAAATCACCATACATTGATGAGATGGACTTTAAGAGAATGGCTGCAGTTGTAGCAAGTGCACATAAAGGCCTCCGCAGCCATTTTCTTGAAGTCCATCGCGTCAAAAGCTTGGGATTCAATAGAGCTCGCATTCCGATCTGGTGCCCGTTGCCGCCACGACACTGCAGTAATCCCTTAGTATCACCAACTATGCCTCCTATGAACCTGCTCCACTACTGCCGCCATGGTAAGCCATATCTGTATTTGAAGACATTCCCCCACATATTTTACTCCCAGTTTTGGAGGGAAAAAAAGTGCATCTTGCAATACGGAAAATACAGTACATTATTGTTTCAATACAATGCAACAAGAGGCGATCAAAACATCACATCTATACAAAAATTGTATAATTAAAAACGTGCGCTCATAATGCAAAAGTATAAGCTATTACTTAGCCCTAGATCCAGAAAACGTTACAGGTCTCGAAAAATAGAGGTACAAGCAAAATATTTTTTTTTCGCCACTTAAATAAAAATAAACTGTATCTGTGTGGTATCTATGTATTCGTACGGACCCAGGGAATCATACTGCCAGGTTAGTTTTACCATATAGTGAACATGGAAAATAAAAAAAAAACAATCCTTGTGGAATTACACTTTTATTGCAATTTCACCACACTTGGATTTTTTTTTCTACATTCCAGTACAATATGTGTCATTCAAAAGTATAACTCGTCCCGCAAAATATCAAACCCTCATACAGCTATTTTGACCAAAAAATAAAAATCAATTATTGAATTTGAAAGGGTGGAAAAAAACAAGGGAAAAAAATAGCCGGGTGATGAAAGGGTTATGACAATAGCATGTTCAACGTTTACTTTTTTATTTCGCCTTTTCAATATTTTGTACCGTCTAGTTATCAAAAGGCATAAACAAGACTTTTCTTTTCGTAAGCGTGTCGAAATGTTTTAAACTTTTCTTTTTTGTAACCAAGGGTAATTTACGGTGTTCCATACTGAACCTTGAGAAGCCCATTATGAACACTTTTTGAAAAGTAGCAAAAAATATCTGCCTACTACTAAAATATGATGTAGACCAGAGAGATGATAAGTGTTGCTTAATTTCCAGAAAGTAAAATATATAAAAAGCTGAAGTACGGGCTATTTTACATTAAGACTTTTGAATATAGAAAATTATACATTGTATTTTTTACTCTTTGTCCCACAGGGAATACTGGCTTTTAACGGGACAATAATCCAGAAACGTTGCTTTTCTCTTCTACCACTGAATAAATTCTTGACAAACCTTCTAATTAAGTTGGATTGAGTTATCCTGACGCTTTTATAAGAGTATAAAATGCAGCTAATAATGACATTCACGTAAATCTGAATATGTTGGGAGTCTCATTTGCCAAACCTATTATTGGATTTCTTTATATCATGCTGTAATAATTGTCACTGAATAATAACCAAAAACTGTCACTTAAGGCTTACACAATTATACACCTCAGAGCGATGCTAATGTTTGACCTCTGCAGTTGACACAATTGTAAAATCATATCTCATAATCCCAACGATACCAGAAACAAAGCAGGTAGGCTGGAAGCAATCCAGACACGTCCAGGAGTAAGAAATAGCTGGAACATCGCATACTATTTCATTCTAAACACCAAGTCCAACAATTCTCATCACAGAATGTCACCAAAAGGAGTAACTTGACTACTGGTTGGCAGGAACATTTACCGACTGACAACAAATATTAACACTTGACTTGATGGACACATTTCTTCTGGAACTAAAGCAGCCATCATGTGATGAAAGCTCTGATACTCCACCGGGATTCCTGTTTTATCGCGTCGTGCATAATCTCTACACAGATGGTCTTGACCTGTCATAATACAACCTCGGGGTGAAATGGAGATCCAGAGGCATCGCTGAGGACTCATCCTCGTTACTTCAAGCATTATTATGACAGCTAGCAGTGTACACTCCAAATGATCTACCTTGGTGTTTGAAAATATATTGAAAGCTCATATATAAAATCTTAGTTTGAGGCAAGAGTTAGGAGTCATGTCTTCGGTGCTGAACACACTTACTGATCAAACTGTTGGTAGTATGTATCATATAGAAAACTGCGCGAAGTTTGTAGAGCAGGTTAGAAAGTTTAATTGTTCAGGAACTATTTATATCCCATAAACAGTCTGTATTCACACAAAAAAACACAATATGCAAACATTCATTGTACATATCTGTGTGCTGTCTGTTAAAAAAAGAAAAAAAAAAGACAGCACGTAGACTAACAGCACTTCATTGATCCATACATAAAGTACTGGTCAAAAGTTTGGACACCAGTGCTTATGCAATGGTTTTGCTTGTTCTTATTGGGAAGTGCACACTGTAGCTTCAAACTGAAGGCCACAAAGCCCAGAATGAACACATACGGAAACAAGGAGTAAAGAAATGCGTGCAACACAAAAGGCAGAAAAAAATAAAGTGGGCATAGCAGCAATATGAATAGGGTGCTACTACTCTGTGCACAAAATAAATGTGTGAAGAAAGAAGAGCTACACAGAAAAAAAGGTATAGTACACACCAAATAATGAAATATATGAAAAAATATATAAAGTTTACTGAAAGAAAACAAAACAGACAGGTAATTAAAAACATACAAAAAATGTACACAGAACAAGTAGGGGTATGAATAAAATAATTCAGAGAATTAACCGTACACAAGGAAAGCAAGAATAATATATTATGAGTCAAATTGACAAAAATACAGGTAGATGTAATTCATTTATAATGAGGTAAATGCATGAACTGAACAGAAACTAAATAATAATAATAATAATGTAATACTCGTGTTGGAGAGATAAAGAAAAACAAGATGACAATGATGAAAATGAAAACTTACTTAAAAAAAAAAAAATGCAAAAGATGTTAGGATTAAATTAAATACCTGATGATGCAATAATCCCAATACGAAAACATGAATAATATATGATCGTTCAGATTGACAAGAGAGTGACTGACTACAATTCATTTGTAATGAGACAAATGCATAAAATAAGCAGAAATGACACAATAATAATGATAACGATGTGTCAATTAGTAAATCACAGTATATCGCCAATGTATTTATATGTATTTATATAAGTTAAGTATGACCAGGTAACGGAAATGATAATTAATAAAACAATTTATATAATGAGACTAAAGTGATCAGTGCAAAGTGTGAGGTATAAAAGCAATGAAGGAAGTTAATATGTGAAAGGTGTGATAAAGAATGGAACGCATATACCTAGAAATATATAAATGTATAGTACAGGAAACAAAATAATACATAATATAAATCCTTAAGTACTCATGAAATATTGAAGTTCATGCAAGTATAAGATAATATAAAGTAATATAAAATCCAATTTCATAAGTTCCCCTGGAAGGATGAAAATATCAACATGGAAAAATATACTTATTTGACTGTGAACAGAAAGAGCATGACATGATTCTACATATCTCACTGACGGATGAAAAAAACACAAAGAAAAATAAAATCTGTAACCAGCCTACAAGACATTTATGAATAAGGTAAGTATGATCATGGAAAAAGTAATCAAAAAAGAACAATGAGGAATAACACATAAGTGCTCATTGCAGAGTGCCTAGTGTAAAGGTGAGTGTTAAAAAACATACTGCAAGGGATTGAATGCATATACTTTAACATATTGTTTAAAACATAGAGAGAAAAGTAATATATTCATGGAGTTTGCATTTTCATAGTAGGTCTTACTTTTCTTTATCTCTTGTGAGAGATCAGAAAACATTTTTTCATCCTTGTCTCCATTTTGTGTTTCAAATCCACCACATAGCACCTTGCCTACGTATTTTCCAATTGTTCCTAATTTCCTGAGGGACTGAGACCTCTCCTAAACAGAGATGAGTGGACCCATGTGAGTTCAGGGCTGGTGGGCATAGCCAGACTTTAGATAAAGTTCTGTTGGGAACCCAAACTTAACCTGAACCCAATTTGAAGTCACTGATTGGGCAGTTCGGATCTCCGCCAACGTACAGACAGCCATAAACATTTCACTTTCGGGGGAGGACGTAATTTTTATTTATTTTTAGTGTACTCTACACCCAATCACACTTTGTTTACCCCTAGTGCAAGCCATTCAACCACTGCAAGCGGCTCATAATGGGCTGAGGACTGTGATGCTTCCGCGAATAGTTTGCATACGTAAAGCACCAGAACTCCGAAATCGAACACTGATTTTTTTGTGTCTGCTTTATCTTGGCTGCGCATGAAAACTGTGTTTGACCGCATGCAGTGTTTTTAAAAATTATTTATTTAAATACTTAAAAAACAGCCACATGGGGTCCCTCGTATTTTGATACACATCTGGGTGCTGCAACCTATAGCTGCCTGCTTTATTGGCACTGGGTGTAAAAATATGAGGGAACCTACGCTATTTTTTCCAATTATTTATTTTTACACTCTACTTTGGAACCCAGACAGCTAGTGAGAGGGCAACCAATCACAGATGGCGGCAGTCTGACTGCAACCAATCACATATGCGATCACAGAGCGTGGGCAGGGGGAAGCAGTGAATATTTGTGAGATTTAATCAGAGGACCCAAAAACAGTGGGACAGCCACACGGAAACTCGGTAAATATAATCGTACTCCTATAATACCCATTTTGCTTCCTTTACCAGCCCTCTAGCCCTTACTAACACCATTTTATAAAATTTAAGTTCAGGTCGACTTGACTTATATGGGGTTATGCGTCCATGGTCAATTTGTTATTTTTTTTTTTTAAAGTCTTCCCAGACCCGTTGAAACCGAACATCTGCCTGTGGGTTCGCATGTCTCTAGTTGGTACCCTTTGATTTGTTCCAGAAAATGAAGTATTTCTTTCAGAAAATTATTGAAATTATACATGTTTTGTTATACACCTCTTTATTTCCTTTGTGTGCATTAGAACAGCACAAAAAAACCCAAGAAAAATAAAAGGCAAATTGGACATCATTTTGCACAAAACCTCAAAAATGGCAGGACAGAATTGTTGGCACCTTTCCAAAATTGTGGGTAAACAACTTTGTTTCAAGCATGTGATGCTCATTCAAACTCACCTGTGGAAATAGGTGTGGACAATATGAAATTCACACCTGAAACCAGATAAAAAGGGGAGATGTTGATGCAGTCTTTACATTGTGTTTGTGTGTGCCACACTAAGCATGGGGAACAGAAGAAGGAGAAAAGTACTGTTTGAGGTGATCCAAAATTGTTGAAAAATATCAACAATCTAAACGTTACAAGTCCATCTCTAGAGTTATTGATGTTCCTTTGTCCACGGTGCGTAACAAACAAAAATGGCAAATCTGAACGTGGACGGCAAAGAAAAATTGTTTAAGGATTGAAATGCTGGATAGTCCGGATGTTGGATAAGTGACCCTAATCAAGTTCCAAAGAAATTCAAGCTGTTCTGCAGGTTCAGGGAGCATCAGTGTCAGCACAAACTATCCGTTCACATTTAAATGATATGCTATAGCAAAATACCCAGGAGGACCCAACTGCTGACAAAAAGACGTAAAACAGCTAGACTGCAGTTTACCAAAATGTACGTGACTATGCCAAAATCTTTCTGGAAAAAGTGTCTTGTTGACATAAAAGACGTGTACAGAGCATTTTGGTAAAGCACATCATTCTACTGATTACAAAAAACGGAATGAGGCCTAAATAAACCCAAAAAGAACACTGTATCTACACTCCAATATGGTGGAGGTTCAAAGATCTGTTGAGACTGTTTTACTGCATCTGGAACTGTGTTCCTTGGCTATGTGCAAGGCATCATGAAATCCGAAGATTACCAAAGGATTTTGTGTCGCAATGCAGTGCCCAGTGTCAGAAAGCTGGGTTCGCGTCCTAGGTCTTCAGTCTTCCAGCAGGACAATGAGCACAAAGACTTCAAGATGCACACTGAAAAGGAAGGAAACAAAGCACTTCAGAGTTCTGAAGTGGGCAGCAATGAGTCTGGATCTAAATGCCAATGAACACATGTGGAGAGATCTTAAAATTTTAGTTGGGAGAAAGCACCCTTCAAATATGAGAGACCTGGAGAAGTTTACAAAAGAAGAGTGGTCCAAAGTTGAGAGGTGTAAAAAGATTGTTGATCGTTAAAGGAAGTGATATCTGATTATTTGCCCCAGGAACAAATACCCTTATAATTGGGGAAAAGATGATACATAAATATAGGAGAAAATAAGATGAGTGTAACAAAAACCTGCATTATTCAATATTATTTCCATGCAAAACTTTTAAGTCGAAAGTCTTTAACATCATTATTCTACAAAGAACCAGCCACATGCTGCATAAAAATTTGCATCATAAATTTACTACTGTTGAGCCTTGATGTCCTCAACATGTTTATTCATGCGGCGGATTTTCATAATAGATGCATTTCAAAGGGTGATATCTAAGGTAAAGCCGCAGAATTTCTGCAGTGAAATCTTAACAATTTGGTGCCAATATTCCCAGTGTGGACATACCATCAAAGTCTCACAAATAAGCAATTTGTGTTATATACCTTAAGTCTACAATGCAATTTGCCGAAATACACAGGTACAATCTGAATCTTATTAGTATAATGATGATGGTGAATAGCTATTAATTTTATTTCCAGGGTTTCACACTTGATTGCTACTAATAAATCACTTAAAATTAATATTTGAATCAAAACCATGCTTCTCAACTTTCATCCATCATTTTGAGAAACATCTTGCTGTGTATCACATATTCCTCTGTAATTAATCACATACGCCTATTTTTTATTTTTATGCTAAGAACATTGTTTAGCCTGCTGATTGGCCTTCATCAATTTGTAACAGATGTTCTTGAGAGCTGGCCAAAGGGCAAAATTATTTTTATGGATACTTTTAACTGTTAGAACTATAGTTTACTACTTTGTTGGAGTTGAGTAGAACAGTTTATCGTTCATGCAGATCAAAAGTTTTGGCAACTCTCAGGAGTCTTGTCATTAGCTCGTCATTGGAGTCGTGAAGTGGTTTGCAGAGGCCCGAAAACACTTTTGTTGACTGACTTGGAAGAACGTTACCAACCATGCCAATAGAGGTTTGTTTCAGAAGAGCTGTTGAAAGCGAATAGGTATTTGTCAATTAGCACTAAAATATTGAATTACTGTTTTAAACTTGATGTGTACAACATGTGACATCTGATGAACAGATCTCAGCAGTTATGCACGTTTACTATGAGAGGAGACTACAAAGAATAGAATGTATTAATTGAGCCAAGTTATAAAGTGCTAAGAGCTGTTTATATTCACATCCTATCTGTGAGTCAGCCACTTCCAGATCTGTCAGCAGGAGAGTTAAGCCGCTGTCCCTTTAAAGTCTTCCTTATGATATTCGTTTTTTATATTTGCCTCTAAGGAAACCACTTTCCTCCTTGACAGCCACTTTATTAAGTTATGCTTAGAACACACTTACAATAATTGTCTGTGTAATATGATTCAAGTTTAACACTAACTAGTAATCCTGTCAAGCGGCTATAGACACCAGGGGCAAGCAGAGTGTTCCAGGCCTGGAAAAAAGCTTACCTATTTAGAAGCCTAGGAAGATATAAAGCCACCTAAAGCAAAGTTCTGCTTGGACGCGTTTTTTGTAAAGTTGTGTATGGAACACATAATTGTAACCTATGGTATACCTGCAACAGCTTTATAAATATTTTTAGTTAGGTATGTGTTGAGTAAATCAAACTTCCTGCATATTCTATATTTCAGAATGGAAAGAAAATAATTTTAGGAATAAGCACAAAGTAGAAGGCTTCACTATAAAGGGAATATGTCATGTTAAAAAATGGTATTAACTTGCAGATATGAGGTTAATCTATAGGCTAACAGCATTCTAAAATTGCCTAGCCGCCACACTAAAAGTTTGCTGCTGGGAGGAAATCAACAATATTCTTCTCTGCAGCCTCAGGCTTTCAGTCATGGAGGTGTGGCTTCGGTCTCCGCTTAATTTGTAGTGATCGGCAGCTGTAATCATGCCCAGGCACCGCCTGTCGGCCAACTCTGCACTACATCAGTACAGAGCCAGCTGTCAGTCAATGCCAGGATTTCAGTTACAACCACCGCTCACTATGTACAGAGTGGTGCCTAAAATAGCATCAGCTGTGCTATGTCTGAAAGCTGAGACTGCCGGGAGGAATTAAGTTATCTCCTGGTAGCCAGGTTAAAGGGCAATTTACACGCTGCAACATAGCTAACGATATATCGTCGGGGTCACGGTGTTTGTGACGCACATCCAGCGTCGTTAGTGACATCGCAGCATGTGACACCTAGGAGCAACCTTAAACGATCGCAAAAGAGTTAGAAATCGTTGGTCTGTAACACGTCGTTCATTTACCAAAAATCGTTGTCTGGTCAGTAGCAAGCTTGTTCGTCGTTCCTGCGGCACCACACATCGCTACGTGTGACACCGCAGGAACGACAAACATCTCTTTACCTGCATCCACCGGCAATGAGGAAGAAAGGAGGTGGGTGGCATGATCCGGCCGCTCATCTCCTCCCCTCCTCTGCTATTGGGCGGGCCGTTTAGTGACGTCACTATGACGCTGAACACACCTCCCCCTTGAAAGCGGGATTGCTCGGCGGTCACAGCAACATCGCTGAAAATGTATGTGCGTGTGACGCTGCAGTAGCGATAATGTTCGCTACGGCAGCAATCACCAAATGTCGCACGAACGACGGGGGCGGGTGTATTATAGCCTGGCACCTGATGCAATATTGCAAGTGGGAAATGCTCAGAAGATCATTACAACTGATATATCACTATTCTTCGATCTAAGTTTTAAAATTATTAGTTAAAATTACATTTTTCCTCCTTTATTTGTCATATTTCATCCTTTTGAAGCTTGTTCCTTCAAGAAAATGGTTATTCATCTTTTAATCTTTTTACATAATTGATACTTAATATATTAACTAAACTTTGTGGTCGTAATTTTACATAAAAATGCTTGCAACTCATACAAGGTTCACACAATTAGAATATACAAACCTGCTGGGTGTTAACGATAAGGCTATGCTCACATAATGAGATTTTGCAGTTTTGCAGCTTTTTTTTCAAATTAAAGGCGGCTTTTTACACCACTAGCAAAAGCCTTGAGATTTCAGAAATCTCGTAGACACTTTTTTCCTTAATAAATTAGAGAATTGCAGCATTTTTTTTAATCTGCAGCATGTCAATTCTTTCAGCATTTTTTCTTCTTGAAAAAGTGCAAAAATGCTGCAAAAAATACAAACCCGCGTTTTTGGTGAATAAAATTAACTTTATTAAACATTTCCGGACAAAAGACATAATTTGCACCAAAAAAGCAGCAAAACTTGTCTTTGGTAAGCAGCTTATTTACCAATAAGAGAGCAGGTTTTGATTGCAGAAAGATATGCTGAAAAAAACAACGTGTGAACATAGCCTAATAATTACAATTCCAAAAAGCTATGGTAGAGATTGAAAATAATGCCTTCAAAGGCCAAACATTTCAGAACTCCAGAAATCCACAGTGTACCAGTGAATATTTTCTTGCAATGCCTATTTGCTGCAATAGGTGAAATTATGTATTACAGTAGAATAAACTCAGCAATAGGTCAATGGATATTTCACTCATGAATAAAGATGGGCGAATAGAGAAACATTTGGGTTTGGATTTTTCTTACCGAATACAGAATACTATTCTACTGCTCGTCACAAATAACAAAATTGAATGCAAGTCAATGAGGACCTCAGAATTGTTCTTGAAGATTTCCCAGAAAAATGCTCTGGTTACCCAATGATATTCATTAGGTTTTTTATTTGTGAAAAATGCTGGAAAAGTACTCTGTATTCGAATAGCATAATCTGAACCCAAATATTTCACTTTTCGCCTATCTCTACTCGTAAATACTACTGCTTATTCAAGATGGAGAAACATACCCTTAAGGCCTAAGCCACACGGCATGAAAATCAGTGCGAGTGGAGTGCGATAAAACATCGCATTTCACTCGGACCAATATTAACCTATGTGTCAGCACCCATAAGCGATTATTTTCTCGGCCCCAATCGGACCAAGAAAACCATCGCAGCATGCTGTGACTGTAATGCGAGACTCTTTCTCTCGCACCCATTCAAGTCCATCGGGCGAGAGAAAAATCGCACTGCACTCGCGGTACACCGGTGTACCGCGAGTGCAGTGCGAGAATGGCAATAGCCGGCTACGGAGGAGAGATGGAGATAAATCCCTCCCCCTCCTTCGTGCCGACCTGCCCCTCCTCAGTGCCTGCCCGCCCCCCACAGCTGAGGTCCGATCGCATGATCGGACCTCAGTCGTAGTGACACTCACATGACACTCGGCTCCTGCTGTGCTGCCAGCGCAAGCCGAGTGTCATGCGAGGATCGCATTAGTCCCAGTGTGGCCCCAGCCTTACAATTGCGGAGACTACAGTACATAGATATAGAAATAAAAAAGGAAGTAGCTAATTCACTGGTAACCACCGTGCCTCCTTGGATAGCACTGCTGTCAAGATGTCCTGGGTTCAAATCTCAACAAGGACGTCTGCAAGGAAATTTGTACGCACTCCCTGTATTTGTGTGATTATCATCTCACACTGCTAAGACAAACTGATAGGGAATCTATATTTTGTATGGATTTCCACCCACACACCAAAGACATACTTATAGGGAATCTATGATTTGCGCAGATTTCCACCCACTCTCCAAAAACATTCCAATAGGGAAGTCTAAATTTTGCATGGATTTCCACCCACTCTCCAAAGACACATACAGATAGGAAAGCTTATATTTTGTGGAGATTTCTTCCTACAGTTCAAAGACATACTGATAAGGAATCTAAATTTTGATCCCCATTTTTTTATGCGTTCCCAATATCTTTTAAGTGCATAAAATAGTGATGGTTTAAAAGTAAGCATAATAAATATCTGAATGATTGAAAAAAGAATACAATTCTTAATCATAGTCTAGTAAGAAATATTAGCAGAATCAACTGGTGAGGTTTCTCCTGCATCCTAATGAAGTATCTACCTGTCTGATTGTAGCTATTAGATGCATAAACATTTTAGCACATTTTTTTAGCACTTTTTTTCCCAGCTAGAGTCAGACAAACACGGCACTGCATAAAATTAAGAGTTGACCTTAGTTGTCCACATTTAATATTCTAGAGAGGAACTTCCCCTCTAAATACCATTGCAGAAAAGTATTCAATATCTGACATCTTTGCATTTGTAATTTAGTTACTAACTTTGTAAATATACAAAAAAAAAAAAGTTCCCCCTGTGAGTAGGATGAAAACTATGATAAAAACAGGCTGTTGCACAGATTCAGATAGTAAAGGATTAGCCTTTCATTGTCCTATGAAGTTGCTTTTCTCTGTGCCATCAATACAAAACTAACATTGACCTTGCTCCTAGAAGGTTAAACTTCTAGCTTTTGTTTGAAACGGCAGAGTGACTCTCCTCACCAGAATGCTACATATACATGCCGCTAGCAATGAAAAGAATACACTATTGCTACAACCCTTCATTAGTCAGAGGATCTTGGCAGCGTGATCCGGCTTGTATACTGTCTCTGCATGAAAAACTGCTTTCAAAGGTAACCTTGCCAAGGGCTATGTTCTGTCTTGGCAAAAGCAGCAAACTTTTAGTTTTTCACCAGTTTACTCTGCATGAAAAACAGGTGTTATGGTCTGAAATGGGACTTGGAGGAGGAACAAACCAAATTCTCTAAAAATAAGTTTCGTTTGAGGGGAAAAGGGAGGAAAAAAAACACTGTTAATAAGCCTGCAGGGCTTATAAGCTTTTTATTTTTATTTTTTTTTTTTTTTTTGCTTTTTTAGGGAAATGCAAATTATGTAGTTAGTTACAGGATTAAATGCTCTTTCGGAGAAATGACCATAGAGATTATAATCATTAATTAAAATCATGTAAATAATGTTCTAAAAAGAACATTTTCTTTTTATCTTGCAAATTTCAAAAGCCTAGTAGTAAAAAGGTTCTATCTCCAGAGAGTCCCACTAATTAAAAATAAAAATCCAGCATAACAAATGCTGGGAAGGCTGTAATCTCATTCTGCTAAATCAAGAAAAAAAAAAGACAAGTTTATTTTCTACAAATTTGTATTATTTTTTTTGGGCAAAGAAAAATAAAACAATTTTCATAAAAAAAGAGAAAATAAGTAAAAGGCTCAAAACAAAAATTGAACATGACAATTTGTATAATTAGATAACTCCCTATAACATAATTTTAGTGTTCATACAGAAGAGATAATTTAACATTCTATTATTTCTTAATTATTACGGGGGGGACTTTTAGTATCAGGGCACAAATATATTATTTGGGGGGGGGAAATCCAGTATTGTCATACAGAATTTTGCTTCTTGACAAGCAATGTAAATCAGGCAGGGAGAAGAAACCGCATAGTTGTTGTTTTCCCAGCTGATTGATGCTTTTTGAAATTTCAGTTAGGAGAGGTTTTTCCTCTTTAACGTCAATAACTTTCTACATTAGATTTTTTTTACAACTATTTTGTTTTAACACATTTAATTCCAGAGATCCAAAGATTATTAATTTTAACTTTTAAAAAAATGCATAATTGTGCAAGTCAAAAAATTTGCATTCCTCAAGGAAAAGTAGGTAGGATAGAGCTGAAAGCCTCATTCCCGCACTCAATCCAAGCTCATGTTGCAATCTGCAAGAAACGTTTATGGCTAAAACACTCTTTCAATAAGTTGTTAGAAGATCAGATAGTAGCAGCACAAAATATGTTAGTTTGGAAAATCTAGTAAAGGCATGATATATTTCATCATATACTTTCTCACTATTCCCATTGGCTTAATCATTAGAATATTAAAACTATAGTTTTAATTCCCATCATTCCAAAAGTTAAGGCTACAGATATTGAAATCATCAGGAAAATCCATGGTAAACATTTTTTTTTGTTTTACAGTTTATCCAACAAAGTCCAATGAAACAAACTGTGAAATTTAATGATTGACAAACACAAAAGATTATATGGAATTGAGTGAACAGGATCTCTAAAGTTCAGTACTTGTACTGAACACAGACTTAAAAAAAAACAAAACAAAAAAAAACCCCAAACAAACAGTGTTTGAGTGCTTTACGTATGCAGACGACTCAAGCGAGTATTGCTGTGCTCGGTTATGCTTGGTGCTCGGGTATGCTCGGTGATCAGCCCAGTGTGACACGCTCGCAATGTTTGAATGGCTCACACTGGGGGTAACAACAGTGTGATAAGATGTAGTGTGCACGAAAAAAAAATAAAATATTTCCGCCCTCCTCTCAAAAGTGCTCTGTTTAAGGCTGGCTGTATGTGGGTGGAGACTCAAACTGCCCTATAAGTGACTTCCAATGAGGTTCGGCTCAAGTTTGGGTCCAAAATAGAACTTTATCTAAAGTTGAACCCACCAAACCTAAACTTCCACAGGTCAACTCATCTCGAATTATAAAGCATTCTGATATTTTAATAGCAACCAAAATACTCGAGTATGTCATGAAAAATTCTAGCGACAATCTATAGTAATGACTATATAAAAGGAATATTTAAAGTAAAAAAACATAAAAAATGCATATATCAAATTCTATGCAACGCTTCCAGGTGTAAACCCCTCCTGCTGGATATTACTTTGGCTGGGACTCAAGAAAGAAATGTTAGATCTCCAAAAAGCTATTGACAGTTAAGACTTATTATTAATTTGACTACATTTAAAAATTAACCTTTAGAGCCACACTAATAAAATATTTAAAGTAAATGAAATTTACAACAAAGACCTAGAGTGTAAATCATAATCCAGATACGATCGTATCCTTTTGTATACAGTCTGTCAGCCATGATGCTGCTGAATGTAAGCAATTCTCTTTCTACAATATTGCTTAAGGTTATACAAACCCCTGTTTAAAGAGGCTGGAAAGATAATTTTAACCCCGCTGGAGTTCAAGACCTTCATAAAGCTGCTAATTTGCAAAGCTACTCAGAATCTAAGACCTATAACGATTCTTTCAACTGATTGATCTTAACCATATCAATAATTACTTAGCTATGTGTGCTGAAATCCCTTTTACGCCTACATTTCCAGTTAATTATTCATAAAATTCATCCTTGTATCTCCTGTTACTCAGACAATACATGTGTCACTTTTTCCTTTTTTTCACTTTACACATACATCGAGAAACATAACACATACTCTACCTTCAATAAAGTAAAGTAAAAAAATCTACAATGGACAACATACAGGTGAAAGACCAAATTCTAAATACTAATTCAACAATATGAAAAGTCTGTGGAGACAGTATTTATGAAGTTTATTTTTTTTCTTTTTACTGGATACAACTCATGGGTTAAATTATTTAATATTTTCATAGACTGGGCTTTTACAGATTTTGCAATACCAAATGTGTTTTTACTTTTTAATTCCTTAACTTTTTAACTGGGAACAAGGTAGGTAATTCAAAATGTGTTTTTAATAGCTTAATATTTTAAAATTTCTTATTTTTTTACTTTGCACTTTAGTTTTTATTCTTTGGGGGAATTAAACTTCTTATCATTTGAACTATATACTGCTATAGCACAGTTAAAATCAATGTCTCCTATAAAGCACAGCCTTAATAGCACACCCCTACAGCTGCTAGTGTGGAAACACAGCCACACAACACAATCAAGTCATGGGGTGGGCAATGGACTCACTAACGGAGACGCCATGGGACAATGATGCTGTTAACGATTGGGTTAAACAGCGGTTAGTTTTGTAACACAGCCAGAACTTGCTCTATGATTAGCAGGCTCAGCTCCTCAGCCCACTGAATACACATACACCCACTCCACAATTAAACAATATAATGTAAACAAGGGGTGAACCTGAAGTGCATGGTTGCAGCCGCTATAACAATGATGGAGCTACTGTTCTCACAGCATCAAAAAACAACTGCTTGCCACTGGCCCTGGTAAAAGCGGGGGTGTCAAGTGTTGCCCTAATCAAATATTAAAGGTCTATCCTAAGGGGCCCTTTGCACACTACGACATTATTATTTTGGCTGCTGCGACGGTACGATGTTGTTCCTCGTTCCTGCGGCAGCACACATCGCTGTGTATGAAGTCGCAGGAGCGAGGAACATATCCTACCTGCGTCCCGTCTGCAATGCGGAAGGAAAGAGGTGAGCGGGATGTCTACGTTTTCTATTGGCCGCCTACCGTGTGACGTCGCTGTAATACCACACGACCCGTCCCCTTAGGAAGGAGGCGGGTCGCCGGCCAGAGTGACGTCGCAGGGCAGGTAAGTGCATGTGACGCTCCCGTAGCGATAATATTCGCTACAGCTGCTATCACAAGATATCGCAGCTGCGACGGGGGCGGGGACTATCGCGCTCGGCATTGCAGCATCGGCTTGCGATGTCATAGTGTGCAAAGGGCCCCTAAGAATAAGTCATCAATTAAAAAACAGTAGTGGGCAAACCCTTTAAAGCACCACTAAATTGAGGGTTATTTTTTTATTGCAGCAATGGAGTGGTGCTTTATATGTAAATCCCCCGCCCCCTCGTCTTATACTCACCTGCCACCTTCTTGATCTGTTTCCAGCGTCGCTTTAATCAGTCAGTCTCCTGAGATTTGTGGCCTGTCAGCAGCTCCAGTGTTTCATGGAACGCGCCAGGGGTCACCACTCAATATAAGTCTATGAAAGCCTCGTTCTGGCTCTAATAGAGATGCATTGAGAGCTTGTAAAATAGATTCTGACTTCTGGCGTTTCAAAAATTACTGACACATGATGGTGCCGCGGGACTGGAGCATTTAAGAAAAAGGATGAAAACGCCAGAAACAGAGTATAATCTAGGGAACGTGTGACTTCGATTTAAAGCACCACACAAGCAATGAAAACAAAACAAAAAGGCTGGAGTGTTGCTTTAAGTTACTGTTCAAATATCTCAACAGACTGATTTGGTATCCAAATGTAATATTAATCCCAGTTGAACATTTTACCTGGGATTCCAGTTTCCTGTTGAAAGGAAAAGGTAATTACCATAGAAAGCTAAGGTATATTAAGAACCTCAACAATCCACATAATGAGTTATCTATAGTGCTAGATAAACACTGCAGCTCGTTCACGGACTTTCCCTGCACAGTGATGTCTGTGGTCACCCAACATGCAGGGAACTACAACATAAGCCCAAACACATTGTATAATCAACATGGTAATATTACTAGAGTTACTTAAAATTTCTACAATTCTACACATACTTCAAGTATACACCAAATACTTCATTTATACAGTATGTCAACTGAAACCACAATTATTTTACCCAATTGCAAGTTAGATTTATTAACAAAATTTACAAACTTTCTGCTGTTTGCAATGAACCAACTGAACAGGAACAATTTGAAGACCTCAACATAACTAATATAATACATGTTTTTTTTTTCAAATTCATTTAACAAAATATGCCATTTATGACGACTTTTGCGGCTACAGAATTATTATACTCCTTTTATGATAAACATCTTCATTAGTTAAGTGAGCACCTTTGGCTTTTATGACTCATGGCTAACATGATACATAGCCAGATGCGTGCTTCTGAAACTGTTTGTGAGGAATCCTGGCTGATTTCTTATGGAAAATGGAATCCAGTTCACTAATATTTTTGGGTTATCAAAAGTGGAGACCAAAAAGTTAAGATAAGAGAGCATTGCACTAACCAACCAAGGAAAAGAATGCAAACAGATACAGAGGCAGTGAATATTCCCAGAGTCAGTCCACAAGCCAAAGATAAAGAAACACTGACTGCATTACCTGGCCATAGCTAAAAGAGGAAGCCATCAACAGCTGCCATCAGATTCCTGAGCAGGTTGGTGTTCAAAAATCCTTAAAGAGGTTGGCCACCACTTTAACATTGATGGCCTATCACCAATTTCTGATCAGTCGAGACCAGACACCTTGCAGTCCTGCCGATCAGCTGTTCCCAGTCCCAGTGGCGGCAGCAGGCAGCCCGAAATTGTCAGTTCTGGAGCTGCCCCGTCAACTGATAATGGCTGTGGCCGGGTACTGCACATTCGCTTCCTATTCAAACTCAGTCTGATGTCGGACTTTGGCCGATTAGACATTGAGAACCTATCCTAAGGTAAGCCATCAGTGCTAAAGTAGTGGGCAACCTCTAAGTGACACCAAAATAACTGGGAGCAAGATTTGGTGTCAATGGTTACTGGGGTTTCAGGGTTGCACAGTAATGAAAATACCTAAATGCTGAATGTCTCCATTCCCAAACTCAAAGACGTACCCCTCTATTGACCCAAAAGGACAATAAATGTCGGCACCAACATCCTCATAACCACGTTAATCAAAAAGTTTAGGGATTTTGCTCTGTGGAGCAATGCAATTAAACTTTTTGGGCCTATGGTTCAGTATTAATGTTTGGAAAAATAAAGAATAGACTGAAAAGAGCATGGTGGTAGCTAGGCGATGCTTTGGGAAATGGAAATCTGCAGCGTTAGGTTGACAAGATGAAGTCAATCAAGTATCAGGAAATTCCAGGAATAAACATTGTGTCTTCTATAAGGAAGCTGAAGGTTCTCAGTAATTTGACTTCTAAGTACACTTGAGATTATTCTCTTGTTGCAAAGACTTCGTGTCAAAAGAAATTCTATAAGATTCTGGAGTGATTATCACAATTGCTGACTTGAACCACATAGGAAATATTTGGTGGGACCTGAAGACTGCAGTTGCAGCAGATAAACTTAACAATATTAGTTAACTTGAGGCCATTGTAAAAGAGTAATGTGATAAGATTCCTTGGGAATACTGCCAGAAGTTGCCAGAACTGATGACATTTTAAGCAGGATTTAAAAGATCCACTAAGTACTAAAGACACCTGTCATGAACGTGTCAATAAAAGAGGCATTTTGGGTTGAATTTGAAAAAAAAATGTTTTTTTTATATTATCTGTGTTGGGTTAATATAAATAAATATATTAAATAAAAAATAAATAAAAATATATATATATATATTACAGACCAAAAGTTTGGACACACCTTCTCATCTCTAGAACAACTATTAAGAGGAGACTTTGTGCAGCAGGCCTTCATGGTAAAATAGTTGCTAGGACGCTGCTAAGGACAGGCAACAAGAAGAAGAGACTTGTTTGGGCTAAAGGACACAAGGAATGGACATTAGACCCGTGGAAACCTGCGCTTTGGTCTGATGAGTCCAAATTTGATATCTTTGGATCCAACCACTGTGTCTTTGTAGAAAAGGTGAACGGATGGACTCTACATGCCAGGTTCCCACCGTGAAGCATGGAGGAGGAGGTGTGATGGTGTGGGAGTGCTTTGCTGGTGACACTGTTGGGAATTTATTCAAAATTGAAGGCATACTAAACCAGCAAGCCTACCACAGCATCTTGCAGCGGCATGCTATTCCATCCGGTTTGCGTTTAGTTGGACCATCATTTATTTTTCAACAGGATAATTACCCCAAACACACCTCCAGGCTGTGTAAGGGCTTTTTGACTAAGAAGGGGAGTGATGGGATGCTATGCCAGATGACCTGGCCTCCACAGTCACCAGACCTGAACCCAATCGAGATGGTTTGGGGTGAGCTGGACCGCAGAGTGAAGGTATAAGGGCTAACAAGTGCTAAGCATCTCTGGGAACTCCTTCAAGACTGTTGGAAAGGCATTTCCGGTGACTACCTCTTGAAGCTCATCAAGAGAATGCCAAGAGTGTGCAAAGCAGTAATCAACGCAAAAGGAGGCTACTTTGAAAAACCTAGAATATAAGACATATTTTCAGTTGTTTCACACTTTTTTAAGTATTTCATTCCACATGTGTTAATTCATAGTTTTGATGTCTTCAATGTGAAGCTACAATTTTTAGTCATGAAACTAAATTAAAGTCCTTGAATGAGAAGGTGTGCCCAAACTTTTGGTCTGTACTGTGTATATTATATATATATATATATATATATATATATATATATATATATTATATAAAAAATCCAATTCAAGGTTATATTGTGCTGTTCGAGATATATCAATCTACCGCAGAGCAATATGAAAAATCAACAGTTGGAAAATATAACTGAGAACGCACTCCATTCTATTGGTAAATTGTGAGACAGGTAATGCTGCTATTACAACATGAAGACAGACCGTCTTGATAATTTCATCTCTTACAGGAGCCATTTCTTCAATGACAGCAAGAAGCTTGTTAGTGTCAATAGGAAATAATTTAATTTCACATCTTAATACACCTTTCAGCTGAGACGTCGCAGGCAAACTGTGAAGCAAAACTGCTGGGTAGCAGAAGAATGCCAGAAAATATTACATATTATGAGAAAATATCTAACTCTGAACCTGCAATCTGAAACGCACTCACAATGGTGCTTTGGTGATTGGCATTATTCCTGTTGTTATCTACAGCTCTTGGGCTAATTAGGCTTATCCCATTATCTGTAGCCTGTGTATATAATGGATAATTCAATGCAGAACAATGATATTTAAAGCCTAAAGGCCCCGGTCACACTAAGCAACATCGCTAGCAACATCGCTGCTAACGAACAACTTTTGTGACGTTGCTAGCGATGTTGCTGTGTGTGACATCCAGCAACAACCTGGCCCCTGCTGTGAGGTCGTTGGTTGTTGCTGAATGTCCTGGGCCATTTTTTAGTTGTTGCTGTCCTGCTGTGAAGCACAGATCGCTGTGTGTGACAGCGAGACGGCAACAACTAAATGTGCAGGCAGCAGGAGCCGGCTTCTGCAGAGGCTGGTAACCAATGTAAACATCGGGTAACCAAGAAGCCCTGTCCTTGGTTACCCGATATTTACCTTTGATACCAGCCTCCCCCGCTCTCACTGTCAGTGCCGGCTCCTGCTCTGTGCACATTTAGCTGCAGGACACATCGGGTTAATTAACCCGATGTGTGCTGTAACTAGGAGAGCAAGGAGCCAGCACTAAGCATTGTGCGCTGCTCCCTGCTCTGTGCACATTTAGCTGCAGCACACATCGGGTAATTAACCCGATGTGTGCTGTAACTAGGAGAGCAGGGAGCCAGCGCTCAGTGTGCGCTGCTCCCTGCACGTGTAGCTGCGTGCGCTGGTAACCAAGGTAAATATCGGGTTGGTTACTGGGGGCTGGTCACTGGTTGCTGGTGAGCTCACCAGCAACTCGTGTAGCCACGCTCCAGCGATCCCTGCCAGGTCAGGTTGCTGGTGGGATCGCTGGAGCGTCGCTTAGTGTGACATCTCACCAGCAACCTCCTAGCAACTTACCAGCGATCCCTATCGTTGTTGGGATCGCTGGTAAGTTGCTTAGTGTGACTGGACCTTAAGGCCAGCTGCAGATGAGCGTATTAAAAAAATCAGAAAACTCAGATGATTTTCAACTAATTTTCACCATACTTTCATCCTTGTGATGCCAGTGTGTAATCTGTATTCATACATATACATTAAAGATATACATAAATACAGTTTCCTAGGTTAACAAAAGATGAATGTATTAGTATAAATATCGGATGCCACAGTGACATCCTCATTCCTAGTGGCCCAACAGCTAGAACAGCTATGAGGGCTGCTGGACACACGTTTGAAAATTGCTGGTAGAATCCAAGGCTGTGAAAATAAAGAAATTTTATATTATATATATAGTTCTTTTTATTATTTTTGTCTCATTTCTTTATAGTAGTTTTATGGGAACAAATTAATCTGACTCTTTTCTTCACCTACAAAGAGATGCCGTATTTACCATAGTTTTCGGACTATAAGACGCATCGGACCATAAGACGCACCCTGGTTTTACAGGAGGAACAAGGGAAAATAGAATTTTAAGCAAAAAATGTGGGCATGACACACTGTTATGGGGGTATTGTCATCAAATTCTCTACAAAAGGTACCCCAGCCTGGTAATGATTCTCCTGCCTTGTATATGATCCCCATCCTTGTATATATGCTATATACCCCCATCCATGCTGCTATATGGCCCCATCCTGCTATATACCCCCATCCATCCTGCTATATGGCCCCATCCTGCTATATACCCCCATCCATCCTGCTATATACCCCCATCCATGCTGCTATATGGCCCCATCCTGCTATATACCCCCATTCATCCTGCTATATACCCCATCCATCCTGCTATATGGCCCCATCCTGCTATATACCCCCATCCATCCTGCTATATACCCCCATCCATGCTGCTATATGGCCCCATCCTGCTATATACCCCCATCCATCCTGCTATATACCCCCATCCATGCTGCTATATGGCCCCATCCTGCTATATACCCCCATTCATCCTGCTATATGGCCCCATCCTGCTATATACCCCATCAATTCTGCTATATACCCCCATCCATCCTGCTATATGGCCCCATCCTGCTATATACCCCCATCCTTCTATATGGCATGTATCCTGTGTCACACAAAAAAATAAAATGTATATACTCACCTCTCCTCGCTCCATGCATCGCTCCTCCCAATCTGTGGTGGCAGCAGCGCCGCTGATCTGTGTGGAGCAGTCACCGTTGTCTGCAGCATCGCTGGTCTTCCTGTCTGCCTGTCAGCTGACTTACGTGGAGACTAGCGGCGCGCACAGCGATGACGTCATCGCTGTGCTCACCACTTCTACACAGATCAGCTGGCCGGCACAGACAGGAGGAGGTCTCGGTGCTGTAGGGAAGTGACTGTTGAGTATACCGTAATATTCACTGCACCCCGCGCTAATGATGATGCACGGGGAGCAGTGAATACAGCCGCACATGATCACTCCAAGCTGTAGTTGCCAGGGGTGATCATGCGGGCCGGCTGTTAATTATGCGCGCACCCCCCGCCCACTTGTCAGCGCTGGCTTCAGCGCTGAGGGATGATGGGCAGGAGGATGGGCGTGCATATGTAATGAGCGGGCCAACGTGGTCATGGCAAGTGCAGCTACAGCCTGCTCGTGCCCCCAATGACCAGCTCCACCGCAGCACCCTCATTCCCCGCAGCTACATTCATACTATAAGATGCACCCCCCACTTTCCCCCTACATTTGGGGGGAAAAAAGTGAATCTTATAGCCCGAAAAATACGGTATCTATCATGTATCTATTATATATCCATTTCTCTATTATCTATTATATAGCAATCATGTATCTATCTATTATCTATCTATCCATCTGTCTATCATGTATCTATTATATATCTATCTTTCTATTATATACAGTGGAACCTTCGTTAACGAGAACAATCCGTTCTGGGAGTGTGCTTGTTAACCAAGTTACTCGTTCAGCAAAGCAAGATTTCCCATAGGAAATCATTACAATGCAGACAATTCGTTACACAACTTTTTAAATGTGCCATCCTGGTCCCCTATTGTGTCATTCCACACATGCAGAAACACAAACTCACACAAACACACAAAGCAAGCACGCACACATTATGCTCACCTTACCTTCCATTCCATTGCCGGTCTCCTGGGACTTGCTGTTCTCCGGTTCCGGGCTGTGTATCGGGTTACCATAACGACTAGGGAGGAACTTACGCTGCCAAAGCGCTGACGTCAAAGGCAGGAGTCGCTTGTCTCTGATTGTCCAGCACACTGCCTTTGAGTAGCGGTGACAGAGGAAGTTCCTGCTTCGTCGCTATGGTTGCCAATGCACAGCCTGGACTGGAGTGGCGAACTACAGGACCCAGGAGGCCGGCGATGGAACTGAAGGTACACATATTATGCTCACCTTACCTAACGTTCCATCGCCGGCCTCCTGGGTCTTGTAGTTCGCCGCAAGGACGTCGCAATGAGCTGGCGGACTACAAGAACCATGAAGTCGGCGGTGGAACGGAAGGTAAGGTGAGCAAAATACTGTATGTGTGTGTGCGTGTTTGTTTGTGTATGTTTGTGCATACTTGTGTGTGTTTGTGTGGACTGCAAGAGCGGGTCAGAGCGCGGTGGATGTACGGAACCGGAAGTGTGTGCGGTGAGGATTTTGCTCGTACAGCAAAGCTTTCTCGTAAACAGAGTTACAAATTTACAGAAATCTTTGCTTGTTAAGCGAAATTATTGTTAAGTGGATTACTCGTTACATCTATCATGTATCTATCTATCCATATATCTATCTATAGATCTATCTATAGATATATCTGTCATGTATCTATTTATCATGTATATCTATTTATCATGTATCTACTTATCTATGTATCTATCTCTCAATCATGTACCTATCTATGTATCTATCCCTCTATGTATCTATCCCTCTATCAAGTATCTATCCATCCATCCATCCATCCATCTTTGTAGCTGAATAATCTGCTTCTGGTTTCTCTTACCAAAAACTTCCCAATTTTTTCAATAGAGGCGGTAGCTCAGTGGTAGAGCTGCTGCCTGTGGACAATGAGTTAATGAGTTCGAGTCCTGGTAAACCAGAGAAGATGAGAATTTATTTAATTTATTCACTGCACTGAGGAGGAACTGGGACAACAGCTGTGAGCCGCAGGACTGCGGGAGAGAACTCTCAAATCGGGACAGTCCTGGGATGGCTGGGAGATATGCTGAACCTACAAGGGTTTGCTCATCTTTACTTAGAAGCTCTTTCCAATAGAGAATGTAAGGACTGCTCTGAAGTGAAGCCATCCAGCTTGTTGGATCAGGTCTACCTCAGGGTCCTTGTGTTTCAATAATGCTACAGAGGCAAACATGTCTCTGTCTGCAACATCAGAGAATGCACAGTTCAGGCCAGAAGCACTGTAGTGCTGCTGGTTTAAACAGTATATCAAGCAGAAGAACACGATTCTCCCAGCAAGTCGAAAACCTGGAGGTAGGTGAGCTTGTGTGTTCCGGCAGAAATGCGGGTGTGAAAACACCTATAAAATTCTTCTTTTTTTGGGGTTTTTAATTCTATTGATATACAGTTCCAATAAGAATGACACACTCACTGGTAGCCAGTCACTAACTGCAGCAGTCAATCAAAAACTATTCCTGTCACATAAAAATATTTAAAACCATTTTACACAATACCGACCTTCAGCAGATAATTGTGTTGTTCGCTTCTGACCACTGCTTGTCGTAATTTAAAGTTTTCCTAATTGACCGGTCATGAGTGATAGTCATAAGGTATTATTGCCAACTAATTCCTGCCAAAGTGTGTGACCAAAGGGAAAGCCTGCAGCGTAATGGTATGTAGATGAATAGTAATGAACACATAAGGAAATGGAGCACACTTTGCCAGCCATGTGACATTTAGATTTAATACAAGAGTAAGGCAAATGTTCAAATAGCTGGCTGACTGTTAAATGCTGATCCCACGGATAAGAGTCCTGGAGAAAATTCACTCCTTTACGCTGTTTTCTGGGCAAAGAACTAAAAGGTTTTCCACAAACTGTACATTAAGCCAGAACACTGTGGTGAGAGGACAAGCAGTCTGCCAGTAGCACAGGTTATAGTTGTGCTATGCATTATAATATATCACACACATATACAGTGGGGAAGATAAGTATTTGATACACTGCTGATTTTGCAAGTTTTCCTACCTACAAAGAATGGAGAGGTCTCTAATTTGTAGCGTATTATTCAACTATGACAGGCAGAATTAAAAAAAAAAAACCAAAACAACAAAAAAATGAAGATGCCATTGTGATTTTTAAAAACCTAATTTTCATTTTATTGCATGAAATAAGTATTTGATACAATAAAAAAAAGCTGAACTTAATATTTGGTACCTTTATTTGCAATAACAGAGGTCAGACATATCCTTAAGTTCTTTACCAAGTTTGCATATACTGCAGCAGGGATGTCTGCCTACTCCTTCATACAGCTCTTCTCCAGATATTTCATGTTTCGGGGAAGTCGAGGGCAACACTGAATTTCACCTCCCTAGCAAACATTTTCTACAGGGTTCAGGTCTGGAGACTGGCAAGGCCACTGCAAGACGTTGAAATGTTCTTACAAAGCAACTCCTTAGTTGCCATGGCTGTGTGTTTTGTGTTATTCGTATGCTAGAAGATCCAGCCATAACCCATCTCCAATGCTATCAATGCGGGAAAGAGGTTTTTCACAAAAATCTTGCAATACATGACCCCATCCATCCTCCCTTCAATATGATGCAGCTGTCCTGTCCCCTTTGCAAAAAAGCAACACCAAAGTCTAAGGTTTCCACCCCCATTCTTCACAGTGGGACAGTATTCTTGGGGTTGTAATCAATCCTTCTTTTGAGTGCATATCAAAAAGTTCTATTTTGGTCTCATTTGACCACATGACCTTCTCTAATGCCTCCTGTAGATCATCCAGATAGCCAATAACTAACTTTAAACAGGCCTGTACATGTGTTGGCTTGAGAAGGAGGACCAGGTGTGCCCTGCAGGATTTTAATAAATGACGGCATAATGTGTTACCACCGGTAATCTTTGAGACTGTGGTCCCAGCTCTCTTCAGGTGATTGACCAGATCCCCCCATGAAGTTCTGGGCTGACTCCTGACCTTCCTCAGAATCATCCTTACCCCACAAGGCAAAACCTTGCATGCAGCCTCAGACCGAGTAAGATTTACAATTATTTTGTGATTCTTCCATTTTCTAATAATTGCACCAATAGTTGTTGCCTTCTCACCAAGCTGCTTGCTTATTGCCCTGTAGCTCATCCCAGCCTTCTGCAGATTTAAAATTTTGTCTATGGTGTCCTAAGACAGCTCTTTGGTCTTGGCCATGGTGGAGAGGTTGGAGTGTGAATTATTTTGTGCACAGGTATCTTTTCTACAGGTAAGGAGTTCAAACAAGTGCAATTAATACATGTAATAAGTGCACAGTATGAGGGCTTCTTAAAAAAAAACAAACTAACAGGTCTGTGAGGGCCAGAACTATTGCTTGTTAATGGCAGAACAAATAATTAATGTGGATTTTATATATATATACTGGCAGCACTTTTACAATTGTGAACGGGTGCGTATCTGGGTGATGTGTATAAATACAAGACAAAAACGGGGGACCAGTCGCACACTGTGAAAACTCAAAATAAATTCAACCTAAAAAATTATACCTAATTATATATATATATATATATATATATATATATATATATAAAACCACTGCACAGTTTTATAAAGATCAAATTCTCTACATGTCTGACAGCCATTCCATACCAGTGACAGTTGAATTCCAAACACAGTGCACCTCATTCTACTTAATGTGCTTCTGATTAGGTGACCGCCTGAATCCAATCTTATGTAAAGAGGAAAAGTATAAAAACACTACTATGGTCTTCACAATCCTCTAGGATAGGACAAGCTGGATGGCCAAACAAGTGCTAGTAATAACACAAAAGTAATACGAATAAAAAATCTACATACACACACACAGTTGGCACCAGAAGTTTACATACATTATCTAAATAGACAAATATGCATGTTTTTGTCACTATCTGACATGAAATCAGAATAAACCTTACCCGTTTTAGGTCAACTGCATGAATAATGAGAGCGAGAGAATGTTTTAAAGAATGTTTATTATATTCTGGAAAGTCAAAAGTTTACATACACTAAGAGTATTATGTCTTTAAACAATATGGGACAGGCTATATGATTATGTAATGTCTTTGGAAGCTATGGATAGATTTATTGGCAACATCTGAGATAATTAGAAACATACCCGTAGATGTATTTTAATGCCCACCTGAAACACACTGCTTCATTGTGTAGCATCATGGAAAAGTCTAAATAAATCAGTCAAAATCTCAGAGGGAGAATTTTAGACTTGCACAAGTCTGGTTCATCCTTGGGTGCAATTTCCAGATACCTGAAGGTGCCTTATTCATCTGTACAATTGTATGTAAGAACAAACAAGATGGAAATGTCCAGCCATCATACCGCTTAGGGAGGTGATGGGTTCTATGTACCAGAGATGAACGTGCTTTGGTTAGACATGTGCATATCATCCAAACCACAAAGGGAAAATACCTTGTTAAGATGCTGGCGGAAGGTGGTAAGATTGTGTCATTATCCACAGTGAAATGAGTACTGTATCAACATGGGCTGAAAGGCCACTCTGCCAGGAAGAAGCCATTACTCCAAAAGAAACCTAAAAAAATATCAGATTAAGGTTTGCAAATGCACACAGCAACAAAGACCTTAATTTTTGTAGACATGTCCTGTGGTCTCCCGAAACTAAAAATTGAACTGTTTGGCCATAATGACCATCATTACTTTTGGAGGAAAAAGGAAGAAGCTTTGAACTTGAAGAACCCCATCCCAACTGTGAAACATGGGGGTGGCAGCATCATGTTGTGGGGTTATTTTGTGGTAGGATGGACTGGTGCACGTCACAAAATAAATGGCATCATGAGGAAAGAAGATAATGTGGCAAGACTGAAGTAGCATCTTAAGGAAACAGCCAGGAATTTAAATCTTAGGGGGAAATTGGTCTTCCAAATGGACAATGACCTGAAGCATACTACCAAACTGGTTACAAAGTGGCTTAAGGATAACAAAGTCAATGTTTTGGAGTGGCCATCACAAAGCCCTGATCTCAATCCTATTGAAAATTTATGGGCAAAGCTGAAAAAGCTGGTGCGAGCAAGGCGACCTACAACCATGGCTCAGTTACACCAGTTCTGAAAGCAGGAATGGGCCCAAATTCCTACCAACTATTGAGAAGGTGGTGAAGGGATATCCAAAATGTTTCATACAGTCATACAGTTTAAGGTCAATGGTACCAAATACCAATGAAATGTATGTAATATTTTGACTTTATAGAAAGTAATATAACTTTCTTAAAACATTCTCTCTCGCTCATTATTCTGGCATTTGGCAAATATAAATAATTTTGGTTCCTAATTGACCTAAAACGAGAAAGGTTTATTCTTAGTTCATGTCACATAGAGAGAAAAACATGCAGATGTGTCTTTTTAGATGGTGTATGTTAGCTGGTTTCAACTGTATACATCTTACACCTACTGGAGCAAAATCCCAGACATAGGAGTAAAGGTGTAAAAAAGCACAAGCTGTGCTGAATATTTTCTCTCAAAATTACATATCCACTTGATTTGCTCCCCCCACTCTATAACCTGATGCCAGATCAGATTTGTCATACAGTGATACCTCGGTTTTCATTGATAATCCATCTGAAGACAATCAATGAAAACCGAAGCAATTATTTTCATAGGACTCAATGTAAATCCAATTAATTTGTTCTAGACACTCCAAAATACATAAAAAAAAACATTTTACAGAGAATACATAGTGTTAAATGCGAAAAACAATAAGAAATTAATATAAAAGGAATATTAAATTGATATAAAACACTAATGTAAATAATACATTTTATCTTACATACATTTTGAAACTGACAGTCAGGGTGACACTCACTACGGGGAATGCATGGATCATGTGTGGTCTCAAAACTAGCAGCGTAGTTACGTGGGCATGCAGACACAAACGATAACCGAGGCAATCAAAAACCGAAGCAAATTTTTAGTGCAAAAAATCAATGAAAACCGAAACCAACGATAACCGATGTCAACAAAAACCGAGGTACCACTGTATAGTGAAGATACTAAGGGGGAAAAAATTTGTGCAATTGCACTTTTTGCTATTTCACCGCACTTGGAATTTTTATTGCATTTTTCGGTACAAAATGCTGCAGAATGAATGGTCGTACAAATTTACAACTCTACCCGTAAAAACAAGCTTACACATGGCTATATTAACAGAAAAATAAAAAAACAACAGGCATGGCTCTTGAAAGACGGGGAAGAAAAAATGAAAACGAAAAATCGCTGGGGGTGTAGGGGTTAATGGTGAATGTTTTTCTTTTGATAAACTGCTGCACTGGAATAAATTCACTTGTCAATGACAACCTTTAAAGCGGGTAACAACACGAGGAAGCACACTACCAGCCGAAATGGCTTCCCACACTGACATCGAAGCTTTCTCCAGTAGTTATTTTATTCAGTTATGTAATTATATTCATTGATTTATGAGCTACTAATTTGATATTACAAGAGATGGGAGAACATGCAGTTGTTCAGGTTCGGCGGGTCTGGCCGGACTTAAACATAACAAAAAAGTCCAGTTCGGGACCAGATTTAAACCCGAACTTGAGCCTGGACCCCAAACCACATATAAGCCTATGGGGATCTGAACTTCTGTGCTGTAAGATGGCTAGGTGTCTGCAAAATGGGGATTTAAGCAGGACAATTATACTTAGAGTTTCCGCAAGGCTGTCACACTGCTTCCGGGTCCGCAACAAATTTCTGAAACAAATTGCTCCAAATCTGCATCTCATGTAAAAAAAAACACCCCAAATAACGCAGAACTTTATTGCAGAAATCTGCATCTCCTGGCAGAAAAACACACCAAAAACTGCAATGCAGTTTTGAAGCATTATTGTGCAGGAAATACAGATTTGGTATAGATTTTTTCAACAAATTTCTGCACCAAATCTGCATTTCATTGAAGACAAACTTCTCAAAATTCCATTGCCTTTTTCGTTCATTTTTCTGCCCAGAGATGCAAATTTTCTACAACAAAATAAACAACTTGCGCAAATAGCCTAAGCCGGTTATCTGGCATTGAGTTGCCCTCAGGTGAGGTCATAGAGTCCACCTAAGGAGAGTTCAGTACAGTTGGGGTACCGTGGGATCCGTCAGTAGTGACCTGATGTGACCTCACTGACATCACCACTCTTACAACCGCGGCTCGGCCTGTGTGCTCCCGCCGCAGTGATAGGTCACATTTCTAATGTGACAGCACACTGCAACCTCAGATGTAACAAAGCCAGGATCATTATGGGACATCGTGTCTGGGGATTATGTCAGCTCTACAGGGATAAGTTTGGGGTAATAAATTAGAGAAAGAAGGGTTTTGTTATGTTTTTTTTAAATTAAATATTTTTATCTGTTTTTTCTGTTTATTTAATTTTACTTACAAGATGGGGGGATCTCATGAACCCCAAATCATTACTAACTACAGGCTTAATGACAGCTGTGATTTTTTTCCCACATTAATCCCTTATATTACCCAGATTGCCACCAATCCAGGGCCATCGGAATGAGACAGATAAAGTGCCATAATTGGCAAATCTAATGGATGTGCCATTTCTTTGACGGCTACAGGCTGTTATTTTTAGGCTGGGGAGGGCCCAATAACCATGGGCATCCCAAGCCTGAGAATTGCAGGTGCAGTTGTCTCCTTTATCTTGTTGGGTATCAAAATTGGAGGGACCGCAAAACAGCGGTTTTAAAAAAAAAATATATATAAATAATTTAAATAATTAAAAAAAAAAGCAGCATAGGGTCCCTCGTATTTTGATACACAGCCAAAACAACACACAAAGCTAGGGCCTGCAGCCTCCAGCTGTTTGCTTTATGTCTGCGCTGGGTATCAAAATATAGAGGACACTATGCCATTTTTTCAAATTATTTATTTTCACACTCCACTTCGGGGACCCACACAGCTACTAGTGTGAGGGCAACCAATCACAGATGCCAGCAGTCTGACTGCAACCAATCACAGATGTTGTCAGAAAGGGTGGGTTGGGTGAGCAGTGGATATCCATGAGCTTTAATGAGCATACCCAAAAGCAGTATGACAGCTGTATTTAGACTCAGTAAGTATAAGGGTGCGTACCGACGATCAGTATTTGCAGTGGTTTGGACTCAGACTACCTCAGCTGCGTCCAAATCGCTGTGGTGTACAGTAGAAGCATAGTGGACGGGATTTCTAGAAATCCAGTGCCCACTATGCTTCTTTTTTCCACAGCAAACACTTTTTTCCAGACCGCAGCATGTCAATTTTTTGCTGCGGAATCGCATGCGTCCTCCGTAGGGAGAATACAAGCAGGAGACGGCAGCGCACAGAACCCTGATCGTGGGTACTGACAGCTGCGGTCTCCTGCGGAGGAGACATGCAGCCCCCCGGTCGGGACTCGATGCATTCTGAACACAGCGAATCCTGATTGTGGGCATGTACCCTTTTTGTCCTGATTTAATCCCGATTTTTCTTCCTTTTTTTTTTCTTTATCCGGGTGGCAGAATCTGAACAGTAATACTGGCTTCCCTGAGAAGTCCATGTTCAGGTTCACCCATTACTAGTCATGAATGTTATGTTCACTGCAGGATTCTTTGTAGTAAGGCAAATTACAGGCAACACCAAGACACAGATCAATATAAGTCTTATTTTTGTCTCCGGACGTGTTAAAAAAACCCCAAAACCTATTTGCCAGATTATTTATAGAAAACCGTGGGATGCACAGAACTGTTTACATCCTAAGATGATCGCCTTTAAGTGCCACTCTGAAAAGTTAGTACACTGTGAACACTATTGGGCAGAACAGTTGAATTATAAATAGGACTGAAGCCAGACATTGGAATTTACGTTCAGATCCAGAGAGAACGGAAAGTAATGTCAGATTACACTGACGCCTCAGATCATCCTTGCATCATGCTATTAGAAGCCACAGATTCAGTCTCACTTAATTTCCCTTGAGCCAAGACAGATTTTGCAGTTTATGCCATAACATTGTACTATAGACATGGAATTTTAGGAGTATGTACCAAAGCAGTCTAAAATAGAAATATCTAATATGGGACTTACTCATTTTTATTAACGCAAACAGTAGATAAGCATTAACATTTGTTTAGATTGAATAAATAGAATTTTAACAAATATAACAAATATATGCTGAAAACAAAATTTGACTAGCAGATATGATTAGCACTATTGCCATGCAGCATTTGTGTCCGAGTTTAAGGCTGTGCACCCATGATGCCTTTTTGGTGAGATTTTGACGCCGCATATCTTTGCTAAATCAAAAATTCAGTATCTTACAGTTCATGCAAAATGGATGGGCAGGTGATATCTATAAATCCCAATGTGCTTTTTTTCCTCGGCATAAATTCACCTGTGCTGCGCGTTGCAAGTCGACAACGTGTCAATTTCTCTTGCTGTTGCGCTCAGTTCTATGTGCAGATTTTCTCCATAAACTTATATGCAGGTAAAAACCAAACATTTTTAATGTGTTCCCGCTGCGGAGACACATCACTAAACACATGTAATACACAAATGACGTTCTGTCAAAGCCAAATACCAGGAAGAATCAAAAACAAATCAGCTTTACTTGAAAGAAGATATACCAAAAAGAAACAAAAGCCACAGCATCAAGAACAATATAAAAACAAATGTAAAGAAACGCAAACAAAAACGCAATGAAAAAATACAAGTAACCTAAATTAATCAACAGCAAAAATTCTGCAACATCAATAACTCACCAAACACTCATCACGGGAATGTAGGCTAATAGACAATACATATGAGATAGCTAAATGTTTGTTCAGTTGACAGCCATCTCTACTTAGTCCCCTGTACCCATGACAACTCGGTTCGGCTAAGTGTTCATATGTTTTTCGCTGGGAGAAGACTGCCACTGCCTGAAGACAAGAAGAGTCAGCCTTAGAAAATCCAACAGCCCAATATTTCTCTACCCTGACATCACTACTTTCTGATCAGATGAGTTGGTTTGCAGATTCGAAGGACATTTATCTACAGTGTATGGTGGTAAAGAAATAGAACCTCTGTATACTGGTAATGGGGCAAATTACTGTACAGCACTATGAAGTTAAATTTATATGAGCAAGAGGAAAAAAAATATGGAAATGTCTACCTCTACTGAATTATAAGAACAAACTCGCTATCAACTGTATAATTGCCTCATTTTATACCAGGTTTAGCCACAGACCACTAATGAGACAAAACGTGACAAATGAAAAATTTTAATTGGTTGGTATTAATGTCACACTCTTAAAGGGAACCTGTCACCTGCAATATGCACCTATAACCACGAGCAGTTCTGGGTGCTTATTGCTACAGTAGCATAGATAAAGTGATCTTTTTAAGTATTTCTAAACATGCTTTATCATATGCTGATGAGGCCAGCGATCAGTCGCAAGGGCATTATTTCCCTTGGTTAGTCGGCTCCCTTAGCATGTAAGCACGCCTCTGTTGGTGTTCTAGCATGCTAATGAATGCACAGTGTCATGGTCGCTCTCAACTCTCTGCTTCTACCAATGGTTTTCGGCTTCGTGCGCATGGATTAGAAATCTCTGGACTTCCGGTCATGCGCACTAAACCAGTTAGAAGCCGGGATGCGTACACCCGGCTTCATAGTGCACATGACCGGAAGTCCAAGGATTTTCTGATCATGCACACTGAGCCAAAAACCAGCGGTAACAGCAGAGGTGAGAGCGACAATGCCTCTAACACTGCACATTCATTAGTATGTTAGCACACCCAAAGGGGCGTGCTTACATGCTAAGGGGGCTAACTAGCCAATGGAAAGAACACCATTGCGACTAGTTGCTGGCCTTATTAGGATATCATAAAAGATTTTTAGAAATACTTTTTCTAAAGATTTCTTATATATGTGACTATATGCAGGGACTGTTAGGCAGGGATTAGCAATATTCACCCAAGAACTACCCATACAGTTTCCCTTTAATAAAAGTTGACCAAATCTCTCAGCACTTCTCAGTACTGCAGCTTAACTGGTCTTGGTGGACTTTGGGAACTGTAGGTCACCAAGATAAGCAGATCACACAGACGTGACAGCTGTGGGAAATCACTACACATTTTTATATATTTATCATGTTGTTGTGTTTAAACTGATACAATGTTACATAAAACATCCAGATCTCAAGTATTTCAGAAAATATGCATACAATGCATTTAGTGCCTATAAGTAGCCACATTACTACATGAATAACAGAGTAAAAGGTTAAAAAAAAAGGACATTTTGGAGAAATACTAATAGACTGAGCAACACTTAATGGACCAGGTCACTTACAGGTTTACGTAACCTACACTGGAGCAAGAAAAAAAACAAAAAGGAACATCTTTAGAACAATTAATGTTCTTTCAGCCTTTCGATTAAAAAAAAATAATCCAGTTGAATGAAATTCCTTAGTACCATTGATAAAAGAAATTTTACTTACAAATGCAATGTACATATGCCAAGAAATAGTTTCTAAAGTGATACAAAGACTTTATACTGAAGTTCTTTAGCTTAGCTCTCGAAGTGGACTTCACTTGCATGCCAGAATGTTCAGACCATGCAGTGGTCTACCATTCAGTGTAAAGTATTTGGCATTTCACTGGCCATGCCAGTTGTGCTAAAAGAGCTCATTCTATAAACTCTGTATTCTCCATCCAAAAAAGGCGTTTTAGGAAAACATGAACAAGTGGTTTGTATGCAGATGTCTAAGATTGGCACATTCTTTCAATGCAGCACTGTTTCCATATAATTCCAGTGATTTAAGAATTGGCTTTTGAAATAAATAAGGCATTTACCCTGTTTTAAGATCGTAATAAAGTAGTAGAAATAAAATAAAACAAAATAAAATCACTAAAGCGGTGATTCATTACTTTTTATTTCTTTTAACGTTATTCCATACTTAATTTTCATGTAAAATTACAACCATAATTGTTTTCAGAAGATATTATTTCAAAATAATATGTCTAATAAAAAAAACATTAAATATCATTAAAAAATATACTTTTAAGATGAAATACATTTTTGAAGCATAAAAGAAAAATATGAACACTTTTTTTTGTAAAATATTTATTTTAAATTAAAATGATTGTTACGAATATTAAAAATATCAACATTTTCCTTTAACGTTCTTTCTAAATAAGCATTGTTTAAACAAATAAATTACTAACACTTGACTGAAGCTTGAAAACTCTTGGAAGGTCATAGATCTTGAAAAATCACTCGCTAGAGAAGAAATAGGCATTGTTCTGGGCTCATTTTATAATTTTCATGAGTTTTTAACGCAGTGTCTTACAGTTCCTGTATTTTTTCAGTTTACAGTCTTTACCGATAGGTTTAATTACTTTTATATTTTAATAGCTCTGATTTTGCTGAACTTTGTGTGTGTGTGGAGTGATATTAATCTCAGTGGTGAAATTTTTTGAGAAGTGTACATAAAGTAATTTATGTCACCATTTTCTGAGCTACTTATTTTTTCATTTTCTGTCAAGGGACTAGTGTTGGGACTTAATTTTTTGCATAATACTTTTGGAGTATTACTTTAATTATTTTTTAGTTTCATTGAATTTTTTTTCAGAGAAATGTAGTAACAAAAATCTTGCAAAAACAAATCCCCCTGGAGCTTATATTTCCTTTTTCCCCATTTAACCTCTTCCCGACACATGACGTACTGGGTATGTCATGGATCATGTCAGGTTAATTCCTGCCGGCTGCCGCGGGCAGCCGGCAGTGATCCTTGCACATGTCAGCTGATTTGAACAGCTGACATGCGGCTATCAAGCACAAGTGGATCGGTGTTTCACTCATGCCTGTTAACCCCTTACATCTCGCTGTGAAAATGTCACAGCGTAATATAACAGCGGGCCGCCATAAGCATTCCCTCACCCGGCTTCATCGGAAGTCATGTGACATGATCACATGGATCCAATGGTTGCCTTGGTAGCAAAGAATCATGTGATGACTTCTGTAGCTATCATGAGTTACTTCCTCTTATACCTGTCAGACTGCCTATGTGAGAGAACAGTGTTTCTGCATATCTCAGCTGTGTAGCTGTAATCCACAGAAAGGAACAAGCAATCAGACTGCTGATCCTCATAGTCCCCTAGGTGGACAAGTTAAATGAAAAAAAATAAGTTTAAAAAATTAAACAAATAAAAAAAACTAAAAGCTCAAATCACTCCCCATTCACCCCATTGAAATTTAAAGGGTTAAAAAAATAAAAAACATACACATTTAATATCGCCGCATTCAGAAACACGCAATTAATATATAAAATCAATGAATCTAATCAGTAAACAGCATAGCGGCAAAAAAGTCCAATCATCAAAATTAAGTTTTTTGGTTGCCACAAATTTTGAGCAAAATGCAATAATAGGCGATCAAAACGGTGCTTCTGCGCAAAAAATAATACCATTAAAAACGTCAGCTCAAGACGCAAAAAATAAGCAGTCACTGAGCCTTAGATCCCGAAAAACTAAAACGCTACGGATCATGGAAAATGGCGCAAAAAGTGTGCTTTTTTGGACAAACCTTTTTTTTAAAAACTTCTTAGGTAAAAGTATACCTATACAAGTTTGGTGTCTATGAACTCATACCAACCTGAGGCATCACTCTAGGACATCAGTTTTACCACATAGTGAACACTGTAAATAAACTATCCAAAAACAATCATGAAAATGCACTTTGTTTGCACTTTGAATTTTTTTTCAGTTTTTCAGTACACTATATGGTAAAACTTATGGTTTCATTTAAAACTACAACCCTTCCAACAAAATATAAGCCCTTACATGGCAAGATTAAAAGAAACATAAAAAAGTTATGGATTTCGGAAAAAGGGCAACGAAAAAAAAAAACAAAAAAAAAGGAAAAATGGAAAATCGCCCGGGGGTGAAGGAGTTAAGGTTTCTTGATTTTTAAAACTTTTTTATTATTCATCTTCAGCCCCACTAGGGAACATAAACCTGCAATCATTTAATCACATTTATCTACTGCAATACTATTATGCTCCAGTAAAAAGTCAAAGTAATATTTTCCTATGAAGTTCAGGCAAAGGCTGGGCTTCATAATAAAACGAAGATAGAAAGCATGTGGGCCGTCAGCAGGAGCCCAACTGGCATTACAACTAATTAGCACCCCACGATCACAAGGAGTGAGCCAGATAAGAGCTGGTGCACATGTTCAGCAGCAATTATACTATTTAAATACTACTGTCATTGATTGAATGTGGCATTTAAATGTTTTTTAACATCACATTAACACAGCTTTTTAACATAATTTGAGAGCAGCGTAAAGTAGGTGCAGAGATCCTGATTCCAGCGATGTGTCCCTTACTAGTTTGCTTAGTGTAGTTTTTATATAATCACTGTTTAATCATCAGAAGATTATCATTAGAGGACTACTTAGCATGCTGCCAGGTACCAGCATATTCATGAGCTATGTATAACTGCTAGATATTCAGCAGAGAAATGATTTTATCAAAATGACAGCAAAGAGCTGAGTAAGTGACACATTGCTAGAACCAGGGTCTCTGTTTTTACATTATGCTACTCACAGATGGGGTAGCAAGGTTGAAACCTACTTCGCATCCTCAAATGGAAGGTGGAGGGGCTGAAGGTCTCTAACATCTATCAGCTCCGTGATGTCCTCATGTAGGAGTGAAAGAGGATTCCAGTGGCTCCTGTGAAGCTCTAGTGAACTCCAATCCCTAGAGAGTTAAGGCAGTGCTTGAAAATAATGGTTGGCACATAAAATATTGCCACTTTAGGCATGATTTGACCATTTTCACTTAAGGGTGTACTCACTTTTGTTACCAGTGGTTTAGATATTAATATCTGTGTGTTGAGTTATTTAGAGGGCACACCAAACCTACACGTATATATAATCTGTAATCTGACTCCTTTACATTGTATTAAAGTGTCATATCTTCAGCGTTGTCCCATGAAAAGTTGTTATAAAATATTGACAAAAATGTGAGGGGTGTACTTACTTTTTATATACTGTATATCTATCTCGATCTATCTATCTCTCTATATATATTTTATATATATATATATATATATATTAATATATATATATATAGATATATATATATATATATATATATATCTATATATATATATATAGATAGATAGATATATATATATATTATATATATTTATTTATATATATATTTTTTTCCCGTAATCTATCTTCTTTAAGCAAACATATTTAACTCTGAAAACAGTGAATGGAAACATTGCAACAAGTGCCAGTCTGACCCTCTTCTCATTTTTAGCAGTTCCAACTGAGTGGCAATAGCTGTTTGAAATTCAGCAATCACATTTCTCACTGTTCCAGAATGACCCATTTCTCACAAGAATGAGCCAGTGAATTCATACATATAAATAACCATTTGCCATTTCTGCTCCGCCTCAGAAAAAAAATGCTGTGAAAGAAAGCCATATAAACATAAAGCAATTAAGACCGGGCAAAGCAAACTACGCGATTTTCTTTTTAGGACAATAGGATTTTTTTTTTATCTATTTTCTAATGCATTTCTCCAACAAAAAGTAGTGATTAAAAAATAGTGTATTTTTTTGGATACAGAAAAAAATATACTATGATCCGAAGTTACCAATTTACTTTATTGGAAGATATTAATGGAAGATGACCCTTCAACCTTTCAACACCTGTACATTACACTTTAACACTAGAAAAATGGTCATAATAAATAAAAAAATTACATTTTTGAGTACTCACCGTAAAATGTCTTTCTTGGAGCCTTTCATTGGGGGACACAGACAGTGGGTTATATGGTGTTTCCAGGGGAGGCGTGACACTAGATTGAAAAAGTGTTAGCTCCTCCTCCCACAGCATATACCCTAGCTAGGCAGGAAACTAGCTCAGTTTGGTGTAAAAGCAGTAGGAGAAGAACAATGAAAACAGAAGGGTGGGAGCTGTGTCCCCAATGAAAGGCTCCAAGAAAGACATTTTACGGTGAGTACACAAAAATGTTATTTCCTTTCTCGCCTTTTCATTGGAGGACACAGACAGTGGGACGTCCCTGGGTGGGAGCTGAACTATTAACAGTGTATAACATCAGACTAAGAGCTGACTAACAACTGCAACTGCAGTGAACACATATCAAAACACTGTCAGAAAACTGAGCAGTGGCCACTTATAAATGGGCCACTGCCGCCTGAAGGACTTGTCTTCCAAGAGCAGCATCTGCGGAGGCATACGTATGCACTCTGTAGAATTTTGTAAACGTGTGCACACTGGTACCAGATAAACAGCCTTGCAAGTTGGGCCGCCGAAGCCTGATGGCGGATAGCCCAGGAAGCACCCACTGCTCGCGTAGAGTAGGCCCACACAGATTGAGGGGGAACCTCATGCTTTGTATGCCTCACAGATGGCAATCCTGATCCATCGAGAAATCGTGGATTTAGAAGCGTGGTTGCCCTTTTTGTGCCCTTCTGAGAGGATGAAGAGGGCATCGGACTTGCGCAATGGCGCTGTTCTGGAGATGTAGATCCGCAGAGCCCTAACAAGATCTAGAGTGTGAAAGGCTTTTTCAAAGGAGTGGACCGGGGCCGGACAGAATGACGGCAACACAATGTCTTCGATCAAGTGGAAGGAAGATACGACCTTCGGAAGAAAGGCGGGGGAAGGCCAAAGGACCACCTTATCGTGATAGAATATCAGGTAAGGTAAGCGACAGGAAAGGACCGCCAGTTCGGACACTTGTCTGATAGAGGTAATGGCGACTAAAAAGGCAACCTTCCAAGAGAAACGTTGAAGAGAGATTTCTCTCAGAGGTTCGAAAGGAGGAAGCTGAAGAGCTCAGAGAACCAGATTCAGATCCCAGGGATCTAAGGGGTGGCGATAAGGAGGGACCAAATGCGCTACCCCTTGAAGAAAGGTACGGACCTGAGGGCGAGAAGCCAGCTGCTTCTGGAAAAAAATTGACAAGGCAGAAAATTGACCTTTAAGGGTACTGAGGGCAAGTCCCGAGTCCAGACCGTCTTGCAGAAAGGCAAGCACATCAGGGATTGAAAAAACAAGGGGCGACCGGTGATGATAGTCACACCAGGAAAGATAGGTCTTCCAGGTCCTGTGATAGATACTGGCAGAGGAGGGCTTCCGAGCATTAAGCATGGTATGAACTACCTTAGAAGAAAGACCTGAGTTGGCTAGAATCAAGGATTCAAGCGCCACGCCGTCAAATGCAGCTGTGCTGTATTCTGGAGGAATATTGGACCTTGCGACAGAAGACCCGGGTGGTCGGGGAGGCGCCAGGGAGTGTCGCTGAGAAGTTGGAGAAGCTCTGGGTACCAGGCTCTACTCGGCCAGTGAGGGGCCACGAGGATCACAGGAATTCCCTCCGCCTTGATTTTCTTGATTACTCTCGGAATGAGAGGAAATGGAGGGAAGATGTAGGGCAGGCGAAACTGCGACCAAGGGAAGACTAGAGCGTCGGAGCCGAGCGCTAGCAGGTCTCTCCACCGGGATATGAAGGGATGTACCTTGGCGTTCATCCGAGACGCCATGAGGTCAACATCTGAGAGTCCCCAAGGAAGTGTGATCTGATGGAACACTTCGTCGTGGAGGGACCATTCCCCTGCCGCTAGGCCCTGTCTGCTGAGAAAGTCTGCGGCCCAGTTGTCTACTCCCGGAATATGGACAGCTGAAATAACGGGAATGTGCATCTCTGACCAAAGAAAAATCCTGGATACTTATTTCATCGCTGCACGAAAAGAAAAATTTTTCCAGCTCACCCGATTAATGATCCTGGGTTCCTCTATTCAGGACGGTGCAAGGAGGTCGGCTCCAGGTGCAGGAGAAAGCAGTAACCGGTAGAAGAATTGGATCCAGCAGCACGTCCAAGATAAATGATAAAATGTAACTTTATTTCAAAAGACTAAAAACATGTTGGATGGACATCCAAGGGTGATTAAAAAACGTCGTAGACATGTCCATCCAACATGTTTTTAGTCTTTTGAAATAAAGTTACATTTTATTATTTATCTTGGACGTGCTGCTGGATCCAATTCTTCTTTCATCGCTGCCCTGCTGCGAGTTCCTCCTTGACGGTTGATGTAAGCCACATCCGTGGCATTGACTGACTGGATCTGAAAAGGGAGACCCAATAGCAAAGGCTGAAAGCTCTGAAGGGCCACAAGTATGGCTCTGATCTCTAAAACGTTGATGTGAAGGGAGCGTTCGGAGTGAGACCAGCGTCCGTGAACAGTGTGGTGGATAAACACCGCTCCCCAGCCTATGAGGCTGCCATCTGTCGTGACTACTTGCCAGTGGACAGGATGGAAGGACTTCCCTTGAGATAGGGATGAGGCTTGAGTCCACCAGATGAGGGAGCCGAGCGCAGACCGAGATAGGTGGACTGACCGGTCTAGAGAAGCTGGATTCTTGTCCCAGAAGGATAAAAGATCCAGTTGTAGAGGGCACAGATGGAATTGGGCAAAAGACACGGCTTCCATGACTGCCACCATCTTGCCTAACACTCTCATCCAATTCCAAAGGGATGTGTAACGGCGGGAGCAAAGGGATTGGGCAGCCCGGATGAGGACATGTGCACATGTAGCTGCAGGACACATCGGGTTAATTAACCCGATGTGTGCTGTAGCTAGGAGAGCAGGGAGCCAGCGCTAAGCATTGTGCGCTGCTCCCTGCTCTGTGCACATGTAGCTGCAGGACACATCGGGTTAATTAACCCGATGTGTGCTGTAGCTAGGAGAGCAGGGAGCCAGCGCTAAGCAGTGTGCGCTGCTCCCTGCTCTGTGCACATTTAGCTGCAGCACACATCGGGTAATTAACCCGATGTGTGCTGTAACTAGGAGAGCAAGGAGCCAGCGCTCAGTGTGCGCTGCTCCCTGCTCTCTGCACGTGTAGCTCCGTGTGCTGGTAACCAAGGTAAATATCGGGTTGGTTACCCGATATTTACCTTAGTTACCAAGCGCAGCATCTTCCACGCGTCGCTGGGGGCTGGTCACTGGTTGCTGGTGAGCTCACCAGCAACTCGTGTAGCCACGCTCCAGCGATTCCTGCCAGGTCAGGTTGCTGGTGGGATCGCTGGAGCGTCGCAGTGTGACATCTCACCAGCAACCTCCTAGCAACTTACCAGCGATCCCTATCGTTGTTGGGATTGCTGGTAAGTTGCTTAGTGTGACTGGACCTTAAGAGTCTTGTAGAAACAATAATGGGCTTATCACCAGACTATAAACAAACTATCTTCATGTCTGGTTGAATTTTAAGAAATTTAACCCATGCTAGGCACTGACTGAGTCCAAGTCATCACACCTATCACTAACCATGAGTGGAAAAAAAGTTTTTCTGTTATTCAGAATCTCTGAAAAAAAGGTCAAGAAAGCAAAAAATCTGCCAGGGTATGTAAAGTTTTGAGCACAACTGTATGTACACTACAGTTCAAACGTTTAGGGTCAAATATTTCCTTATTTTTTAAATAAAAGGACATTTTTTTTTCAATTTAGCTAACATTAAATTAAACAGAAATACACTCTAAACATTGTTAATGTGGTAAATGACTATTCTAGCTTCAAACGTCTGGTTGTTAGTGCAATATCTACATAGGTGTATAGGGGCCCATTTCCAACAACCACCACTCTAGTGCTCTAATGGTACATTGTGTTTTCTGTGTTAGAAGGCTAATGGATGTTTAGAAATCCCTTGAAAACCATTGTGTATGTTAGCACAGCTGATAACAGTTTTGCGGATTAGAGAACTTATAAAACTGACCTTTGAGCTAGTTAAGAATCTGGTGCATTACATTTGTTGGTTCCATTAAACTCTCAAAATGGCCAGAAAAAGAGAACATACACACACATATATATACATATACACATATATATACATATACATATTTATTTTTTGTTTTATTTTTTTTTAAATTTCAAATAAAATTTCCAAATATTTCTGTATAAAAATCTCCCTGTGTGTATTTCTGTTTGCGCAGATAAAATATTTATATATTGGTTCAATATTATTGTTTGTACTTATAAATTATATTTCAGACAATTGGAGGAATTTCCCTTAATCTAGCAGCAACAGCAGTATAGGGGTATTAGCGCTGGTTGGATTTTTATTTGTGTGTGTGTGTGTGTGTGTGTGTGTGTATACACGTACGAATCACATATATACATACACACACACACACACACACACACTATATATAATGAACGTTCTCCATACAGGTCTGCAGAACATGTTGGCACCATGTATTGAGCAAGTAATCAACAACTAGATGAAAGATAATTACTATCAATCAATACCGATTTTTATCTCTTTAGTGCAGCCACTTAAAGAAAAGACAAAACTCATCTCTTCTAAATGTAAGGTCCTGCATTCTGAAGAAATGCACCACTGATTTCTTGAATATCACTAAATATAATGGAGCAAAATTGAAACTTCACATTTTAAATGAAGGTCATTTGCATTTGTCTTCCTGAAATTCTGTTCGCTGCCAATACAGCTTTATGAATCATAAAATTTGAGCACAACTGATCAAAGGCAGAGTATTATTTAATGCAGTTGGGTAAAATCCTTCCTTGTAGGAGGCCAATAGAGACTCAATCACAAAGCAGCACAGTCTCCCCCTCCTCCTTTTTGAAGGCACGTTCCAAGCAGTGAAAGTGTGTTTTTCATTATTTTACACTCTTTCCATTTTTTTTGTGAATGTCATTTTAAAATATAAAAATATGCAGACAGTCTGCATATTGTGAAGTTAACTGTGCTAGTAGCCAAAATGTACTTGAAATCTGCAATCAAAAGCAAAGCTTGCGATTCGTCTTTCATTCCTGGCATTCTCATTAGTGGATACCCTTCTAAAACAAAAAACAGAATCACTTTAATATCTTGATGGTAAGATCAAAGGGAACGATGAAAAGAGGGAGAGCTGTTAGGCCTAATTTCAGGATTTCAGTAAGCCAGGCCTATACTTTGGGATCATCTATTTGGTTCTTGCTGAGCAAACCGAAATTTTACATAAGAAACTTTATTTTTTTTAATAATTGATTGCTATGCTTTCCGGCACTTAGGTCAAATGTTAACATAGAACATGATGCCTTACATACATTTACAACTACAATTTATAAAAAGTAAAAAAAAATCATTTCTATCATTTTTAGCATAGGAGTAAAATTCAAAAGTGATAGAAGATTTTATAACAGGAAAAAAGGGAATTAAGCAGAAACTGGCAGACCAAGAGACGAGAACCAATAAAATGCCAAAATCAATGAGATAAATTGCTGGCAAACAGAGAAAATGTGATGTACTGTTAGGATGCGATGCAGCTGAAGCATTTACATCCCGGCCGCCACAGTTTGATTGCTGCAATTGTATGCTATTAGCTCCTGTACCAGTATTTTCACTGGATCAATAAGTACCTAGTAAGCGAAGAGTAGAAAAAAAAAAAGAGAAACTTAAATTATTTTCTTCTTCTGTTATTTAAACAATAACTTGGTGAAGAACTCTGTGGCTTTAAAGGGGTATTCCCAAATGTGTAGTAGGTTTAATAATATTAGCAAACACATCCAATTAGAAATGTAGTATAGTTCTCCTGATTAACTAGGTCTCTTGCCTCAATCAGGGCATTACACCTTAGGAATCTATGGTTACGACCTCTTAAATAGTGACACTTACTAGCTCATGGTCATAACCATGGATTACTAAGCTACCACTATGCCCTGCACATGAGGTAAGAGACATACAGTGCCTTGCGAAAGTATTCGATACCCTTGAATTTTTCATCCTTTTCCCACATTTAAAGCTTCAAACATAAAGTTAAAACTTTTAATGTTATGGTGAAGAATGAACAACAAGTGGGACACAATTGTGAAGTTGAATGAAATTTATTGCCTATTGTAAACTTTTTTTAAAAAATAATAAACTGAAAAGTATGGCGTGCAATATTATTCGTCCCCTTTACGTTAATACTTTGTAGCGCCACTTTTTGTGTCGATTACAGCTGCAAGTCACTTGGGGTATGTGTCGATCAGTTTTGCACATCGAGAGACTGAAATTCTTGTCCATTCTTCCTTTGCAAATAGCTGGAGCTGAGTGAGGTTGGATGGAGAGCGTTTATTAACAGCAGTTTTCAGCTCTTTCCACAGATTCTCGATTGGATTCAGGTCAGGACTTTGACTTGGCCATTTTAACACCTGGATACGTTTATTTGTGAACCATTACATTGTAGATTTTGCTTTACATTTGGGATCATTGTCTTGTTGGAAGACAAAATCTCTGTCCCAGTCTCAGGCCTTTTGCACACTCCAATAGGTTTTCTTCAAGAATGATCCTTTATTTGGCTCCATCCATCTTCTCATCAATTTTAACCATCTTCCCTGTCCCTGCTGAAGAAAAGCCAATAGAGCGGCAGCTCCTCATCTGCTCTGTTCTGTAGACGGTGTGGGGCATTCAACTTAATGTTGATTAACAGCAGTCTCCCTCAGTTAGGCAACGGGGAGCTGGAAGTCAATCAGCATGAAGTTGGCTTTCCCGTCCCGCCTACAGAGCATAGTGAAAAAGAAGACTCTGCACTGTTGATTAAGCCACTTTATTGCCAGCTTGAGCGGTCTCTGCCTGCTCTGTACCAGCGAAGAACGGCACCAGTCATAACAGGCAGCTAGGTAGCAACTGTCTGTTAGTGCTTATGCACTGATCCAATTCAACATTTGGCTGTGTTATCTTGATTATTTCAAAATCTGGACCTATTAAGATATTTACTTTAGCAAAAAATATTTTTGCACTAGTCTCCCCCTAAATGTTTAACGGTTTGGTTTTTACGGCCTTTATACTATGTAGTATAAAAGATGAGCTGTGAAACTTATCAGAAAGCATCTCTTACCCATATCTTTCTTCACCTTATTAATCTTTTATGCTAATTTACAACTAGCTAAATTGAACTTTTATTGTTCAGGAGTACACAGATATCGGTTACGCAGACCCTTCTGGCAGATAAAACTCGCTTAGAATTCTGCAGCCAGCTTTCTTCAGTGATACACAGAGGTTCTATAGCAAAAATGATTTTTAAATCAGAAATTAATCAATGTACTAATGTAAAAAATATGGTATATCCATACAATAGAGCAGGGTTAAAAACAATTCAGAAATTTCGGAAACTTTACACAACGAATATAGAACTAAACCTCTATATTGTATCAGTTTACTATACCATGAATAGTGATTTGTTAATCTTGACGCCATCACACAAAGAAGCTGATGGAGCAAACGGAGCAAACTACAAATGTGATGACTTGATTGCCTGCAGATATATAAACATACAGCCTAAATTCCCTAATCACTTTGTAAAACCCATATTGCTTTAGGCTTTCAAAACAATTTTACTGCATATAAATCATTTCAAAGTCTGAACTGACAAACTACTTCCATAATGACACAGGCATTTGAACTAAGAATACTGACAGTCTGATTGCAAATAAATAAATTAGCCTACTAAGTGGCAGAAGTCTCCAGTATGACCCAAATTCAGATTTATTAGGGGAATGAACCGAAGCGTCTAATATTGCTTGCAGTACTTCATAAAAGTTCCACATAGGAGACCCTTTATAAAGAATCTGGCCGGTATCCTGATGGATCAATGCTAAAGAGTGTTTTAGGATTCTAACAAGTGTTGTTCTGTTTGAAATAAATTAATAAACTGACAAATTGGAGGTACCATTCACCTCTTCAGCAGGATGTTTCCCAGTGTAATACAATATTGCCATCAGTGTCATACTGCATAGTCTTGATCCACTGACAATGTGAATGATAATAAATTGATGCTTTTTCGATTTTGCAGTATATATTTTTCACTTTGAATTTTTTTTTCTTTCAGTGTAAATGAATAAGAAATTTTCAGTTTGGAATTTTTGATAATGCTGCAGGAACAAAAATTGCCACAATAATAAGTAGTTTGCAGCTTATTTCTCATAGATTCTGCATGGAAAAAATCTATTAATTAAAGGAATTATCTGGGAGTTACCGTAAGTAATTTTTTTCTTATGGGGGCAATCTATTTGCTTATTCTGCCCGGCACTAATCTCTGCCGGTTTAGAGTGGCAAAGGACTGCTTCTATCAGAGATTCTGCAGTTTAGGATGACGCCATGTCAACAAACGCTTATTTCCTTCCGCTCGGTTGATGACATGTCAATGCCAAAGTCATGCTGATTGATGACTGGCTACCCGCTGCCTACGTATAGGGAGCCGGCTGTCAAATACCATGATGTCAGCAGTGGTGGCCCGTCGTCAGAGTCGACAGGAACATTAAGAGCTTCACTAATGATGTGATGTCAATTGAAGCCGCAGAATCGTTTGGAGGAGCAGTCTGTGACCGCTCTGAGCTGGTAGATATCAGTGCCAGGCATGTAAAGCGCAACCATCTACCTATAAGTTCTTAACCCCCTCATAAAAAAAAATACAAAAGTTCTGGATAACCTATTTAGCCATATGGAGTGATAAAATGGCTAAATCTAATACAGGTCTATGACAAAGCAGGTCTATGACAGTTTGCAGCAAAAATTAACCCCTTCACCCCAAACCTGTTTTCACGGTCACTAGTATGTCGTGACCTGCTGAGACATCGGAGGGATTTTATACTATTGAGAGGTGAAGAAAGAATAATTCATTTTTTTTCAATGTTATTTTAGCCTCAAATTTTTAATTTTTATAAGGGATAATAAAGAAAGGACAACACAATTTTGTTGTGTAATTTTTCCTGAGTGAACCAATACCTTATATGTAATTGGCAACTAATTTTGGAGGTACAGTTCAAAACTGAGAATGGAGGGAGAGCCATATTAGACTTCAGAATTTGCTGTAATGGTTTGCAGGTTGCATGTCATATTGGCAGAGCCCCTGAGGTGCCATAAAAGCAGAAATCCCCCCCACAAGTGATCCCATTTTACAAATTTCACCCCTCAATAAATTTATCTGGCAGTGCAGTGAGCATATTGACACAAGTGGTGTGTCACAGAATTTTATATAATTCTGTGGTTTAGAACTAAAAAATGCATTTTTATCATTAAAATACTGTTTTAGGCCCAGATTTTACTTCACAAATGGAAATGGTTTAAAAAAGCCCCATAATATGACAATTTCGACTGAATGTGGCAATACCCACATTTGACTGTACAATACTGTTCGGCCACAGGGCTCAGGAGGAAGCAAGTGCTATATGACATTTGCGGGCAGATTTTTCAAGAATGGTTTGCAGACTCCATTTGCCGAGCAGTGGAAAGCCCACGCAAGAGACCCCTATTAGAATTTACACCCTTCTGAGAATTCATCTGTGGGTGTACTTAACTATTTACACTTTGGGCGTATTCCAAAAACAAACATTAAGTGGAAACTGCACAATGAAAATTGCAAATCTGCCATTGCAGTGCCCAATACACTGTGCCCAGATTACTGGTACATGGCTCCAGAAGCAAAAAGTAAGTGGGCTCTCCTCACCACATTAATGTCAATCATGTGGATGGTGTTTTAGCTACATTGCGTGGCTCGGAAGGGAGGGAGACAATTGGATTTAGGAGAGCAAATTTGACTATATGTCTTTTGGTGGGAGCCATGTCTTTTTCACAGAACCTTTGTGCTACCAATAATTTGGAAGCCCCTTATACAGTGAGGGAAATAAGTATTTGATCCGCTGCTGATTTTGTAAGTTTGCCCACTGACAAAGACATGAACAGTCTATAATTTTAAGGGTAGGTTAATTTTAACCATAGGAGCCAGTTCAGATAATGAACGCACACACAGAACGTGGCAGACCCTCCTCATAAAGGTGACCGCAGTCCAGGTGCACGATGCTGATGATATAGCTACTCAGTCCTCCAAACTAGGGGGGGGGAAGCTGCTTAGCATAAGACATGCACGCTAATATGGCTTGCATTAGGAGCCCGTCATATAGATGAGTGAGATGCACAGTGTCTGAACTGTAACCTATTGATGACATCAGAAACCTAGGTCAGGCGGGCTAATGAGCACTACATAAGTGCATCTCATATGGATACGCGAGATTTGGAGGATTGAGTAGCTGTATCATTAGCATCGTGCACCTAGGCTGCGGCCACCTTTGTGAGATGTACGCACATTGTGTGCGTACATCATCTGAATTGGCTCCTATGGTCTGTTTTTATTTAGTTCTATGTGGTTTCTCCTAGGTTAATTTTAACAGCCTGCATGTGCCCAGGATTGTCGCATTGATTAGATGCGACAATCCTGGACCTTTACCCGACTCATCATATTGCCCTGGTGCAGTGGGAATCGAGTAATTAGGGGTTAATAACACTTCACAGCTACCACTAAGAACTAGATTAGTAATCGGAGGTGTCTTTTAGGCCCCCCACTAATCAATCTGTAAGTGAAAAGAAATGAAGACAAAAAATGAATAATCCTTTATTTGAAATAAAATACAAAAAAAACACCACCTTCTTTCACCCCTTTATTAACTCCCAAAACACTCAGGTCCAACATAACCCACACAAAGTCCCACGACGATTCTGGCTCTGCTACATCTGAAGTGACAGCACATGGTCATAAAATATGACTGTCCGCTGTGAGTTCAAGCAGAGACGGTGACATCACTCAGTTTATTTGCACTCACAGATGGAGGTTCCCACAGTCCTCCACCTGTGATTGCAGGTAATCTGACCTCAAGTGACCTCAATGAACTGAGGTGAGGGGTTAATAAAAGGGGTGAAAGAGGGTGTAATTTTTGTAATTTATTTCAAATAAAGGATTTTTCAGTGTTTGTGTTTATTTCTTTTCACTTACAGATAAGTAATAGGGAGGATCTCTTAGATTCCTCTCATTACTAATCTAGGGCTTCATGCCAGCTGTAAGCTGTTATTAACCCCTTATTACCCCGATTGCCAACACACCAGGGCAATCGGGATGAGCCAGGAAAAGGTCTGGCATTGTCGCATCTAATGGATGTGACAATCATGGACAGCTACAGGCTGCTATTTTTAAAGGTGTCAGGGCTTAATAAGCATGGGTCTCCTCAACCTGAGAATACCAGCTCCTAGCTTTTTCATCAAAATTGGGGGGACCGCCCGCAAGTTGTTTTATTTTTTAAATTATTTATATAAATAATTTTTAAAAAGCCGCATGCAGTCCCTCTTATTTTGACAGACAAAATACGTGCATGTCTGGAGGCTGCAGCTTGTAGCCTTATGCTTTAGCTGTACTGGGTATCATTATGTGGGGTTCCTAAGCTAATTTAATTATTTTTACAGTAAAAGAGATGCACTCACACAGCGTCTCTGATTGAAAGCAGTCAGACACACTGTCACACAGGGTGGGAACACGTCTGACTGCAATCAGAGACGTGGGGACTGCCGGTGGGTGGAGGAAGCAGAGCATATGTAGGAGGTTAATGAGCAGCCAACGGAAGTAGCATTAGAGCCGCACAGGAAACTTGGTAGGGGGATTGGAGACAACACTCCTGCACCAATCACCCTATCCCTTCTACCACCATTTTTAAGCTCCTGTTTTGGGTTCCCATAGACTTACATGGGGGCTGACGTCCGGACAGATATCTGGGATCAGTTTCGGACCAGAACAAGGGTTTTTATTTTTTTAAACCAAGTTGGACCCGCCAATCCCGGGTATCTGCGAGTCCGCCCATCACTATATTTTTGCGGTATGTTATCTTTGCAACACAGGTTTGCAAAGTAACAGTACTAAAAAAAAAAACTTTGACAATTTTAAATGGAGACAAAGTATTAACTGGCTTGATTTTTCCTAATTGATACATTGAAGCAATACAAAAATTGGTTCAGAAGATATCTTTACATTTTCAAAGTGTGTATTAGAGACATGCATGTGATAATTATTTTTTCAACCAGTAATGAATATATTGGCTGTAAAAGGCCTCTTGCTTACCACACAAATATTTTCAATCCTCAGTAGACTATAGTAAGCACGTTACATTAGGTTTTATTTTAAAGTATTTGGCTTTAAACAACTAAATTTACTGCAATTCATCTTATAAATCTTCATTTGGTCTAACTGATTGTCATTGTTTCTGAGGCACAATTACACACAAATGTAAGAACATAATTGAAATAAATTAGGCAAGAAAGTAACATGTTTGAAATGCTAAATAAAGCTATTGCATATTAGTAAAAATGCAGGAGAAACTATTATGTGAGCAAGACATACAGTTAGAGGGAATGTCAAGAATCAAAACCCGTAACCACAATCCTAGCCAAACACAACAGAAATAACAAGAATCGGAATTAAGTCTAGGCAGGCGAATTTCAATTTCTAGTTATTTTCTACCAATTCTAAAAATGAGTTTCAGAATTTTTTAAAAAACAATTACATATAATGAAATTAATTTGCCTGTATACATTTACTATCATTGTACATGTTTGAGAAAACTAATTATACATTGCAAAATTTGCGATTTTGTTTGCAGCCCTTTTCTCTACAGAGGATGCAATGTATTATTTGCCATGTCCCTTTACCTGAATGTTAGTTAAAGAAAGGAGATCCATGGAATGCAGAAAAATGATTGACGATCAACTAATGGATCGAAATCTCTTCATCTAATTTAATGTAATGACTTTAGTTTCTGATTTTTCTCAGCCTCATTTTTTCCCTCTAGTCTAGGACTTTTTTCTTATATATGAATTGATTGGATTTTAAATATATAAAATGGATTGCACTTTATAATGTACTCATGACCACATGCTATTGGTATAATATATACATTTTATTATATTTTGTGCATTTAGATTGTAGATTGACAACAGGAAGGCATCAAGCAAATTAGCAAAATAGGTGCTGCTAAAAACAATCATCTTAACATAGGGCAGTGACAATGAGGATTTTAGTCACAGTACTTAAAAAACCCTCAGATCCATTACATTATTTTCACCCTATAACATTTTATCTAAATACTAAAACGTTTACAAAGTAGTAAATTGTTGCGCACTGGTCAGTTATTGGGCTGAATGATATATACCAGCTTATTAACCCTTTCACAACAAGGCGATATTTTTTTTTGGGGGGGGAGGGGTGTTGCACTTTCGTTTACTAATTTCCTTCTTTCATGAGCCATAACTTTTATGGCTTTTTCGTCCCCCATAGCAGTATGAGGGGCAAGTTATATTTTTGAATGAAATCATTCATTCTTACCATATTGTGTACTGGAAAATGGGGGGAAAAAATGCAAAATAAGTGAAATTCCACTTTTTTTATTTACAGTGTTCACTATATGGTAAAACTAACCTAGCAGTATGCTTCTCCAGCTGAATATGAGTGAGTACATACCAAACATGTATAATTTTTTTTCAATTTAGGTAGTAACAACAATTCTTAAATTTTGAAGGAAAAACTAACACATTTAGCTTTTGGCACCATTTTCCGTGACCTGTAACATTTTTAATTTTCAGGATCTGGGGCTAAGTGATGACATTTATTTTCTGACCTCAGCTGAGGTTTTTACTAATACCACGTTGGGTAGATACGTTTTCATCACCTCTTATGTACTTTGTTGTAATGTCACGGCAGCCAAAAAAACTAAATTCTGGCATTTTGAGTTTGTTACGTTTCTTACCAATTGGATTCATTTATTTTATATTTTAATGCATAGGACATTTCTGAATGCAGTAATACCAAATTTGTTAATTATTTTATTTTCAATAGGGCAAAAGGAGGGTGATTTAAACTTATTTTTTTAAAATATTAAGTTTTTATTGTATGTATTAGTTTCTTTAACCCCTTAACGACCGCGGGCCGTAAAATTACGTCCTTGCGGTCATAATGTTACTGCCCGCGGTCTGCCGGCAGCATCATGCTACGATCGGCACACATCTCAGCTGATTTTCACAGCTGAGATGTGTGCCTGCTAGGCACGAGCAGAATCGTTATCTGCTCGTGCCGTTTAACCCCTTATATGGCGCTGTCAATATGTGACAGCACCATTATAAGCTCGATCGCGGTAAACATTTACTTACCGCCCGATACCAGAAGTCACGTGACGCGATCACGTGACTTCCGATAGTTGTCATGGTAGTACTGGGTCATGTGATGACTCCTGTACTACACCTGACTTGCTTTCACTTTCGCTGTGCCAGCGGCACAGCAAAAGAGAAAGAGAGCGTATCTGCTGTTTACAGCCTTGTAGCTGTGATCAGCAGATACTGCAGAGCGATCGGAATGCTGATCGCAATAGCCTCCTAGGGGGACTAGTACAATAAAAAAAAAAATTTAAAAAAAGTTTTAAAAAATTTAAAAAAAAACCTTAAAGTTCAAATCACCCCCCATTCGCCCCATTGAAAATTAAAGGGTTAAAAAAATAAAAAAAATATACACACATTTGGTATCGCCGCGTTCAGAAATGCCCCATCTATCAAAATATAAAATCAATTAATCTGATCAGTATACGGCGTAGCGGCAAAAAAATTCCAAACGCCAAAACGATGTTTTTTTGTCGCCACAACATTTGCGCAAAATGCAATAAGAGGCGATCAAAACTTAGCATCTGCGCATAAATGGTACCGTTAAAAACGTCAGCTCGAGACGCAAAAAAAAAGCCGTCATTGAGCCATAGATCCCGAAAAATGAGAACGCTACGGGTCACGGAATATGGCGTAAAACGTGCGCCACTTTTTTCAGACAAACTTCCGATTTTTTTTAACCCCTTATATAAAAGTAAACCTATACATGTTTGGTGTCTACGAACTCGCACTGACCTGAGGCATCACACCCACATCAGTTTTACCATATAGTGAACACAGTGAATAAAATATCTCAAAAACCATAGTGCTATTGCACTTTTTTTGCAATTTTTCTGCATTTGGAATTTTTTTGCAGTTTTCTAGTACACTATATGGTAAAACTGATGGTTTCATTTAAAAGTACAGCTCGTTCCGCAAAAAATGAGCCCTCACATGACCATATTGACTGAAAAATAAAAAAGTTACGTCTCTCAGAAAAAGAATGGCGAAAAAAAAAAAACGGAAACCGAAAAATCGGCCGGACGTGAAGGGGTTAAGGGACTTGAAGCTGCGATCATCCAATCACTTGTGTGGTACAGAAAAGGGTATCAGCGCTGCTCTGTACAGCAGAAATTAGACATGAGCCCCAAATGACATGACAACCCATCGACGTCTCGTGATCAAGTTACGGGGTTGCCAATGGGAGATGCGAATGATGCGCTTCTCGACAGCACATATCAATCTCCCATTTAACTGATCAACAGCTGTAGGCAGATCTCTGATCCACCCTCAGCCTATTAGAGGCACATGTCGGCTGATCAGATCAGCCAATTATGTGCAGGCTAAGATGCGAGCTACACGACTTATGACAAATATATGTCATAGGTCACGAACAGGTTAATATTCCATCTGTTCCAACAAGACATGGTGGCACAAATGTTTTTTCAGGCTCATATCATATACATTTTCATTGTTCAAATTCTATGTACAACAAATCAATACAAAAACCAACTGTTCTTTATAGTAAATTAAACACTAAAATGTGCAAGCAAAACAAAAGAACAAAAAAAACTAGCTAAAAATTATTAAATTCCAATCTGTAAACTATGACAAAAATATAAGGCATGGCTCTCTGGCTTGGAGTAAGAAAGAACACCACAAGAATAATGAGCAGAAAACAACCATGCACCTGGTTTCAGGGGTTGGGGAGATTTCTGTTCACACTTTTCTGTCCTTCAATGTGTATTGAGTACAATATCTTGCTGGCTCGTCACTTCTCATTATAGCTGGGGAGGGAGCGCACTGTCATTGTGCATTGAAAAGAATATTGCACAGTGAGCACCTACTGAGCATATGTCAGAATTCACAACTTAATCATGCTCCGTGCACCAGGAACTAGACCAGCCCCTGAAACAGACATAACTGATGGTGCTTTGTTTCAGAGCGGGGGAAAAGTGGCTCTGAAACTGACCGCAGCCTCTGCCCCCTTGATGATGTCCAGTTTGAATATCTCAGGGATTCGCAAATGAAAGTTCATGAATACGGAGCGTAAAGAAAAATAAATAGTGCAGCTGAGAGTATAGAGGGAACAGTAGGGACGTTTAATGAAAATATATGATTAAAGTTATTAGTTACAATAAATAGGAATTTAGAATTAAAATCAACAATAGTTTCGGACCACCCTTTTAAGCCAGAGATTAACACATAGAATACATGTTCTCTGAGTTACCTATCCATCTAATCAATGAAACCAATGCCGAACTGAAAAACACAATTTCACTGCATGGTGCATACATTCTCTTCTCATGACAGGACACAGTTTAATTATCTAACATGTCAGGGGGGCAATCTACAGAAAAGAATCAGGAGAGGTGAATCCACTTAACGCAAGAATAAAATAACATCCTCCAGAGTGTTATAGCTCTGTCACAAACTTTTGTGCACTTTTAACAAATGCAAAAAGAATTTAAAAAATCTGTTTAATAGCTTAACAAATGTCTATTGCCAGGAATGCCAGGAATTTAGAAGATGAAGAGTCACAGGTTCAGGGGTAAATCACACAGTATAGATGACTTTGTCTTTCAAAAATGAGTATTTTCTTGCATTTTGTGGGTGACTTTTTACACACATCTATAGCAAAAAAATTCCAAACATTGATTTATAGCTTTTCTCCTTTTTTTTTTTTTTTTTCTGCTACGATACTGGTAAATCTCAGTCAAATGACAAATAATGGAAAATAATTGTATATCAGCCTCTGATATAAAATTGCAGATATTCAAATCTTAATTGGAGTAAAGGTGGTGTCACACAACGACAATGACGTCGCTGCTACGTCACCATTTTCTGTGACGTTGCAGCGACGTCCCGTCGCTGTTGCTGTGTGTGACATCCAGCAACGAGCTGGCCCCTGCTGTGAGGTCGCCGCTCGTTGCTGAATGTCCAGCTTCATTATTTGGTCGTCGCTCTCCCGCTGTGACGCACAGATCGCTGTGTGTGACAGCGAGAGAGCGACGAAATGAAGCGATCAGGGAGCAGGAGCCGGCATCTGGCAGCTGCGGTAAGCTGTAACCAAGGTAAACATCGGGTAACCAAAGTGGTTACCCGATATTTACCTTAGTTACCAGCCTCCGCCGCTCTCACGCTGCCAGTGCCGGATCCTGCTCTCTGCATATGTAGCTGCAGTACACATCGTGTAATTAACCCGATGTGTACTGTAGCTAGGAGAGCAAGGAGCCAGCGCTAAGCAGTGTGCGCGGCTCCCTGCTCTCTGCACATGTAGCTGCAGTACACATCGTGTAATTAACCCGATGTGTACTGTAGCTAGGAGAGCAGGGAGCCAGCGCTCAGTGTGCGTGGCTCCCTGCTCTCTGCACATGTTGCAGCACAGCGACACGTGTTGTTATGATCGCTGCTTCAGCTGCTGTGTTTGACAGCTAAGCAGCGATCATAACAGCAACTTACAAGGTCGCTGCTACGTCACAGAAAATGATGACGTAACAGCGACGTCGTTGTCGCTGTCGTTTAGTGTGACCCCAGTTTTAGAGTTTATTATATATCTACCTCTTTATCAAGGGACCAAAAGTAATTGGACAATTCTCTCAAAAGCTCTATAAAGGGCTTTAAGTGCTATTCCCTTGTTAATCTACCAACTATTAAAGAGGTAAAAAGGTCTGGAGCTGATACCAGTTGTGACATTTAATTTAGAAGTGTAAACACACAACACGTGGTCAAAAGAGCTCTCAATGGAAGAGAAAAAAAACAATCATTAAGAAAAAAAAATTATCACAGAGATAACAAATGTTATGGGTGGCCAAAATAACAGTTTGGTACTTTCTGCAAAAAGAAAAAAAAAAAACAAAACTGGTCAAGTTGAGAACTCAAAAAGGCCTGGACATCCACTGATAAAAAAAAAAAATCACTCGTGGATGATCATATAATCCATTCCATGGGGAAGAAAAACCCCTTCACAACATCCACCCAAGTGAAGAACACGCTCCAAAATGTAGGTGTTTCAGTATCTAAGTCTACCATAAAGAAGACTTTAAGAGAGCAAATACTGAGCGTTCACCACAAGGTGTAAACCATTAGCCTTAAAAATAAAAAGGCCACTTTAGACTTTGTCAAAAAAAGAAAACATATAAAGAAGCCAGCTCTGTTCTGGAAAAGCATTTTTGTACAGATGAAACTAAGATCATACTGTACAAGAATGATGGGAAGAATAAGATATGGAGAAGGCTTGGAAAGGTTCATTTTTTAAACCATATCCCCTGTAAAACATGGTGGAGGCAGTGTGATGGCTGGGCATGCATGGCTTCCAATAGCACAAGGTCACTAGTGTTTATTGATGATGTGACTGAAGACAGAAGCAGCTTGATGAATTCTGCAGTGTACAGGGCTATACTTTATGCTCAAATTCAACCAAATGCAGCAAGGTGGATTGGACGGCGCTTGACAATACATATGGACAATGACCCAAAACACGCTGAAAAAGCAACACAATGTGTTTTTTTTAAAGTCAATCCCAAGATATCAAACCCCATCGAGCACACATTTGACATGCTTTCGGAAAAATTTCAAGCACCACTCCAGCATGTTGTTTTTTTTTTTTATTTAATTGCACCACCTTGTCACTGCTATTTCTCCTGAGGAAGGGGGCTGCGATCTCCGAAATGCATAGACCTATACTTAGCTAATTCAATAAAGACATGGATTAATTTATTCCGGACTTGAATTAGTGATTAGTGCGGCGTGACACCCGGTTTCCTCCAAATATCTACTTTGACCACTTCGGGGCAACAGCTACTTTACCTAGCTACCACATGAATAAAGGAGTTGTGACTTTCACAACCCCTATAGGTGAGTTCACCTTATTAATATCTTGGTGGTAAGGCCATTTTGTGCTTTTTGTCCACAGTGTTGACTTTCCTGAGGTATTAAATATGAACATTTTATTTCTAGTGAAGTAAAAATGGCCAATTACTTTTGAACTCCGGAAATGCTTTGTAGAAAAATGGTTGCAATTGCTAAAGGTTTCACAGGATATTTTTGTTTAACTCCTTTAACACTAGAACTACTGGACTCGTGATACCTATATAGAAATAGAGAGAGAGGGGAGCCAGCATGATCTGAAATTGGCATGCATAATATAAAAAGTGAAAATTCACACATTTATTCCAACTGTACTACAATAAAAAAAAAAAATGAGATTTTTAGCAAATAATTGATCAATTTTTTGAGCCACCCCTGCCAACGTCACGGCAAATCTCAATAGGGGGGTCCTACTCTACATTCTGTATTTCATGTGCCATGCGGCCTCCTAGATAAAGTTAAAAGCAGAACCATAATGGAGCACACATACCTGTAACCTGTATATAACCGCTTCCATGTTGCAAAAAAGGCACTTGTGGATAGAGACCAGCCCAGGTCCCAGCATGTGGAGCAAGCTCTGTACCATACCAGGACTATATCAGAACTGATCCTCCCAGTGCCAAACAGCAACCATTGATAAAGGCGAACCAGATCCAAGATGGTGCTTAATTAGCATTGCCTGTGGAAAGGGGTGAGGTAACTGAATCTGAACAGCTACCAACAGGAGGAATACATAGCAAACCAAAATCAGGCATGCATGGCATGGTGGTGACCGGCCACCAGAATTTGTAGCATAACTACGACCAAACTTTATCTAGGAGGCCGCATGGCACATGAAATACAGAATGTAGAGTAGGACCCCCCTATTGAGATTTGCCGTGACGTTGGCAGGGGTGGCTCAAAAAATTGATCAATTATTTGCTAAAAATCTCATTTTTTTATTATAGTACAGTTGGAATAAATTTGTGAATTTTCACTTTTTATATGATGCATGCCAATTTCAGATCGTGCTGGTTCCCTTTTTTTCTCTGTTTTGACCGTAGTTATGCTACAAATCTGGTGTCTGACCAACACCATACCATGCACGCCTGATTTTGGCTTGCAATATATTCCTCCTGTTGGTAGCTGTTCAGACTCAGTTACCTCACCCCTTTCCACAGGCAATGCTAATTAAGCACCATTCTTGGATCTGGTCCGCCTTTATCAATGGTTGCTTTTTGACACTGGGAGGATCAGTTCTGATATAGTCCTGGTATGTGTAGGGCTTGCTCCACATGCTGGGACCTGGGCTGGTCTCTATCCACAAGTGCCTTTTTTGCAACATGGAAGCGGCTATATACAGGTTGCAGGTATGTGTGCTCCATTATGGTTCTGCCTTTAACTTTATCTAGGAGGCCGCATGGCACATGAAATACAGAATGTAGAGTAGGACCCCCCTATTGAGATTTGCCGTGACGTTGGCAGGGGTGGCTCAAAAAATTGATCAATTATTTGCTAAAAATCTCATTTTTTTATTATAGTACAGTTGGAATAAATTTGTGAATTTTCACTTTTTATATGATGCATGCCAATTTCAGATCGTGCTGGTTCCCTTTTTTTCTCTGTTTTGACCGTAGTTATGCTACAAATCTGGTGTCTGACCAACACCATACCATGCACGCCTGATTTTGGCTTGCAATATATTCCTCCTGTTGGTAGCTGTTCAGACTCAGTTACCTCACCCCTTTCCACAGGCAATGCTAATTAAGCACCATTCTTGGATCTGGTCCGCCTTTATCAATGGTTGCTTTTTGACACTGGGAGGATCAGTTCTGATATAGTCCTGGTATGTGTAGGGCTTGCTCCACATGCTGGGACCTGGGCTGGTCTCTATCCACAAGTGCCTTTTTTGCAACATGGAAGCGGCTATATACAGGTTGCAGGTATGTGTGCTCCATTATGGTTCTGCTTTTAACTTTATCTAGGAGGCCGCATGGCACATGAAATACAGAATGTAGAGTAGGACCCCCCTATTGAGATTTGCCGTGACGTTGGCAGGGGTGGCTCAAAAAATTGATCAATTATTTGCTAAAAATCTCATTTTTTTATTATAGTACAGTTGGAATAAATTTGTGAATTTTCACTTTTTATATGATGCATGCCAATTTCAGATCGTGCTGGTTCCCTTTTTTTCTCTGTTTTGACCGTAGTTATGCTACAAATCTTGTGTCTGACCAACACCATACCATGCACGCCTGATTTTGGCTTGCAATATATTCCTCCTGTTGGTAGCTGTTCAGACTCAGTTACCTCACCCCTTTCCACAGGCAATGCTAATTAAGCACCATTCTTGGATCTGGTCCGCCTTTATCAATGGTTGCTTTTTGACACTGGGAGGATCAGTTCTGATATAGTCCTGGTATGTGTAGGGCTTGCTCCACATGCTGGGACCTGGGCTGGTCTCTATCCACAAGTGCCTTTTTTGCAACATGGAAGCGGCTATATACAGGTTGCAGGTATGTGTGCTCCATTATGGTTCTGCTTTTAACTTTATCTAGGAGGCCGCATGGCACATGAAATACAGAATGTAGAGTAGGACCCCCCTATTGAGATTTGCCGTGACGTTGGCAGGGGTGGCTCAAAAAATTGATCAATTATTTGCTAAAAATCTCATTTTTTTATTATAGTACAGTTGGAATAAATTTGTGAATTTTCACTTTTTATATGATGCATGCCAATTTCAGATCGTGCTGGTTCCCTTTTTTTCTATATAGAAATACATGGTGCAAAGTAGTCAAAATGACTACCTCAGTAGTTCTAGTGTTAATGAACCCTTAAAGTCTAAACTTCAATTGTATCTCAGTTGTTTCATTTTAAATCAAATAAACGGTCATTCAGAGGCCAAATAACGAAGCTTTGGTCACTGTCCAAATATTCTGGACCTAACTGCATTATCCAGTCTGGACAAGTTTATCTTAACCAAGAAATACACATTTAAGAGGTCATTTTAATGAAGAATTCTCCTTAAATCTAAATTTTATCACTTGCGCTCCACATGACTTTAGAGCCCACATTATTGACAAGAATGCCACAAATTTCTCATTGTGATCCTCTATCTTTGAACGTCTCCACTCCTATATTCACAGTTATATTCTGGAACAGAGGTGCATTTTTGGAGTTAGGCGATTGCAACAAATTGGGCAACTGCAAGAAAAAAAACAACTTTTTTTAGGATGCTTAAATATGCATATTAACCCCTTCAACAGCTAACACAAAGGAGGAGGTTAATGTTAACTTCTTCATTGAAACTAGTCAACTAAGGAAATCATTTTTCCATTAGAGGCCACCACAGATGTTACTTTGGACATTAATCCTTACACTATTATAAATCACAAGGGAATTCATTATTGAGCCATTTACTTTTCTGGCCCATGATTGTTACCATTATCCTCAAATGCCACTCAATCATATAAAAGAATATACTTTCAATACCTAACTCATCAACAGGATTCTGGCCGACCTAAAATAACTCCCTTCTTTCTTTACAAACTCTAGACACCGTACTTGTTCACAACCACCCATGACCTTCCTCATTCTTTTATTTGAAAAATCTTAAGTTCTCGCTTTAAGGACTTCTTTTGTGTTTTATTTTATCTTCTTTGGAATTGTTAACAAATGCATGAGAAGAAATACAAATATGGTCTAGACACAGATGACATTTTTATTACCGCAAGATTGTATCAACAAGGGTTTCCATATGGATATCGCTAGTCTGTGGCATATTTGTATCAATTTCCTCAAGATTTATAATTGAATAGTAGTAATGAATATGATATACTGAATTAGAATTTCCACTTATCCCTGATAAACTAATATCCCCAAGGTCAAGGTCAGAAGAAAGCTGCTCCACACAGAAGATATTAAGAAAATATTGGTCAGTTTTAAAATTCTCATAGCATACTCTAGAGCAGCGGTCCCCAACCTTTCTGACCTTGAGAGCCACATTCAGCTCTGAGCTGAGAGAAGGTCATGTGCCACATCCAGTTCCTGCCTCCCTTACAGTAGTGACACCCAGAGCTCCCAATACCCATATAACGGAATCTAAAAGTTTTCAATAGAAATCACAATGAAGCAGTATACCAAGATCCAGGGGTTCCTGTCTTACCTCCACTCAGACCTTCACTTCTGTGCAGGGCTACTCACAAAAGTTACTATCTGGAGACCTGCTCCTCATAGCAGTTTGCTGGGCTGGGTGGTGATGCACCACACTGCAATACAGCCACGAGCCATACATCATGTGGCTCCCAAGCTACAGGTGGAAGACACCTGGTCTATAGAATATCTCTCTCTCTATTATATATATATATATATATATATATATATATATATATATATATATATATATATATATAAACAAACAATCTTACAAAGCTGTGATTTTAGGAAAAAATACAGTGGTTATATATATATATGTGGATGATCTTATAGAGCTAGACGGTAGGACGATGAGAAATAATATTGATGTGAATGAATGAAAAACGGATTGCTTCATGACTGGGATGAAGCATTTTTAGTAACAGGTTTTGTGTAGGTTCCGTTCCAGAGTATGCAGTATGGGAAGTTTGGTTTAGGTTCTTTTCCCTCATACCACAAAAATTATAATATAGCAAAAAATTGTTAAAAAATGTCCATGCGTATGAGCTGCGCAGTGGCAAACAGGTCACAGTGACATAGATAATACTGGTGCAAAAGCTAAAAGTGCTTATAATAGGCATGTGACCATCAGAATTGGATTATTGATGAATGAACAAGGATGGCCTGGTCTAATAATTCAGGTCTTTTTTTATATAGATATTGGTAATGCAGCTGATGTGATTTATTTGGACTTTGAAAAGGCATTTGATACTGTACTACATAATAGCCTTATAATAAAGCTCTAGAAGCAAGGACTAGGGGAAACTATATGCAACTGGGTAAGGAATTGTCTAAAAGATAGGAAACAAAGTAGTCATAAATGGTACATACTCTAAATGGGCTATTGTCAGCAGTGGGATGCCGCAGGGATCTGTGCTTGGACCGATTATTTTTAATCTCTTTATTAATGACCTTATGGATGGGATTGATAGTAAAGTGTCAGTCTTTGCTGATGACACATGACACCAAACTATGAAGGGTATTAAAAACTGACCTTGATAGTACAATATTACAAAATGATGTCGATAAGATGTCAGAATGGGCAGATAATTGGCAAATTAAATGTAATGTTGATAACTGTAAAGTAATGCACCTAGGACAGAGTTATCCTATAACTGCGTATACATTAAATGGAAGTAAACTCGGAACTACAGAACAGGATAAGGACTTGGGTATTCTTATTACAAATAAGCTGAGCAGCAGCACTCAATGTCAAGCAGCAGCTGCAAAAGCAAACAAGATTAGGGTGTATAAAAAGAGAAATTAGATCCCATGATCCCAAGGTATTGTTACCCCTCTAGAAATCACTTGTAAGGCCACATCTAGAATATGGCATCCAGTTTTGGGCTCCAAATTTTAAAAAGGACAATCAAAAGTTAGAGTCAGTTTAAAGGCGGGCAACTAGCCTACTACAAGGAATGGAAGGCCTCCCATAGGAGGACAGGTTGAAAAAGTTAGATATGTTTAGCTTAGAAAAAAGACGTCTCAGAGGAGATCTCATTTATATGTATAAATACAGGTGTGGTCAATGTAAAGGATTGGCACATGACTTATTTCTTCAAAAGACAATACTAAAGGACCAGGGGACATACACTGCGAGTGGAAGAAAAAAAGATTCTGACAGCTAAATAGGAAAGGGTTCTTTACAGTTAGAGCAGTCAGACTGTGGAATGCCCTACCACAAGAGGTAGTAATGGCAGACACTACAACAGCTTTTAAAAAAGGGCTGGATGATTTTTTTCAGCACACATAACATTGTTGGTTATAAATTACTTAGGAGCAAAATGTATAACTGGTGGAGGAAGGTTGAACTAGATGGACCTAGGTCTTTTTTCAACCTAAGTAACTATGTGGCATTATGGAGAGAATGCATGCTGATAGAGGCAGTGCAATTCTCGAGACTTTGTTATGATAGGCATTCTTGGGTTCTTGCATTCATGTGGATGTTATTTTGACATGTACCATCCATCGAAACATTGTTGCAGACAAAGGAGATATCTTTGACATTGGTATTCTCTAATAGCTTAAGCTTTTCAGAAAGATAATGTGCTCAGCCCACCTGAAAAACTATTCAATAATGATTAGAGGAACATGACAAAGTTTAGGCTGTTGACTTTGCCTTTAGGGCATGTGCCCACAGTCAGGACCCACTGCGTCCTGGACGCATAAGGCCCTGACCTGTTGGGCCGCAAGTCTCCTCCGCAGGAAAAAGCAGCTGCTTGTGCCCACAATCCGGGTTCAGGGCACTGCAATCTCTCTTCTGTTCTCCACGCAGAGGACGCTTGCGACTCTGCAGCATACAGTTCACATGCTATGGCTTAGAAAGTTGCAGCGCAGGTCAGTGTTTGCTGCAGAAAAAGAAGCATTTCTAGAAATCCCATCCACTGTGCTTGTACTGTACATCGCAGCGTTTTGGAAGCAGCTGAAGCATGTTGCATCCAAAACACTCTGAAACATAATTGTGGACATGCGCCCTAATAATCATATTTTTTTTTAAACTCATCAAGCATCTTCTCAATGTGCAGGAAAAATAAGTCAATACCTGCATTTGTATGATTTCAATTATCTGCTAAGGACACCTTCATTTTGATATAATAAAACCTCCTTCAAGTGATCTGGCAGATCAGGTCTGGACAGAGTCTTCACACAGAGGTGGACTTTATGGAGAGCTTCTACTCATGATGGAAAGAAACTTACACGAATTCACAGTTAAGGATCTTATTTTATCTGCTTTTTGTGTGGGTTTAAATCGGACACATCATCAATATTCAAAGAGGAACGCTGGAATTAACCACTTGGGGGATTGATTTCGAAATATCGTAATTAAACTGTTATGTTCCACAATTAAAATCCGTTCATGCTGAGTAATACTAAACTGCGGCAATGGTGATCAACAACACAGAAGGAATGGGAAAAAAAGCACCATTCTACCCAGATAAAATCGGATATCTTCTAAAAGATAATACATTTATCTGAGTATCTCTTCATATTAGTATGGAATATGAGCAGCCAATCTTTAGGGATCTTTTACTCAAACCGACCTGGCTGTACTTCAATTGCAAAACAATGTCTTTACAAGAGAGGCAGAGGAGTGAAATAAATGAAAAGTGAAAGGGTTAACGCCATATTCACTTTAGTTTGTCACCTTATTATAACTTGCCCTGAGGCAAGGCACATTCTAAGGAAAAAAATTCTGATGGCTGTCACCTAAGCTAGTAAAATTTCAAATGCAATAAGAATCTACAAAGCGGAGCTGAAAATGATGTGAAGTTCTGTTGCATCGTTTTATTTCTGGGCATTTTTAAAATTTAATGAGATGTTGATATCTTTTACCACTCACTAAAGAAAAACAGCAGGGGCACTCTTTAGCATGCAACTGCTGCAGGTACTGACAATGAATGGGAGCACAAAGCTAAACACGGGAGGGAAGCCATCTATGCATGTTAAGAGCTGCATTTCATGTTTGGAGGGAGAGCGAGTACATAAAGTGTAGGCGAGAACTGTAGAACAAAGTCATCGCGAACGCTCCCAATACACCTCCACCTGCAGCACTGAATGTTTAACATAAGCCCAACCTAAATATTGAATCCCCAACCATCTACACCATGCATATTTCATTGTTTTACATCAAACATGACAGACCTTCCCCCAAGTGACCATGCTAGAAATGTATATACATATAGAAGTTTTTGATTTTCTGTCCTAAAGGTGCTGATTTTTTTTTGCACCACTAAATAATGTGTATCCACAACATCCACCAACACTGTACAGCTACTTTCTTAAAAAAATACAACATAGTATATATATATATATATATATATATATATATATATATATATATATATATACACACACACACACACACACATATCTACAGACACACATATACATACATAAATATACATATATATATATATATATATATATATATATATATATATATATATATATATATATATATATATATATATACATACATACACACACCAGATGCAGGTTCTGTTGAAAATATGGCGACCAGAAAGTAGCAATGCCAGGATGTCCAATATCGAAGAGAGGTTAAAATTCTGGCACAAGAGAGTTCTGGCTTCTTGTGGCAAAGCGGCAGTACGTGTACAATTATGGGCCACTAGAAAGGATCAGCATCTCAAAAAAAAGTTACATTGTGAAATGGCGATGTACACTAACTAAACTCACTGTGAGTTCAGGAAAGATTTTTTATCAACTATAAGGGTCTGTACACAAGATGAGTATTTGCCACAGATTTGTCTACTACAACAATGTAGTTCGCAAGAAAAACGCTGCCCCTTGCCTGCACATTCACACCCTGTTGCTGGGAGATAAAGACCATTATACCCCCAAAGCAGTTTTCGGGATACAGTCAAGATGGCGGCCCCGATGCAGGTTCAGTCATCCCTGAATAAACATATGGAGAGCATTAGTTGTTGATGTATTTCCACAATGACTGACAACCTCCTCTACTGCTAAGAGGCTGTCAGTCAGTGCAGTGGAGGTAACATTCACAGCTCTCCATACACTTAGCGATGACTGAACCAGCACCGTTTATGTAACTAAAACCCGAATGCTGTAGGGAGGATTAAAGTTCTGTTCCTCCTGGCAATGAGGTTCCACGAGCAAACGTCGGGCAGGATACAAATGCTATTAACCTGCAGATTAACCCCATACCTGCAGGTTAATAGCCTTTTTGCATGTGACAGGTTCCCTTTAGTGAATGAATGTCTCATTCTTGCGTGATCCATTTTTGGCTTTGGCTCTCAAAAAAATATGCCTTTTTGTAAGTTTTTCTGTTGTTTTTTTCTTAATTATTAGAAGTCTCTAACATTCAGCTTTCTTCAAGTCATTTATTAATATACTTATTGTTATTTGTCTCACCTTACACTGTGACTGAGGTCCTTCCCTCCTTTATACCAGCAATCAATCTGAACCGGTCGTCATTTCTGACAAGTAATGTTTATTAAGTGGACTGTCAAACATTTACAATTATTACGATTGCTAAGCAAGTAGTTACAAATAAGTAGATCCAAGGATTTGTAATTCTGGAAGGATTCCTGAAAATGTCTAATGACAACAACCTAATCATATGCAACAAAACCAAGATCTGCGGCCAAAATGCAAATTGACGTTGTTCAAAGAAACTGTTACACAGAATTATTATGACAGCCTGGCAAAGTAACTTAGCTGCAGCGGCTGAACGGCCATGTATCAGAAATGCAAAAGACATCCTACTCGAAATTTCACTGCCATTCCAAACAGAGTGTAAACAGTTGTAACAGACTAATTTATATTCTACAATAACAAATACAGTAAGTTAAAGTAAACAGGCAAAAAAATTGAATGTTCTAATTAAAAAAAATCTGGTGAAAAAATATTTCATAATCCACAGCTGTAATCTTTATTTGAAGTATATTAGAAAAAAAAATGTAATGTATTCAAGTATTTATCAAATCATTTTAAAATGTGAAATTTGAAAGCTATAAATGGTCTAATTAGATCTAAAAAAAAAATGAGTACTTTGTTTTACCATGTGTTTATGCCTTTTTTCCCACATTTGAAATGAGAAAATAAAAACCTTAATTTTTCACAGAACAAAGCAAAATGACCCACATTTCCAACATTTTTTTTTTACATATACTGTGGAAAATAAGTCACACACCAAATTTATGTAGCCAATTAAATTGAAAAAGTGAAAGATTTGAGTGGTTTCCAAGATGTTATAGTTTAACAGATTTAGCGCCAGAATAAATTTCACACATTTTCACACAAATCCTCAATTATGAAATTACAAAATTTAGATTGTATCTTTTTTTTTTTTCAGAGACTTGGCATATTGCAAAAATGTCACACGCGCATTACACTCATGGGTGTTTTCATGCAATTTTACATTAAAGACTAACATTTTGAAAAAAAAAATATGCATAAAAATATGTTTGTTGTTAAGTTTGACTCAAGCAAATGGCTAACTGGAAAAACCCAACACAAAAAAAAGTAAACATTTGCAGGGTTCATAAATGTCACATATGTCTACTGTAAAAGCACATGCCATCACTCATGCACTATAACTAAAGCATAACTCATTCCTCCATATATTTCATCTCAGTATGTCAAAGACAGAAGGAACTTGCAGAGAAAAACTATAAAATGAAAATATAACTGAGGAAATACTGATCAAAAATATTTTTGTATGAATGAGGCCTAAAGGGATAAAAAAAAAATGTAACACACAATATTTATAATATATATATACACACACACACACACACACACACAGTCACAATTGTTGGTACCCCTCGTGTAACGAAAGATCCACAATGGTCACAGAAATAACTTGAATCTGACAAAAGTAGTAATAAACAAAATATCTATGAAAATGATCAAATGAAAGTCAGACATTGCTTTTCAACAGAATTCCACAGAATTTTTTAAAATATAAAACTCATGAAATAGGCATAGATAGAAATGATGGTACCCCCGTAAATAATGTGACAAAAGGGATATGTTCAATCAAGATGTGTCCACTAATTAGCATCACAGTTGTCTACAATCTTGTAAGAAGTCAGTGGGCCTGTCTATAGGGCTACAGATACTCACTGTGCTGATTGGTGACATGATGTGTACCACACTCATCATGGACCAGAGGAAGCGAAGGAAAGGGTTGACTCAGCAGATTAGAAGAAAATTAGAGACAAGCATGTTAAAAGGTAAATGTTATAAGACCATCTCCAAACAGCTTGAAGTTCCTGTGTTCAACATATTATTCAGAAATTTAAGATCCATGGGACTGTAGCCAACCTCCCTGGACGTGGCCGCAGAAGAAAAATTAATGACAAATCGAAGAGACGGATAATACGAATGGTAACAAAAGAACCCAGAAAAACTTCTAAAGAGATTAAAGGTGAACTTCAAGCTCAAGGAACATCAGTGTCAGATTGCACCATCAGTCGTCGTTTGAGCCAAAGTGGACTTCATGGGAGACAACCAAGGATGACACCATTGTTGAAAAAAAAAATATAAAAGCGCCAGACTGGAATTTGCCCAACTACATGTTGACAAGCCACAAAGCTTCTGGGAGAATGTTCTACGGACAGATGAGACAAAAATTGAACTTTTTGGCAAGCACATCAGCTCTATGTTCCCATATGGAAAAAAATAAAGCATATCAAGAAAAGAACACTGTCCCTACTGTGAAACATGGAGGAGGCTCTGTTATGTTGTGGGGCTGCTTTGCAGCATCTGGCGCAGGGCATCTTGAATCTGTACAGAGTACAATGAAATCTCAAGACTATGAAGGGATTGAGAAATGTGCTGTCCAGTGTCAGAAAACTTGGTCTCAGTTGCAGGTCATGGGTCTTGCCACAGGATAATGACCCAAAACACACAGCGAAAAACACTAAAGAACAGCTAAGAGGAAAATATTAGACTATTGTGAAGTGGCATCTATGAGCCCTGACCTAAATACTAGGGAGCATCTTTGGAAAAAGCTGAACGTGCTGTCTGGAAAAGGTAACCTTCAAACGCGAGACAACCGGAGAAGTTTGCTCTTGAGGAGTGGGCCAAAATTCCTGTTGATTGGTATAGAAGTCTCATTGACAGTTGCAGGAATCATTTTGTTGCAGTGATTGCCTCAACAAAATATTAACTTAACAGACTATCATTTCTGTCCACACCTGTTTTATGAGTTTTGTTTTTAAAAAAAAATCCGTGGAAGCAAAAAAGCAATGTCTAACTTTCATCTGTTCATTTTCATAGGTTTTTTTTTATTACTTTTGTCAGATTCAAGTTATTTCTGTGACCATTGTGAGTTTTTTTATTATTAAACGAGGGGTACCAACAATTTTGACCACATAAATACACATGAATACATACATACACACATACGGTATATTTATTAATTTGAGTCAGCATAACCGATCCTTCAATCTGTCCCATTTTGCACATATCCCCACCTAAATATGACCCTCCAAGCTCTATGTACCTTACAGTTGCCAGTGGAACCATACTGGATATAGTTTCAATTTTTGCTCGATCAATGCACAGTGCAGTCCATCATTAAAACGGAGTTTCTTTTGGGAAAGTTCATCCAAGTAAACTGTGCAAAATCTCTATAATTACAGTGCAGAGACATCATACCAGCAAGTTGCAGTGTGCCTGTGTACTGGTAACTAAGAGGAGTGAGGTTCTGTAGAATTGGGATCTATTCCTGTGGCAAAAAAGAGAAATCTACAGTAACATACAGGGCTGAGATTAGAGTTGTTTACTGTCTGCTACTGAGATACGAGTGATGAAAAATTGCACATGACTCTCTATTGATGCATATGGCTAAGTATTATCCTCCATCATATCCATCAACAAAGCAGCATTTACTATTTCACATAAATTCAATCAGCAGCAGGTAACAAATACAACTCTGATTTATCATTGTGGAGCAGTGTAAGAAGTGAGCTCTGCTATAACCAACTAAGAATGTAAAAGTAACTAAGCCCTAATACTGATGCAGATGGCAGAAGATAATATGGCAAAGTACTGTATAGGAGCACATAAGCCTTTTTGCTCTTAGTTCACATACTGAGAGCATCTGGACGGTGAGTTGGCCAGCCCCTTTCACCAAGAGCTGGTGCTTTATGGCTGTCATTGTTGTGGTGGTTTTGTGTCAGCGGAGAAGTTTAGCCTTGAGTCATGGGGGCTCTGCCTTGCAGCATGGATGTTGTGTCAGGCACCAGGTCACCTGCCCTGCTGGTGTACTGTGGCTGTGGTGATGGTTAGGGATCCACTCAGAGGTTCGCCGTGATGTGGCAGCAGGCATCATACAGTCTGATCAAAATGTAAAACCAAGGACCTCCTGTTCAGGTATATAAATTTTTGTCTAGTGGCATTAGTGAATAGCATGATATTTGGATGTGTTGTTCATGTCTTTATCTTCACCTATAGCATATAAAAAAAATTCTACAGTTAGCTTGTTGATAACTCAGGAAAGTGGGGAATGTCAGGAACATACAAGAGAGGGAGAAGACGTTTGAAGCAAGTAATGCAGAGAAATGTAGTTTCAGCCGATAAAAAAAAGACCACCTATTCATTTAGGCAAAACAGATAGGAGAGTAAGACCGGTGTGACATTTCCTTGTGAAGGCCTCTAGTTTTGCGTGCAAAAGTGCATTCAGGATGACAGAACATTTGTCAGACAACAATTAGTAACCTCATTGACAGCAGCCAAGGTGTGTAAGTGTGTGTATTTCTGAGGGAGGTGCTAATACGCAATATGTATGTTGGCATGTTTTCATCATTTGCATATCACCAACATGTCTATCGATCCGGTTATTGTCATAATTCCACAACTCTTACTTCTTGATGTTGCAAGTTAAATTCTGAAGAGTGTATGCAGCGATACATATTTGTATAGACACACAGACACACACACACTCTAGTGACCCTCAAAACTTAGTCAATATAAGCCAAAGCTTTCCCAGCCAAAAAAAACCCAAGTCTTCAAATCATCTGACAGAAAAAAAAAGGATCTTAGAATATTGTGACACGAAGGAAATGTTATTTTTGCGTAGAGAGAGCCTGATAGCTTATACTGTCCAAACCGTGTGCAGCACGTATCAGCCACTGGGTGTATACATGCTGCACACATTTCAGAGAACAACATACGATAAAAGCTGGTGGGAGACCGAACCACATTGTGCAATCATCGTACAGGCGTGTCCCTGGCAGTTTCTCACCGGCTGCTGCCTTGGACTGACAGATCTCTGTGTATATGTGTGCATACAGACAGGGACCAGTCAGTCACTGTCAGAGGGTGGGCAGAAGATACCGGCGACCCGCCTGTATGGCTAGTGAGCAAAGCATCTCGGTCCCCAGATAGCCAATAAAGTACCATACTGCCAGTATGAAGTAACATACAACCAGTATAAAGTATTATACACCCAGTGGCTGATACATGCTGCCCACAATTTGTGCTGCCATATTTTGTTCAGCTTGTTTCAGATGACAGGATCCCATTAAGCTTTTGATTCGGGATTGTTATAATCACTTCCAAACACTGCTGTAGGAGTCATGTAATTACATCTAAAAAGTCACAAAATTAAATTTTCTCTGAAATCTTATCAAACAGTTAAGTGTTTTACCAACATACAAAAAAGAATTAAGTTTTACAAATATTAATACATCTTTAAATTATCTTGTTCCAACCTAAATCACTAAAAATGTAGTAAAATCAGAAATAATGGCTCTCAAGCCTATACATACTGTAGATAAAAAAAAAAATCTATTTTCTATATTATTATATAAAGGAAATATACTAATTTTCTTTTTAACATTCGTACAAGGAAATTTCAAGAATCTTGTTTACGTACTAAAAATATAATAAGTATCATTTTCAACATTTCACACTAATTTATGCAACATCATTAGGAATCTTGAATATCTGCCAGGATTTCAATAGACAAGTTTATAAGTAGTTTATAGAGGTTCCCTGGGAATATATAAAGAGCCCTCGAATAACCTACATATCCTACAGCTTTAGATCTTTTAATACGCTTACTCAAGGGAGAGATAAAAAGAGACAAATAGATAGACAGGTATGAGATGGATAGATGGATGGATAGATGGATGGATGGATGGATGGATAGATGGATGGATAGATGGATGGATAGATGGATGGAAAGATGGATGGAAAGATGGATAGATGGATGGATGGATGGATGGATAGATAGATGGATAGATAGATGGATAGATAGATGGATAGATAGATGGATAGATAGATGGATAGATAAATGGATAGATAAATGGATAGATAGATAGATGGATAGATAGATGGATAGATAGATCTTTATAATAAGTACTTTGTTTTTGGTTCACATCAAGATGTGAATTACATCGGTTAATTGTCTGCTATCATTTTCTATTGTAATGCATAAATATTTCATATTCCTGTTAGTCCTGCTTTATTTATTCATGTCTGTCTGTCTTGTTAATATCTGCTTTTCATATTAAAATTGCTCAAATCAAAATCATGCCTCTTAGCACAAATGTGACAGCTTGTGCAGATGCAAATTACCTGTTCGTATTGATATTTATTATCATGTATATTTCATGCTGCCAAGGCTTTTGAGGAACATGTGCTATACTCCGCTATATTCGCCCCAGCTATAAAAACTACAAAATTGGCATATCTCCTTTAGGTGCTGAGAACTATACACATCACTAATTAAGGGTACAATTATTTATCAAGTTCAGTTTTTTTCATAAGTCTTTAAAGGTAGTGAGAGTAAACGTGAGAAAATGCAAATTCATTTGTCTAATTGCAGAAATAATTCAAAATAATATAATATAGACAACACAAAATGTCAATCTAAGTACAGCATAAAAACAGCATAGAGAAATAACTGCCAAAGAAATGGAGTATAGTTCTCTGATGCTTTAATTACACGGGGAGAGGATACCATCTAGAAAAGTTATAGAGAGGCGATAGATATTAAACATTCCATTAAAACTCAATGGATTACATCATATTTGAGAATTTAAATCACAATTACTGTTAGAACAAATCAAAAAATAAAATCACAATTCCTCCTTAATTAGCTATACATAATTGTGAAGCCAGAAATTGAGTCTATTCTGCATAGCTTTTTTTTTCATACCACTTTCTGGTTTACTTGTCTTTAGTTTGCCATTTCTGCTCCCCCTCCCATTAGGCAATTTCTCCCTCTTCCCCCGTTTTTTTTTTTAAATTCGTTTTACTGAAAACTGAAAGTCAACATCTTACGTATACTTCCAAAAGACTTTTCCATATGTAAAACCGGTGTACATTATTATACATTATTCCGCAAGAAGATACACATAAATGATCTACCTTGGCACACAAACCATATTCTAGTTTATTTCAATAAATCACAAGAAACCAAATCTGCAATGAGGGAATATGGACACATTATTCATGTTTCACTTCCAATATTCCAAAGATCTAATACATCAGATAAAACCAACAATAACAAAATATATTAAATAACTTTTGCTGCAGTCTATAAAGTTCTCATATGCATTGACTACGCATGCATAACCTTAACTAATAACATATAATCACCTCAATTGTGAAAGATTGTAGACTCCAATAAGTTCCTTATATCCCACACCTCATTGAACGTTTGAGAGCATTCTTCGTTATAATATACTGCTTTCTCATATGTAATTATTGTGCTTAGTGGCTCAACCCAAGACCATAGTGTTGGAGAATTCCCCATCCATCTCCTAGCTATCAATTTCCTGGCAAGAAATAAAGTTTCTCTAAGAAGAATTGTAATGCGGTTGTTACATATGTCTTCCTTGAGTAACCCAAATAAATATATCTTCGGAACTAGGGAAATCAGAACAGATATCAAAAAGAACAAAAACGTCTTGCCAAAACAAGATAATAATTGGACACATCCATAGGATGTGCCAAAAAAATGCATTTAAAGTGTAGCATCTTACATTCTGAAGAGGGTAATATACCCATACAGTGTAATCCTAATGGAGTTAAATAAGCTTGGTGAATAATGTACAATTGAGTAATTTTCTTGTTTATGGGATGGGGAGACAGAGTAGATTTCAAGAAGTCATAAGTTACATCACAAGCACTCAATGCAAGTCTACGAAAGCCAGCACAAGGCCAGAACAAGGCTCTTGTATTTGTATTGAGCTTGTATTTGTAATGAGCTTGTATTTCTGGCGTGCTTCATGAAACATAGGAGCAGATGGCAGGTCGCAAATTGTTTGAGAAAGACAGTAATGGATTTGAAAACAGTTGAAAGTTCTAGACGGGGAGTAAAAAACAGGGGGTAGAGGACTTGGATATAAAGAAAACCTGTTAACAGTTTTTTCAGTACTGATCCAAAAGAATCACCTTCTGCAGCTCCTTGTATGCATTCTATGAATGAGCACCTTGTTCCTTACTCCCCTTGCAAACCCCAAAACAAACAGCTGCAGGAAAGGGGGACAAAAGCCGAAAAAGAGTACGCCCATTCGACCAAAACAGGTAATTTGCATATGTGGCGGTCAGATTTTATAAAGCTATTTTTGGGGTCTCCAAGGGGAGTCAGGAACAAGGTGCACCTTCATAGAATGCAGCCCAGGAGCTGCAGAAGGTGATACTTTTGGGTCAATACTGAAAAAACTGGTGACCGTTTTCTTTTAAAGCCTCACTAGACTGTGTAAATATGAGCCAGAACAGCACGGACCACTACAGGTATGGTAAACCTGATACATTTCAATACAGTCTAGTCTAAAGGCAGTTTTACACGCTGCGATATCGTGACTGATATTGCTAGCGTGGGTACCCACCCTCATCGGTTGTGCGACATGGGCAAATAATTGCCCGTGGTGCACAACATCGCCCAGACCCGTCACACTACTTACCTGCCCTGCGACATCGCTGTGACCGGCGAAACGCCTCCTTTCTATGGGGGCAGTTCGTTCAGCATCACAGCGACGTCACAGCTGCGTCACTGATCCGCCGCCCAATAGAAGCGGAGGGGCGGAGATGAGCGGGACGAACATCCTGACCACCTCCTTCCTTCCGCATTGCGGGCAGGAGGCAGGTAAGGAGAGGTTCCTCGTTCCTGCGGTGTCACACGTACCGATGTGTGCTGCCGCAGGAACGAGGATCAACTTCGTTACTGCTGCAGCAACGATATTTGAGAATGGACCCCCATGTCACCGATGAGCGATTTTGCACGTTTTTGCAACAATGTAAAATTGCTCAAAGGTGTCACATGCAATGGCATAGCTAAAGCGGCCGGATGTGTGTCACAAATTCCGTGACCCCAACAAGATCGCTTGAGCGATGTCGCAGCGTGTAAAGTGGCCTTAAGTCTGTACAGTGTAGGGAAAAGTTTTACTTATTTAAGAGCGGAAGCAGGATAAACAAATAGCTGGGATGATTTAGAAAAACCTGCACTTGCAGGGACTTGGACTCCATGGCTCTTGAGGTCCCTTCCAATTCTACCTTTCTAGGAAAGTGTTCATACGCTACGTTTATGCCACATTTTTTCAGCACTTTTTTGTAGTGTAAAAAAACAGTGATTTAAAGAACCAGCAAAATCAATGTGATTTCTGTTTGCTCATGCATTTTCCTTGAAGATTTAAAGCATCAATACGTTTTCTCAAACCTGCAGCAGATCAATTTTTTCAGCAATTTTACCCATTAAAATAAAAAAAAAAAATTAAGAGAAAGCGCATAAAAAAAGCAAACAGATTACAATATTTTAGGCAGCAGTTTTCCTGCTAAAGCTCTGGTTCTTGATGCAGAAAAATCTGCTGCAAATACTTGACGTGTGAGCATACCCTTAGGGACCAATGATAAACATGTCCTGACAACTGAAAATGCTGGTGTTTTATTACATCTGTACCATGGTTTGAGCCCTATCTTTACACGGCAGAATGTAAAAAGACTAATAACAGCTCCTGCTCTGATGGATTCGGTCTATCTATACATTACCCAAACAGCAATTCATTTGAAAGGCCATATTGTAATGCTGTTTCTTGTCTGGACAGCAGCTGTTATCACCGTGTCACCATGAATATGAAAGACGTTTAGTATTGACTCACTGCGTACAAACCGTGCCTTACAGTACAGCAACAGATCATAATTTCAATCAAGCAACAGGCTTAGATCACAAGTGATCCACATAAGCCAGCGACAGCAAATACACAATTTCTCAGCTGTGAAAATCAAGAGGCCAAAAGTAGCAAGTCTCATCCTTCGGGTACATTCACACACCATTTTTTCTCATCCTTGTGCTGTCTTTTTTAACAATGTACAGCAAACTTCAGAATTGAATGGAACTAATAACACTTTTTTTGCTGATTTTGCAAAAAAAAAAAAAAAAAGAATTGGACAACGAAATCTAATGCTATTCTTTAAAATGAATGAAAAGGGAAAAAGATATTCACTTTCCATCCATTTTAATATATTCATTACTGAGTGACTATGTAAAAAAGGAAAAGTTTAGTTTTGCCTCGGCAGTTTTTAAAAACAGTTCTGGGAAAAAATAATGCAAAACTATACTAAATGAGAGAAAAACTGTCAATATTTGCAGATGAAAAGATAAATAAATGAAATGTGTGAACACAACTTCTAGATCATTCATTTTCATAAAAAAGCAATTTGAAAGCTGGAAAAAGAATATACAAAATATTGTAATACAGTAAATTACCCTATTTTCATAACTTCCTGTAGAAAACAGATCCTGAACTCTGCGGTTTCCACTGCTTAGATCCCTACACCATGTCCCTCTGCAATCTATGAGTAGGGAGTGGAACAGAGCCCTCACAGTATGCAGACACAGTGAGAGGAGAGAACAGAGCGGCGTCCGCACAACACTTGTGCTGGAGCCACAGAAAACACTCTGGGTAGAGTACAGCTGCGATCTGTAGCTCCGTTGACTGAGGTGGAATGGGATATTGGTTTGATAGATTGAGATTTTCACACATTGCAGTTTTCGCACTGACTGTATTCATCCGTATTCAATTGCACCCATACCAGTGTATGGGTGCAAGTGAAACATCGGATGCACTCAGATGACACCGGAGTGCAGTGCGATAATTGCAACAGCTGATAATGGAGGAGATTGGGACATTAGTCTGTCCCTCTCCTTCACAACTGTGATCCGATCGCAATATGGGAATCACAGTATAATGACACTTGGCTCACACTTGCAGCAGAGCAAGAGCCCGGGGGTCATTAGCATATCGTATCCGATGCTCTTGCATCGGATGCCATACGCTTGTGTGTCAACAGCCCAAGAGACAAAAAAAAAAATTGAATGGTTTACTTCTAGGCACTTCAAGGCAGTCCTGCCTCTTTATTAGGATAAAACTACTATGGTTTTATCCTGATAAAGAGTCTGGATTGCCTATAAAAGACGCACCAGACCATAAGACACCCTGGTTTTAGAGGATGAAAATAGGAAAATAAAATTTTAGACAAAAAATTTGGTCATAACACACTGTTATGGGACGAGGATCTGCTGCTCACACTGTTATGGTGGTAATGTTCCCAAATTCTGCACTAAGGTACCCCATCCTGGTAATGATCCTCCTGCCTTGTATATGATCCCCATCCTTGTATCTACAGTACAGACGAAAAGTTTGTACATCTTCTCATTCAAAGAGTTTTCTATATTTTCATGACTCTGAAAATTGTAGATTCACATTGAAGGCATCAAAACTATGAATTAACACATGTGGAATGAAATACGTAACAAAAAAGTGTGAAACAACTGAAAATATGTCTTATATTCTATGTTCTTCAAAGTAGCCACCTTTTGCTTTGATTACTGCTTTGCACACTCTTGGCATTCTCTTGATGAGCTTCAAGAGGTAGTCACCGGAAATGGTCTTCCAACAGTCTTGCTGGAGTTCCCAGAGATGCTTAGCACTTATTGGCCCTTTTGCCTTCACTCTGCGGTCCATCTCACCCATAACTATCTCAATTGGGTTCAGATCTGGAGAATGTGGAGGCCAGGTCATCTGGCGTAGCACCCCATCACTCTCCTCCTTATTCAAATAGCCCTTACACAGTCTGGAGGTGTGTTTAGGGTCACTATCCTGTTGAAAAATAAATGATGGTCCAACTAAATGCAAACCGTATGGAATAGCATACAGCTGCAAGATGTTGTGGTAGCCATGCTGGTTTAGTTTGCTTTCAATTTTGAATAAAACTCCAACAGTGTCACCAGCAAAGCACTTCCACACCATCACACCTCCTCCTCCATGCTTCACGGTGGGAACCAGGCATGTAGAGTCCATCCGTTCACCTTTTCTACAAAGACACGGTGGTTGGATCCAAAGATCTCAAATTTGGACTCATCAGACCAAAGCGCAGATTTCCACTGGTCTAATGTCCATTCCTTGTGTTCTTTAGCCAAAAAACAAGTCTCTTCTGCTAGCAGCTATTTTACCATGAAGGCCTGCTGCACAAAGTCTCCTCTTAAGAGTTGTTCTAGAGATGTGTCTGCTTCTAGAACTCTGTGTGGCATTGACCTGGTCTCTAATCTGAGCTGCTATTAACCTGCGATTTCTGAAACTGGTGACTTGGATAAACTTATCCTCTGCAGCAGAGGTGACTCTTGGTCTTCCTTTCCTGGGGCGGTCCTCATGTGAGCCAGTTTCTTTGTAGCGTTTGATGTTTTTTGACACTGCACTTGGGGACACTTTCAAAGTTTTCCCAATTTTTCGGACTGACTGACCTTCATTTCTTAAAGTAATGATGGCCACTCATTTTTCTTTACTTAGAATTTGTATTATGGCAAGAAACAAGCAGCTAACAGTCTAATCAGTAGGAATATCAGCTGTGTATCCACCAGACTTCTGTACAAACACAACTGATGATACCAACCCCATTTATAAGGCAAGAAATCCCACTTATTAAACCTGACAGGGCACACCTGTGAAGTGAAAACCATTTCCGGTGACTACCTCTTGAAGCTCATCAAGAGAATGCCAAGAGTGTGCAAAGCAGTAATCAAAGCAAAAGCGGCTACTTTGAAGAACCTAAAATATAAGACATACTTTCAGTTGTTTCACACTTTTTTGTTAAGTATTTCATTCCACATTTGTTAATTCATAGTTTTGATACCTTCAATTTGAATCTCAAATTTTCAGAGTCATGAAAATAACGAAAACTCTTAGAATGATAAGGTGTGTCCAAACTTTTGTCCTGTATTCTGTGGCACACAAAAAAACCCCGTTTATGTTCAACTTTCCTCACTCCAGCAGCATTGCTCATCTTCCTGTCTGTGTCAGCAGCAGCGCCGCTGACCTGTGTGGAGCCAGTCACCAATCCCTTCAGCATTGAGATGTCCTCCTATCTGCCTGCCCGCTGATGTGTGTGGAGCCGTGCGCACAGCGATGACCGCATGCCTGTGCGCACCGCTCAGTCTCCACACACAGCTCAGCGGCACGGCAGACAGGAGGACATCGCTTTGCTGCAGGGAAGTGACCGGTGAGTGTACCGTACTTATTCACTGCCCCCCGTGCTGATCATGTCAGCGCTGGCTTCAGCGCTGAGAGATGATGGGCGGGAGGATGCATACATATGAAATGAGCAGGCCCACGTGGTCATGGCAGGTGCTGCTACAGCCTGCTCATGCCCCCGATGACCCGCTCCACCCTCAGTCCCCGCAGCCATGCCCTACATTTAGACTATAAGACTTTCCCCCAACATATCGGGGAGAAAAAGTGCGTCTTATAGTCCGAAAAATACGGTATATGATACCTGGAAAACAGATAAACTTTGCATCTGTGAAGTTAAAAATAGATTACTAAGTTTGCAGTGGTGTAAAAAAAAAAAAAAAAAAAATATATATATATATATAACAAAATGTTAGATAGGTTTTCTTTTAATTTTAGTTTAAAGACTTCTTACAACTTCTAATCATCACAATAAATGCTGAAGTTGTGACCTTCCTTTAACATGGGAAGATGAATTGGGATCACCTTCCTTTCTACCCCGCTTCAGTGAAGGACACTGCTTCATGGATGAATTCAATGTTTCACAGAACCAATATTCATGTGAGCAGCATCTGAACCGTGAAGTTCATGAAATCAGATTATTGTTTTATGGTATAAATCAAGTGGCTTTTCCATCAATAGCAGATTGCCAAGATAGATAAATATCAACATTTCTGTTCTTGTTAAACAACACGCTCATTCAGCAGTCTGCAGCGCACAGTCCAAGACTTCAGAGGAATGTATTCAGGTTAGATGTTTAATAAAGTATGTTATTACTGCTGCGCTGGTCAAATCCATAAATGAAAAGGGAATTAATGGAAATGTGACTATCATCATACCAGAAAATAGGATGAAAACCGATTCGAAGATTTAAAGAAAGATGTAGGGAAATAATATATTATGCCTTTAGGAGACAAACCTTCATGATAAGTATACCAGATGCTGCTTTAAAAACTCTGAATAACATAGAATGAAGGGGAAATTGTGTAAAAGAAGCTGTAAAAAAATATATAATCAAGTGTTACTCAATGAATAACGAATCATCAGTCACACAGAAAATATTTACAAAAGAAAAAACATACAAAATTAAAATGACATGTAAAAATCAGGCTATGATTGGCTGGACCTGAAAAGTGATCTGCAAATATATCAAAAATGTTTTTACTTTCATGCCGTGGGCACATTTTTTTTATCCATAAGAAACCCTTTAATCAGTTTATGACCAGGTACCCGATTCCAGACCAGGCTCATTTTGGGGTTTTATCAAAAGATCATGGAAAAATTCCGTGTTTGGATATCAGAATCATTTTTGTAGCTTTATTTTTGCAATATCTGGGGCATTATTTTTAAGTCATTTTTATATATTTTTCCTGCTTGTCTACTTTTCACATTTTTTTTATGTATTTTACAGCAACAAAGAACCGCTAAAATGACTTTAAATTACTTTCCCCCTTTTTCTGGAAACAGCAATTATTAAAGGGTTTTTTTTTACATGCTTCTTTATTTTTATATATACACTGCGTGCAGACTTATTAGGTAAATAAGTATTTTGATCACATGATACGTTTTATACATGTTGTCCTACTCCAAGCTGTATAGGCTTGAGAGCCAACTACCAATTAAGTAAATCAGGTGATGTGCATCTCTGTAATGAGGAGGGACGTGGTGTAATCACATCAACACCCTATATAAGGTGTGCATACTTATTAGGCAACTTCCTTTCCTTTGGCAAAATGGGTCAGAAAAAAAGATTTGACGGGCTCTGAAAAGTCCAAAATTGTGAGATGTCTTGCAGAGGGATGCAGCAGTCTTGCAACTGCCAAACATTTGAAGCGTGATCACTGAACAATCAAGCGTTTCCTGGCAAAAAGCCAAAAGGGTCGTAAGAAGCATGCTGGGCAAAAAAGGCACAAAATAACTGCCTATGAATTGAGGAAAATGAAGCGTGAAGCTGCCAAGATGCCATTTGTCACCAGTTTGGCCATATTTCAGAGCTGCAATGTTACTGGAGTATCAAAAAGCATAAGATGTGCCATACTCAGGGACATGGCCAAGGTAAGGAAGGCTGAAAAACGACCATCTTTGAACAAGAAACATAAGATAAAACGTCAAGACTGGGCCAAGAAATATCTTAAGACTGATTTTTCAAAGGTTTTATAGACTGATGAATCAGAGTGACTCTTGATGGGCCAGATGGATGGGACAGAGGCTGATCAGTAAAGGGTAGAGAGCTCCACTCCGACTCCAGCAAGGTGGAGGTGGGGTACTGGTATGGGCTGGTATCATCAAAGATGAACTTGTGGGACCTTTTCGGGTTGAGGATGGAGTGAAGCTCTACTCCCAGACCTACTGCCAGTTTCTGGAAGACAACTTGTTCTAGCAGTGGTACAGGAAGAAGCCGGTACCGTTAAAAGAAAAAACATGATTTTCATGCAGGACAATGCTCCATCACATGCATCCAACTATTCCACAGCGTGGCTGGCCAGTAAAGGTCTAAGGCTATGTCCGCACTTTGTGTTTTCACCTGCTTTTCTGCAGCGTTTTGAACTGCAGTGTTTCCATGCCAAAATGCATACGTTTTGAATTTCCATAATAATCTATGGAAAATGACTTTTTCCTGTCTGCACTTTGCGTTTCCAAATGCTGAGTTTAATTTGCATAATTTGTAGCAAAACACATGCGTCCAAAGAAGCAGCATGTCAATTGTTTTTGCCATTTCTGCAGCGTTTTTATAACATTGAAGTCAATGAGAAGTTGAAAAAAGCAAGCAACATCAAAATTCCAGCGTTTTACATGCTTTTTAGTTGCAGAAAACATGCGCTTTTGGAATCAAAATAATGAAATGATATGTCCCTTTACACACACACGCACACATAGTACGACAATTAAATTAATGAAAAATATTATTAATGGATTGCTATTTTAGCGATAAATAGTATAAAACTACTATAATTATTTGAAATATAACTATTTTCGTTATTATTTCAATAATTATATATGTGTTTCTATTTTTTCCCTTTTTTCATTGTGTTTGACTGTTTAAACATTGTTTAGCAGTGTCTTTATGTTCAAAACGCATCTGTCTTAACACAATGGAAAAGCATGTAAAAAGCGCTAAAAATGTGGCTAAAACACGGTAAAAACGCATGCCTATTTACCGCGATTTAGTGGTCAAAAGCAACTTTGCCAAAAGCAATTTCTGCCAAAGGATGCATTTAGAACTGCAACTAGGACAACGCAAAGTGCAGACATAGCCTAAAAGATGAAAAAATAATGACATGGCCCCCTTGTTCACCTGATCTGAACCCCATAGAGAACCTGTGGTCCCTCAAAATGTAAGATCTACAGGGAGGGAAAACAGTACACCTCTCAGAACAGTGTCTGGGAGGTTGTGGTGGCTGCTGCACGCAATGTTGATCGTAAACAAATCAGGCAACTGACAATCTATGGATGGTAAGCTGTTGAGTGTCATCATAAAGAAAGGTGGCTATATTGGTCACTAATTTTTTGGGGTTTTGTTTTTACATGTCAGAAATGTTTATTTCTAAATTTTGTGTAGTTATATTTTCTTTTACCTGGTGAAAATAAACAAGTGAGTTGGGAATATATTTGTTTTTATTAAGTTGCCTAATAAGTCTGCACAGTAATAGTTACCTGCACAAACAGATATCCTCCTAAAATACATAAATCTAAAAAAAAAAAACACTCCAACTTCCAAAAACATTAAGCTTTGATATTTATGAGTCTTTTGGGTTGATTGAGAACATAGTTGTTGATCAATAATAAAAAAAAATCCACACCCCTGCAATTCTGTCAGATAATACTGAGTTTCTTCTTGAAAATGATTGCAATCACAAACTCTTTGGTATTATTATCTTAATTTTATTTGTCTTCAAAGTATTGGCACTGTTTGAAAAATCATGTGATGCTTCTCTAATTTGTGTAATTAACAGCTCCTGTAACTTACCTGTGGCAATAACTAAATCACACCTGCAGCCAGTTGACATGGATTAAAGTTGACTCAACCTCTGTCCTGTGTCCTTGTGTGTACTACATTGAGCATGGAGAAAAGAAAAAAGACCAAAGAACTGTCTGAGGACTTGAGAATCTAAATTGTGAGGAAGAATGAGCAATCTCAAGGCTACAAGTCCATCTCTAAAGACCTGAAAGTTCCTGCGTTTACGGTGCACAGTGTCATCAAGAAGTTTAAAGCCCTTAAGTTTAAAGTGGCTAACCTCCCTAGATGTGGAAGGAAAAGAAAAATTGATGAGAGATTTCAACGCAAGATTGTGCGGATGGTGGATAAAGAACCTCGACTAACATCCAAACAAGTTCAAGCTGCCCTGTAGTCCGAGGGTACAACAGTGTCAACCCGTACTTTCCGTCGGCGTCTGAATGAATAGGGACTGTATAGTAGGATACCCAGGAAGACCCCACTTCGTACTCCGAGACATAAAAATGCCAGGCTGGAGTTTGCCAAAACTTACCTGAGAAAGCCTTAAACGTTTTGGAAGAATGTTCTCTGGTCAGATGAGACAAAAGTAGACCTTTTTTGGGAAAAGCCATCAACAGAGTTTACAGGAAAAAAAAAAAAAAGAGGCATTCAAAGAAAAGAACACGGTCCCTACAGTCAAACATGGTGGAGGTTCCCTGATGTTTTGGGGTTGCTTTGCTGCCTTTGGCACTGGACTGCTTGACCGTGTACATGGCATTACCAACAAATTTTGCAGCATAATGTACGGCCCAGTGTGAGAAAGCTGGGTGTTGTGAATGTTAGTTATGTCTTGGCTGCTGGGAGGCTCCCTCTGGTGGCCAGGAAGGGTTTGGACAGAGACCAGGTGGGTTGTGCAGTGGGTGTTTCCTTTCCTAACTCTCTGCTTATTTAAGTCCTGGTCTGATTGCAGGCTGTTGCCGGATGTCAGTTGTTCTTTGTATCTCCAGCCTGCTTAATCCTGCTCTAGATCACATCCACTCCAGATAAGTTCTTGCTCTTTATTTATTGCCTGGTTCGTTTGCTTATCTGGGTTTGTCATTTGTTGTGGTTGGTTTCAGTTTATTTCCTTCCAGGGATTTTCCCCCTCAGTGGATTGTTGAGGAACTCCCTGCAGTTCTGTGTGGATTATAGCTCCTTTGGGTCCATGTGTTTATGGCTTGTTGAATTTGTTATAATTCTTGTTTTCTGTTCATTGGTATGACAAGGGCACCTGGTATAGGGCGGAGTTCAGATCGAGCGACCTGAGGGCCTTTTTGTACTTTCAGGAAGTTGGTATTTTGCAGGGTTTTTCTCTGGCTACCATCAGTCCCTTTCCTGTCCTTTCCTATTTTAGTCAGCGGGGGCCTCATCTTTTGCTAATCCTGTCATCTACCTGTGTATTGTGTTTTTCCTATATCACCGCAGTCTTTGAATGTGGGGGGCTTGCTATTCTTGTCTATTTTCTGAGGCAGAGAGTTATTCATCTTTCCTTCCTTTAGGATAGTTAGTTCTCCGGCTGGGTTCGCGGTGCACAGGATGTTAGTTCACCCCTCGGCTACTTCTAGTTGTGTTGGTTAGTAATGGGATGGCGGCCAGATTAGTTGCCAAGGCTCTTGTCACCTTTTTGCCAATGATTTGTGGTGATCTTCCATGGTTCCGGATCATAACAGCTGGGTCTTCCAGCTGGACAATGACCCAAAATACACTTCAAAAAGCACTAGAAAATGGTTTGATAGAAAGCACTGGAGACTACTAAAGTGACCAGCAATGAGTCCAGGCCTGAATCCCATAGAACACCTGTGGAGAAATCTCAAAAGACAGTTTGGTATATTATATATATATATATAATATATATATATATATATATATTATATATATATATGTATATATATACACATATATAAATATACACACATATACACGGACATATATATATATATATAAATAATTTTATTTTTTTAACATGCTTTTTTTACGGTGCCTCTCTAAAATATTATATATATGGTATGCACCATGCCCCTCGTGGTTTAAAGGAGAAAGGATAGTAAAAGCTTCACAAGCTCTTTCTAATCTGCATACACAGAGCTAATTCAGTGCTGGGTATACGGCAATCAACATAAGAAATTAAGTCTGCCTTCTCTGCAGGGAGTCTAGCTGTGTCTAACAGACAGATCCGCTCACATAGCGAAAAGGTACCGTCACACTAAGCAACATCGCTAGCAACATCGCTGCTGATGCACAACTTGCTAGCGATGTTGTGTGACATCCAGCAACAACCTGGCCCCTGCTGTGAGGTTGTTGGTTGTTGCTGAATGTCCTGGACCATTTTTTAGTTGTTGCTCTCCCGCTGTAAAGCACACATCGCTGTGTGTGACAGCGACAGAGCAACAACTAAATGTGCAGGCAGCAGGGAGCCGGCTTCTGCGGACGCTGGTAACCAATGTAAACATCGGGTAACCAAGAAGCCCTTACCTTGGTTACCCCATATTTACCTTTGTTACCAGCGTCCGCCGCTCTCAGCTGCCAGTGCCGGCTCCCTGCTCTCAAACGTAGCTGGAGTACACATTGGGTAATTAACCCGATGTGTACTGTGGCTAGCAGTGCAGGGAACAGGGAGACGGCACTGGCAGTGTGAGACCGGCGGATGCTGGTAACGAAGGTAAATATCGGGTAGGGCTTCATGGTTACACGATGTTTACCGTTGTTACCAGCATCCGCAGAAGCCGGCTCCCTGCTGCCTGCACACGTAGCAGAGTAGACATCGGGTAATTAACCCGATGTGTACTGTAACTAGGTGTGCAGGGAGCCAGCGGTGTGCACTGGTAACCAAGGTAAATATCGGGTTGGTTACCCGATATTTACTTTAGTTACCAAGCGCAGCATACTTCCACGTGTAGCGACGCTCCAGCGATCCCTGCCAGGTCAGGTTGCTGGTGGGATTGCTGGAGCGTCGCTTAGTGTGACATCTCACCAGCGACCTTCTAGCAACTTACCAGCAATCCCTATCAGGTTGTATCGTTGTTGGGATCGCTGGTAAGTTGTTTAGTGTGACTGAGCCTTAAATGTGGCTGATGTACAATGCAGTGACATTTTTGAACGTCACTGCAAAAAGAACAAGGACCGTCCAGAGGTTTAGGCTATGTTCACATGTTGCAAACAATCTGCAACAAAATCTGAATGTTCTGGCAGAAAAAAACATTGAAGCAGAAATAAGCGTTTTTGTCACTTTTTTTGCCACATTTTTTTTGCATTGATTTCAAAAAGGAGAAAACACAGTCTTTTAAAAACACAGAAAAAATAGACATGCTGCTGATTTTTTCTGCAACCAAATCTGCAAGGGAAAAAAAAGCACAGCACTTCAGGATTATCAGATATTTTTCCGACAAAGATATCCTTGCAGATTTGTGAACATCTGCAAGAAAAAAAACACAGGAAAAAATTAGACCCGAACGCAACGTGTGCACACAGCCTCAAAATGAACCTGTTGAGTGCAATATGCACCCAGAACCACGAGCAGTATCGGGTGTATATTGCTAATCCCTGCCTAACTGTCCCTGTATACCCTAGTATAAAAAACAGATCTTTAGAAAATATATTTCTACAGATTGTTTACTAAATACTAATGAGCACAGGGACTAGTCGCAGGAGCGTTAATTCCCTTGGCTAGTGGCCCCACATAGCATGTTAGCACATCCCCGTGGGCGTACTAACATGCTAATTAAGGCGCAGCAACGCCACACATACCTTACTCTTAATGGCGGCCAGTGGAGAATGGATGCGCACTACGCATGATCCAGAGTCCTCAGCACTTCCAGTCATGCACACCATACCTCACTGGAGCCGGGAAGCTTACACCCGGCATCAGTTTAGTGCACATGATCGGAAGTCCCGGGGAGAATGAATCATGTACAGTATGCATCCATCCTCAGCCTGCTGCCATCGAAAGTGAAGTATGTGCGGCGTCGCTGCGCCGTCATTAGAATGTGAATGCTATGTAGACCACCAAGGGAAGTAATGCTCTAGCGACTAGTCACTGGCCTCATTAGCATATGATAAACAATCTTTAGAAATACTTTTTCTAAAGATTTATGTGACTGTTGTGAGGTATCGACCGGCTGTATTACAAAGGGCCGGTATGTTTTGCAGAAGCGTGGGTGCTCTGCAATGTGAAGTTGGCTGGGACCTGTGGTTCCACAGGATTGCATTACATGCAGAGCCATGGAAGGGTGTGTGATGCTGATTACACACTCCTTACCACCTGTGGGTGTGGCTCCAGGGGTTAAAGCAATCCTGTCTCTGAACCTGGGTAGAGTGTGTCTAGGGCAGTCTAGGAAGAGGCTGGTTCTTGACTTCCAGTGTGTGTGCTGGAGACGGGGAGAGCAGAAGCAGGGTGTTTTGCTCTGCTCAGGAGACCTTCTCCTGAAGGAAGGGGCTTTTAGGTCCATGTGCAAAGCCTGGCTGGAGCCAGGGGAACTTGGTAAGGACACTAGCCGCCTTCAGAAGAAGGTAACCCGGATTGGACTTTGAAGATAAAGCCAAGTACTGACAAGGGTCAGTGACACGTGTGAGGAAGTCCAAGAGTGTGTGGACTTTAGATTATGTGTTGGACTTTGAGGATAATGCCAAGGCATGGCATCTTTCTGTTATGGGACCTAGTATGGTTTATTTGAGCTGTTAATAAACCATATGGTCTGTTAAAGAGGCAAATTGTTCCGGTGTGCGTTAATCCCGATACCCGAAATGTGGCCCCCCCATACACTCGGGGCCCACATCGTTACACTGTATACAAGGAGTGTTTGGCAGGAATTGCTAATATGCACCCAGAACTGTTCGTGGTTCTGGGTGCACATTGCACATGACAGGCAGGTTCTCTTTAATGTCTATAAGCACTACTTCAGTAGTAATCTTCTTATAATGGTTGGATTTTGTATTATTTTCCTTAACCACATTATCAATTATTATAATCTATAAGTTGCTAATAGACATGGGCGGATCAATTTGCGGGACTTTGGATCAGTATGCTCTGGCCACTGGACAGTAGGCTTGCAAATCTCTTACCCTTTGAGATATCCGGTGAGCTTTTGATTAGATGAGCTAGCACAAAGTCATAATGGTGGCATGACGCACAAATCATGTCTCGACAGCCCAGTTAATCAATAGCTGCGCCAAGGATCCAGGAATAAGAGGTTTGACGATCTCAAGTCTAGCGATTCCAGAGCACTGACAAGGCCAATGGACTGGAGTCCAGATAAACAATCCACACATTTGTAATAACAAATATTGCTCAACCTAAAAAGAATCTGTATGCAGGCTTTTGCTACCTCTTGTCAGAGCAGCATGATGTAGGCAAAAAGACCCTGAATACAACTTATAACTTAGATTACTGGGTGAAGCGGTTCTGACTCAATCAGTTTTTCGAGTTAGCAAGGCAGCAGAGCTGAGAAACTTGCTCTCACCCACACTTTATGTACAATATCTATAGACAATGACCTGCTAATTATAGGAGGGGGAGTGTGACACTACACGGCAAGGAATAAATGTAGTCCTAGCAAAGATAAGCTATGGCTGCTAAAACAAATCACTGCAAGACAATAACTCCAGGCAGCTTGATAAGAGAGACATTGCTAAAATCTGTGTTTTAACCCCTGCAGCATGTTGTCTTCAGATTGCGTAGAAAAAACTTGCTGACCGATTCCCTTTAATGAATGATTATGTCCTTAACTGGTTTATACTGTATGTACACTGAATTGCATACTTATGATCATTTGCACAGTATTATTTAAAAAAAAAAAAAACTAAATTATTTAGCATATAAACTTCTAGTCTATACCTGGAGGACAAATGCTTATCAGTATAGAAAAGCATGTCACAGCACAACAAGGTTTTTGCTACTGAGGGTAAAACATGTGTTCTTTACTAATTTGAACATGCTGATTCCAAATATGAACTCAGAATTTGCACAGCACGTCCAGATTTTGAGTTATACTTAGAAAAGGCCATACGCCTATTCAGGCATTGTTAAAGATATTCTTACACACATGTCATGGAAAATGGTGTCTGCTTCTGTACTGATGTGAATGGGCTTATGCTAGAGTTGGGTTGTAGACATTTTCCAGATCAATGGAGACTGTTCATAGACTCTAGTAAAGCAAGCTTGAAAGCTGTTCTGTTGCACAATGGCAATGAAAAGCCATCTGTCCCCATTGCACATGCGGTTGGAATGAAAGAGACCTATGCTTCTATGCAGATCATTCTGAAATTGATTAAATATTCAGAACATCAATGGAACATTTGTGCTGACCTCAAAGTTGTTGCACTAGTCCTTGGTTTGCAGTTAGGTTACACTAAGCATATGTGCTTTCTGTGCCTATGGAACAGTCGAGATGACAACAACCATTATAAAATTAAACGGTGGCCCAATAGAGATGAACATAAGATTGGTAAGCACAATGTTCAACACAAATCACTTGTCGATCCACTTAAAGTTTATCTTCCACCTCTTCACATTAAACTAGGACTAATGAAAAATTTTGTAGTAGCAATGGATCGTCAAGTGAATGGATTTAAGTATCTGAAGGAAAAGTTTAGTGCATTGAAAACTGAGGCCAAACTCAAAGCAGGAATCTTTATTGGTCCTGAAATCCACCAACTAATCCATGATGAAATCTTCAAGAAAGAACTCACCCCACTTGAACTAACTGCATGGGATGCATTTATAGTAGTAGTTCAAAACTTCCTTGGAAACGAAAGAGCAGAAAACTATGCTGAACTAATAGACAATATGCTTCAAGCATTCGAAATGCATGGTGCCCGAATGTCATTGAAAATGCATTTCCTACATTCACATCTTGACTTCTTTCCTCCAAATATGGGTAATGTCAGTGATTAACATGGTGAGAGATTCCACCAGGACATTTCTACTATGGAAAAAAGATACCCAGGTCGCTTTAACCCCAACATGATGGGCGATTACTGCTGGTTTTTGCAACGGGCCACTAGGACCACTCACAAGCGCAAAAGCAAGTGCCTGAAGCACTTTTAAAAGTACTCTGCTGAGTTCAAGGCGATTTCTTAAGCTACTATAAGTGATTTTTAAGTTTTTTGGTTTATTTACCTATACTTCTTTTTCAATAAAAATGATAATACATGTTGTGAAACTGTGGGACATAACGATTCTGTATCTTTATTAATTGCTTATTTTAATTTTCACAAAAATTGGAATTACTTAATATCCTGACGTGCTACAAAAAAACTAACTTCAGATTTGGATTCAGCGCATTCGATTTAGTATAGCGCACATGGTTTTTGCCAAGTAGCAGACAAAAAGTGTTTATTTGTTGTGCTGTGATTTGGGCATAAGAACAATCCATAAAACGATGTAAATTCTTTATAGAAAATTTAATTCATGCGATAATATATTATTTGGTATGGGCATGTGCTAAATATTCATGACTGTGTGCTGGAATTTTTATTTCAAATAAATTATATATAAAAATATATTTTAAAGTCTCCTTGCACATTTATTTTATCCCACATCTTTATCTATCCCCTTTTTATTTTACTCTAAATAAAGAATATTTATTCAGATCACCTGTGAAGACCGGATCTTTATTAGAAAATACAGATCTCCTTATGAACAGTATAATGTGCAATTTGAAATGTAAAAGAAGTGCATGACACTGCAAACAATTTTTAATACTTTTCTACCAAAGGTGACACAGTACTGTGTAATCCTCATTCAAGAGTTTTAACCTTCACTTGGCTTATGATTGATATACAAGTGCATCTCAATAAATTATTATATCATCAGAAAGTTAAATTATTTCAGTAATTCAAAATACAAAAGGGAAATACACAGATTATGTAGAGTCTTTACAAACAGTGATCTATTTCAAATGTTTATTTCTGCTAATGTTGACGATTATGGCTTACAGCGAATAAAAACTCAAAAGTCATTATCTCAGAAAATCAGAATATCTACCACAAAACACCTGCAAAGGCTACCTAAGCATTTAAGATTGCCCCTAGTCTGGTTCAGTAGGCATCAAAATCATTATGAGGACTGCAGACTTGACAGATGTCCAGAAGGCAGTCCTTGGCACAATCCACAAGGAGGGTAAGCCACAAAATGTCATTACTAAAGTAGCTGGCTATACACAGATACATGCTGTATCCAGGTATATTAATGGAAAGTTGAGTGGAAGAAAAAAAAAGTGTGGTAGAAAAAGGTGCACAAGCAATCGGGATAACCACAGCCTTGATAAGATTGTTTAGAAAAGACCATTCAAAAATTTAGGGGACATTCACAAGAAGTAGACTGCTGTTGGAGTCAGTGCTTTAAGAGCCATCACACACAGACGTATCCTGGACATGGGCTACAACTGTTGCATTCCTTGCGTCAAGCCACTCATGACAAATAGACAATACCAGAAGCGTCTTACCTGGGCAAAGGAGAAAAAGAACTGGACTGTAGCGCAGTGGTCCAAGGTGTTGTTTTCACATTAATGTACATTTTGCATTTCATTTGGAAATCAAAGTCCCAGTCCAGAGGAAGAGTGCAGATGCACACAATCCAAGCTGCTTGAGGTCTAATGTGAAGTTTCCACAATCAGTGATGGTTTTGGGAGCCATGTCATCTGCTGGTGTAGGTCCACTGTTTTATCAAGACCAAAGTCAGCGCAGCCGTCTCCCAGAAAATTTTAAAGCTCTTCTGCCGAGAAGCTTTTTGGAGATGGAAATTTCATTTTGAGCAGGACTTGGAAATTGTCGATACTGCCAAAAGTACCGATATCCGGTTTAATATCCACAGTATCACTGTACTTGATTGGGCAGAAAACTCATCTGACCTAAACCTCAGAGAATCTATGGGGTATTGTCAAAAGGAAGACGAGAGACACCAGACACAACAATACAGACGAGCTGAAGGCTGCTTTGAAGCAACCTGGGCTTCCATAACACCTGAGCAGAGCCACAGGCTGATCGCCTCCATGGTATGCCGTATTTATGCAGTAATTCATGCAAAAGGAGCCTCAACCAAATATTGAGTGCATTTACTGTAAAAACTTTTCAGTAGGCCAACATTTCTGAGTTTAACATTTTTTATATTACTGTGTTGTAGGAGATGATCATTCTAGATAGTGTAAAAAAGGCTCTGTGGCAACCAAACTGCAACATATGTTACAGAGAGACTGAGGCTGGCTTCACACATCCGAGTTTCAAGGTCAGTGTTTGTACCACAATTTTGAGTCTGGCCATGAATGTAGACTATGGAACGCCTTCACAGTTCTCAACCCGCTATTAGATGCCACAACAATGGTACTATATGACTGACAACACAAAATTCCCTTGTAATGTGAAACTGCATGGACTGTGAGCACATCGCTTTGCTGTACGCCTAACATCGAAGACCTTTTTTCAGCTTATAAGTTTTTACTAACCTACCCTCCTCCATATGGCCTCCATACATGAAGCCCAATGTGACAGGTGTCTTACTTGTTATGACAGCTGTTTTCAATGGTGAGGAGCTGCAGGATTAGTTCTTTTTCCTGACATCATGACATTAAAATGGATATTTAAAAACTTTATCCATTAGTTCAAGATTTTGCAGTCACAGACATTTGGGCTGAATGTTTTAAAACTAGTATGCAATACACCTCCAATGACGATTACGGAAAGAATGACAGCAGGTACTGATGGACATCTGTATCCATTTTTTGGCTGGAATTTGTGATATTTCTGATGTGGTAATACTTTACAACAGGAATTTAAAGATGTTTCCCATGATTTAAAAAAAAACAAAACATGCATACACCTGAATTTTGTCTTTTTTTTTTAGCAGTCTCCTTAATTACAGTGTGCATCATTGGTTTATATCATTCTCTTGCTAAGGTTGGGCGTTGGGCAGGTCCTTAGATTGTCAGTCACCACTCCTAACTTTTCCAAAGTCAGACTCTTTAGGGAAGACATGTATGAAGTTGATTATCTCGGGCTCACAAATAAATTGTAGAGTCAAATATTCATGCAAAGGTTCTTTATCATATTTATAGTAACAGAGTAACCTATCTTGGTTAAGAACAATATTTCGGCCTTGCGGCATTTCTCAAGGTTTCTAAGAAAAAGTTACTTTGAGGAGTATCTCAATCAAGCTGAAACAGTTTGCAGGCTCCAAAGCTGAAAAGATAAGGGGTTAGACAGATGAAGTCTGCTCCTTGGGTGCTGATGTAAAGTAAATATGGGGTAAAAAAAAAATATTGTTAATTATTTTGTGTGACTGAACTCTTTGGTTTAAGGGTACAAAAATTAAAAATGGGAAAATTGCTAAATTTTCATTAAATTTCAGAATGTTTCACAAATAAACACAAACAATTTAAATTTACAACTAAACATGAAGAACAATATGTCACGAAAAACAACCTTAGGATCACTGGGATCCATTAAAGCGTTCCAGAGTGATTACCCCATGATGTGACACTGTTCAAAAATGACAAAAATTGACCTGGTCATGAAGGTGAAAACAGCCTGGGTGGTGAAGAGGTTAATACAAAATATTGAAGTATTTAGATATAACAAGCTCTTGGTAAGTTATTATTATGCCGCTAAGAGTTTTGAAGTGTATCTGGACCTGACAGGTCTGATTTAAGAGAAAACTTAAATTCAAGCTGTTAACATATCATAAGAGTTTCACCATCAATCACACTGTCATTAGTTTTCTCCACTGGTGTCATGAAGAGATCAATTCTATAGTAAATAAAAAGATCTTATAAAAAAAGAAAATCTATATTTCTTATACAGGCTATGAGAAAGCATAAGCTGTGGCCTGAAGGTTACAAAGGATAATTTGACTTTATCAGAAACCAATCCATCAAGTGAAAAATAAAAGTTTGGAAGTGAAAAGAAGACAAGTGTCTACATTTTTTAACTTTATTAAAGTACATTTTCAGGCCTGCATTAATTAATAGTGGTGTTTAAGGGTCTAAACTATAAGCATTTGGATTGTGCTTGTTTCCGGTTGTTGATATGGGATGGTTTTGTCACTTTTAGCAGCCCCTATGTCAGTAATGTTGTTGGAAGAGCTGCTGTGCCTAAAGGATTACAGTATGACACAATACATGGATATAGTTTGTCTTGTGGAGCATAGGGCTAAAAATGTACTCTGCCTTAATATACAGTTTTCTTAATTCTATTAATGAAAAAAATATCATGTCAATTCTAAGCAGCAATCTCACTAGGATTTCACGTTTCTGAATAATACATTATTAGGCCTCTGTCACACTCATGTGAAAATCACGCATGTGCCGCGATATACGTATTTTCCTTGCGTGTTGCGTTAGGCAAGTACGTGTCTCCGGTACATGCGGGCCATGTGTGTTCTACATGTGCTATCCGCGATAACACATGGAAAATCGGCAATTTACATACTCACGTAGTCCTTGCTGCTGTCCAGGGTACTCATCTTCGGCCCCAGCCCCGCCCAGTCCCAGTTGACGCTGCCTCCGGCCGAGCGGAGGGGCGGAGATTAGCGCCCGTGACATCACACCCACCTCCTTAACACACTCATAATGAGCAGCGGATGGCAGCAACTGTTTGCAGCGTTAGATTATGCAGGGCTGAAGGAAGTGAGTATGTGTTTTTTTAATTTTAAACTAATGACACGTGTTTCTCCGGCGCGTGTCACATGGGACCGCATCCATACTATATCTGTGTGGTACATGTGCGGGTCGTGTGACACCAAAGATGCCGGAGGATACGTGGACATGTCGGCGTTTTTAAAACATGTACAAAACGTACAATCCACACGGACACGTTCCGTGTGGATTTACGTTAATGTGCCTGTTACAACATTGGTGTACGTGTGTACATGTCTCTGGTACGTGAAAAAACTGCCAAACACGTATCGGAAGCACGAACGTGTGACAGAGGCCTTAGGCAGAATATGATAGGACAATTGTATAAATACAAGATTGATGGAGGTGATAACCGCAATTCTGAGCAGCTATAAGAGATACAGATAAAATAATGAAATATTTCTATTAACTATTTTACATTATTAGGGTACGTGCCCATGATCAGGACACGCAGTGTCCTGAACACGACGGGTTGTGACCTGCCGGGCTGCGAATCTCCTCCGCAGGAGAACACAGCTGCTCGTGCCCACAATCCGGTCTCGGGCAGTTGCGGACTCTCTTCTGTTCTCCCTGCGGAGGATGCTTCCGACTCCAGAGCAAACAATTGACATGCTGCGACTCAGAAAGTCGCAACGCTGGTCAGTGTTTGCTGCAACAAGCACAGTGCGCATGGGATTTCTAAAAATCCCATCCACTTTGCTTGTGCTGTACAACGCAGCGTTTTGGACGCAGCTGAAGCATGCTGCGTCCAAAATGCTGTGAAATGGGATTGCGGGCACATACCCTAAGAAATTTGAGCTTTTTCTATAAAAAAAATTTCCTTATCACTAGACCTTAAAATAGTCTTTGAAGTAGTAATTAGAATGCACATATTAATGTTGATGGTGTTCTAAAGTACTTACAAAGGCTCCTGATATAACAATAAATTTTCGATATTGTTACAAACATCAGTGGGTGATACACCATGGCCAACACCTCGCACATTTTATTGCGGTGTACTAATAAAAAAATAATCAACATGATATTCAAAATGTTAACGAGGGTAAAATATGACATCTTAATCACTTGTAAGCACGTTTTAGATAAGGAAATTGTGATCACATAACTGTTTTTGATCAACAAGTGAGATATAGTGCCTCCAAATGGAGGGGAAAAGTTGACAAACTGTAGGCCCAAAAAGGGAATACAAAGATCCAAGTGTGAAAGGGGTGGGGGGAGAAGGACAGACCTTGAGGGGAGAAGTCACTGAAGGAGAGAAGGAGTTTGTTGGCATTCAAGGAGGAGTCATTAAAGTACAGGGATGTGTACTTGGGGGAAGTAGACCATACCAAGGAAACATTACAGGCGACACCAAGATAGCATAACCAGGAGACACTATGGAAGATGCCAGTGAGCAAATGACTGCAAATAGAGATATGAGTTTGTGAAGGATTCCTTTCTAGTAACTATGACTATATGGAAATGAGCATAAGCTTTTGGAATTTATGTCTCTTTATTAATGGCTTCTTGCTTTATCAATTACATACTATGCATTTGATTCAGGTATGTAATTCTTTTTCCTACACACTTTTGTTGGTGTGCTTTCTTTGCTGTCCATACCCTAAAAACTACATAGAGATATGGTTGTGCTATATTCTTATTGGTTGATATTTAAAAAGCTGGAAGACAAGGAGCACAAATAAGGTCTTGTACAAAGTGGTACAAGAAGGGGAATACAGGTACAGCTCACCTTGAGGGGTTGTGCGAGTCACAACGAACTGTTACAAAATGAAAACACAGCTGCTGCAGCCCCAGGTATAGTCAAAGATTTAGAGGTGATGAAAGTGTTTAATGCCGTACTGCCGTGGATAAAAACAATCCAGGTATAACCAAAGAGTGATTCATTCTTCATCCCTGATCATTGGTTGATATTGGTATTGTCAATTGTAATATTTCTTGATGCGGTTATCATTCAGTATTCTTATTTTTTCTATATAGTTGTTGTTCACGATAATGCTATTTCTTACATACAATTATCAGAATATTTTGTGGACAATATAATCTACTGGTAGATACCTGGGGGGGGGGGCCTTTTTGCAGTAGGCTGAATTTTGCTCACTGCCTGTGCCATGCATGCTGGCGCAAACATTTTCGAACATTTGGCTCATTTTTGATGATCTACTTGTAATTTTAGACAAATATATTTTTCTAATGTCCGGAAAGTAACTTCTACAACCAAGATGGCAGACAGAAGAAAGACTAATGTTTTCTAAAATGCATAATTAATAATGTTTAAGAATTAAATTAAATAGTTTACTTTTTTCTGTTAACAATTTGATAGTTTCTTTAAGACTAGAGAAATATAGATAAAAGGAATTAAAAGAAATAGAATGTATGAATATTTTTTATTTTCTCTCCTTGTTTCAGGAGAATATAGCTCATTAAAATGGCCGCCATTTTGCGACACTAACAGAAACCTGTTCTAGAATATTATTAAAACAAAAGTACCGTATTTTTCGCACCGGACTATAAGACGCACCCTGGTTTTAGAGGAGGAAAATAGGAAAATAAAATTTTAAGCAAAAAATGTGGTCATGACACACTGTCATGGGGCGAGGATCTGCTGCTGACACTGTTATGGGGGTAATGTCCCCAAATTCTCTACTAAGGTGCCGCATCCTGGTAATGATCCTCCCTGCCTGGTATATACAGTATATGTCCCTCATCCGCTATACACCGTAATCCTGCCATATGGCCGCATCCTGCTATATACTGGCATGTGGCCGCATGCTGCTATATAACCCATCATGGCATATGGCCCCATCCTGCTCATAATATGCCCCCAACCGGCTCATAATATGCCCCCATCCGGCTCATAATATGCCCCCATCTGGCTCATAATATGCCCCCATCTGGCTCATCATATGCCCCCATCTGGCTCATCATATGCCCCCATCCTGCTCATAATATGCCCCCATCCGGCTCATAATATGCCCCCATCCGGCTCATAATATGCCCCCATCCGGCTCATAATATGCCCCCATCCGGCTCATAATATGCCCCCATCCGGCTCATAATATGCCCCCATCCGGCTCATCATATGCCCCCATCCGGCTCATCATATGCCCCCATCCGGCTCATCATATGCCCCCATCCTGCTCATCATATGCCCCCATCCGGCTCATAATATGCCCCCATCCGGCTCATAATATGCCCCCATCCGGCTCATCATATGCCCCCATCCGGCTCATCATATGCCCCCATCCGGCTCATCATATGCCCCCATCCGGCTCATCATATGCCCCCATCCGGCTCATCATATGCCCCCATCCTGCTCATAATATGCCCCCATCCTGCTCATAATATGCCCCCATCTGGCTCATCATATGCCCCCATCCGGCTCATAATATGCCCCCATCCTGCTCATAATATGCCCCCATCCTGCTCATAATATGCCCCCATCCTGCTCATAATATGCCCCCATCCGGCTCATAATATGCCCCCATCCGGCTCATAATATGCCCCCATCCTGCTCATAATATACCCCCATCCTGCTCATAATATGCCCCCATCCGGCTCATCATATGCCCTCATCCTGCTCATAATATGCCCCCATCCGGCTCATAATATGCCCCCATCTGGCTCATAATATGCCCCCATCCGGCTCATAATATGCCCCCATCCGGCTCATAATATGCCCCCATCTGGCTCATAATATGCCCCCATCCTGCTCATAATATGCCCCCATCTGGCTCATAATATGGCCCCATCTGGCTCATAATATGCCCCCATCCTGGTGTATGGCCGCATCCTGCTCATAATATGCCCCCATCTGGCTCATAATATGCCCCCATCCTGGTGTATGGCCGCATCCTGTGGCACATAAAAAAAATAAACGTTCATACTCACCTCACTTTACCTCACTCCCTGCAGCATCGCTCGTCCTCCCGTCTGTGTCAGCAGCAGCGCCGCTGATTGGAGCCATCCCCATTACCCTGCTGGATCGCGATCATCTCCTGTGTCTGTGCCAGTGTCCCGGCCGCTGCGTGTGGACACGTGCGCACAGCGCTGTGCGCGCCGCTAGTCTCCACTCAGCCGCCGGCACAAACACAGGAGATGATCGCGATCCAGCAGGGTAATGGGGACGGCTCCAATCAGCGGCGCTGCCGCTGACACAGACGGAAGGACGAGCGATGCTGCAGGGAACAGTGAGTACTGTACACTCACTGATTCACTGCTCCCCGCGCTGATGATGACGCGCGGCGAGCAGTGAATACAGCCGCACATGATCACTCCAGGCCGTAGTTGCCAGGGGTGATCATGCGACCCGGCTGTTTATCCCCCGCCCATCATCCCGCCCACCTGTCAGCGCCGGCTTCAGCGCTGAGGGATGATGGGCGGGGGATGGGCGTGCATATTAAATGAGCGGGTCCACGTGGTCACGGCAGGCTGCTACAGCCTGCTCGTGCCCCCGATGACCCGCTCCACCGCAGCACCCACATTCCCCGCAGCCACATTCAGACCATAAGACGCACCCCCCACTTTCCCCCAACATTTGGGGGAAAAAAAGTGCGTCTTATGGTCCGAAAAATACGGTATATGTTAGCAAATGCAGTCAAAAGCTCAGCTGTTGTGACGAGTAGCTAACCTAAGCTTTTTTACCCAAGTATTGGAGGTATCTCCATTATTAGATGAAAGAGACATGGTGGACAGACAGCAGTGAGAACAGCCTCTTCTTACCTCAATTTGCCCTAATATCGCCAATATTGGATCAGAAAGACAGGATGGACAGCAGTGAGAGCAGCCCCTTCTTACCTCAGTTCCCCAGCTGTAATTCCAGTATTACAGCAGAATGTTCACTGGAAGGACATCTTTCCAGACATGTAGGTAGAGGGTTGAGCTGCCTACTGCACATGCTTACAGGCATCTTATCCTATAAAGATTCTAGGGCAAGTTTCTGCCAGTGTAACAAGATGAGAGCCTATTTTATTATAAGGATTATCTCCTTAGGCAAAACAATTGTGATTTGCAAATTAAAACATAACCATGAATCATTAGAACAATACAGTGTGTACCATCACAGCAACGTTCCTAACCAGCACCTTTGCAGTGATCTATAATACCGCACCATTCACCCTCATGGGAGTGTTGGTGTTTTGAATTGTCAAAGTCTTCAGAGGAGCACAACGAGGTCTTAACAGAAAGTAGTTTACAATCCTTAGGCCTAAGACACATGGCATGAAAATCAGAGTGAGTGAAATACGCTAAAACATCGCATTCCACTAGAACCAATATTAACCTATGTGCCAGCACCCATGAGCGATTATTTTCTCAGCCCTAATCGGACTGAAAAAACAGTTGTAGCATGCTGCGGGTGCAATGTGATCTTTGTTTCTCTCACACCCATTCAATTCGATGGGGCGAGAGAAAAATCGCACTGCACATGCATTACACCGGTGTACTTCGAGTGCAGAGCGTGAATGGCAATAGCCGACAACGGAGGAGAAAGGGAGATATATCCCTTGCTCCTGTCCTTAGCACCAGCCCGCCCCTCTTCAGTGCCGTCCCGCCCTCCGCAGCTGTGGTAGTGACACTCGCATGACACTCGGCTCCCCTTATGCTGCCAGAGTATCATGTGAGGATCGCAGTAGTCCTCCGTGTGGCCCCGGCCTTAGTTAAAAGCTATTGGTCTTCTTTCTGCCCCTTTCTTTTGCAACCTACAGAAAATAGATCAGTATAAAATAGGGACATGTGAAAACAGTACCCTTTACATCAAAGAAACAATTTATGGAATATCAGAGCGCTTGACAACTTTTTTCTACCAAAGTTTTCAAACAATTTGATGGTTCTGCACAAACATCAATATCTAAAGATAATTGTAGAGCTTTATAAACATTGTATGCAAATAAATAAAGCATACATAAATGTTTGGTCCAAACAATCTGATGAAAACTTTTAATTCCAATTATAATCTTACAACAACTTTCTGCTTACTTTATGAAACATTACGAAAGCATCCTACACTTTAGCTATGGGAAAAAAACTGAATTTAATAGGCCGTTAATATCCTAAAGGCTTTTACAATAATTACACAGCTACAATGTGAACCAGAATTTATGAGGCTAATCACTGCCTAAAGTGCACATTTTATATGAGACTCTCTTAAGGCTGCAGCAAACTAACATAAGGATAAACTAGATAGCAGCAGTAATCATCTAAAAACAATACTCAAATTAACTTCTATAATATTTAATTTACATGTAGAAATTAAAATTACAAATGTAAAAAGGCTAAAGGAATAAAAGTAAAGTAATTGCATCTCTGCATGTTACGATACCCACAGCAAAACTTACCAAAAGTACAGATCATGCCAGCACATGTGTAGCCATACTGAAATATAATGCTTATATCAAATTCAACAATATTGCACATTGTAATTTTAAGATTTATCCTAATGCCTTTTAAATGGCAGACCTCTATCTTCCATTAGAAACATAGAAAATAAATTTGCTTGCAGAAAAAAAAAAAAGTAGACTAAAGGCTGCTTTACACGCAACGACATCGCTAACGAGATGTCGCTGGGGTCACGAAATTTGTAACACACATCCGGCCTCGTTCGCAACATCGTTGCGTGTGAAACGTACGAGCGACCGTTAACGATCAAAATTACTTACCTAATAGTTGATCATTGACGCGTTGTTCCTTTCCCGATTATCGTTGCTGTTGCAGGACGCAGGTTGTTCGTCGTTCCTGCTGCAGCACACATTGCTACGTGTGACACCGCAGGAACGAGGAACATCACCTTACCTGAGGCTGCCCGCAATGAGGAATGAAAAAGGTAAGCGGGATGTTTGGCCTGTTCATCTCCGCCCCTCCGTTTCTATTGGGCGGCCTCTTAGTGATGCCGCTGTGACGCCGAAGGAGGCAGTCCGCCGGTCACAGCGACGTCGCTAGGCAGGTAAGTATGTGTGACGGGGACTAACGATATTGTGCGCCACGGGCAGCGATTTGCCAGTGATGCAAAAACGACAGGGGTGGGTGCGATTGGCAGCAACATCGCTAGCGATGTGGCTGTGTGTAAAGTGACCTTTAGGCTATGTGCCCACGCTGTTTTTTTGCGGAAATCCAGTGGATTTTTAAAAAATCCTTAGTACAGCGAGTCCCCAACCATTTCTATGGCATTTGGGGAGTGCTGTGCCCATGCTGCATTTTTTTCCGCAGCGGAAATAATGCGGATTTCCCTGCGGAAAAATTTGCAGCATGTGAATTATTCCTGCGGATTTCTCTGCAGGGTCCCATACTTACCTGCCTTGATTGAAGACACCGGAGTCACTTCCTCCGGTGCAAGGGAACGCCAGGAGCAGGAGGTGGGAGGGGCCTGCAGGAGCTCTGGTCATGTGACAGCCAGAGCTAGTTTAGGCTCACCCACCTTCTCCTGCAAAGTGCCAACAGACACAGCCGGAAAGTGAAATGCTGCGTAATGGAGGTAAGTATGAACTCCCCCATCACTCAGCACTTGTTCTGCATTGAGGATGCAGTGCCGAAGCCATAGTACTGTATCCTCAATGCAGAATGACCGCAGCATATCCGCAGGACATTCTGCAATAAAACCGCAGCATGTAAACAGACAAATTTGTGCTGCGGTTTTCTGGGATCTACTACGGAATGTCCTGCGGATATATCCGCAGAACACTTTTCCCGTGGGCACATAGCCTTAAAGGCCAACCCCATATCAATCTGAGTACTTGCCCTGGTAAAAATAAAAATACTTACACTCACTTCCAGAGCCTTTCCAATAGTGTCGGCATATGTTTTCTCTTGTGAAGTTGTGTCACACAAGCCTACCCATTTACACAAATTAAATGTGTGACGCATCAACTTCACTCGAGACCTGGAAGAGCAACTGCTGACACTGCTGGAACGACACCGGCATCGGTGGTGAGTGTTTTTATTTTAACGGGGGTAAACCCCTAAATTGAGAAGGGGTTGGCAGAGTAGCAGATAACCCCTTTACAAGTAGACAAAACTAATGTCAAACTTAATTAATTCTGATGTATAACTCTTGTGCCTTAAGTGCAATGGGGATTACATCATATTTATATTGAATATATTTTTTTTTAAATAACTTTACAAAAACTTTAAATTATTAAGTGGGTACCACTGCTCATTGCAGTTATCTTTCTCTTAGTTGATATAACACACCGGAACCTTGAGACTGTAGGGAAAAGGAATATATACAGGGAAAGATCAAGTAATTTTGTTACAAAATGTAAAAGGCTTGGCAGAAGAAAAAAAAAAACCATGGTCTGCTGCTGTTTTTAATTACTCAATCCTAAAGATGAACAGTTTAATTCTCACTGTTAGTCCACAATCCAACCTAATTCTCACTGGCATCCAGTCTTCACTTCTGTGCCCAGCATCCTGAGCTACTCTTGTGCTTACTATACCATGTGACGTGATGAAATCGTGATGTATAGTAAGTACCAGAGGCACTAAGGTTAAGTAATAAATGACTACCGACGGACAACCAATGCTCATATCTGTTCAATCTGTTTAGGAATCATTAAGTATTGTAAGATGGCAACCGGCTACATTGTAAATGGCAGGTATGTACCACAGAAGTGGTGTAAACCTAGAGGTCCGTTCTGGTACTTGTATGGCCACATGTTTTTGTTAAAGTATTCACAGGTTTACAGATAGCTGGATAGATGGGTCTGACTATGTACAAACCCCCACCCATGGGTGAGTCTCAATTGATATAACGAGACTGTTTGTTTGGCACAGATCAGTTCGAAGAAGCCTCAGAGGGTGTGTGCACAGACAGGAGTCAGTGTGAAGAGGCTGCAGAACTGTGAAAAGAAGTATTAAAGCCTGTCCGAAAGGACCTTGTGGGAGACGAAAGGGTCCACTTAGCCTGACCAGGATCAGTATATGAAGGGTTGAGACATTTCTGAAAGATACTGAAGAAGTGTATCTGAACCTGCGTGGGCATACCTTGAGGTAATGGACATGGAATCTGTGTTTATCTATACTGGCCAGGATCAGTCGAATACTACTGTGGTGGGTATTCTAACTTGAGAGGGTGTATCATGAGGTAGCGGACATGACATCCATGTAGGCATACTGGCCGGGGTCATTGGGCTTCTTGAGTCGTGCATCCGAGCTTGAGGGGGCATACTGCGAATAGTACAAACTTGAAATCCAGGTATATGTTATGTTCCATTGGAGAGGTTTATGTATGGCATATAAACCTTTTAACTTTTTAATAAGTGCGTTCCTGTGCGCTACCTCAGACGCAGCCAAGTGAGTGAACCCATTATGTGAAGTGTCACAATATCTACATGCATTTTAGAGCACCTAAGCATATCATGTCAGTTAAGGCTTCAGTGTTGGAAATCTGTATATGTTCGTGCATTGCATGTAAGTATATTAATAGATCATTTCCTTTTTAAATATATCAGGAGAGAACACATTAAAATGCCTTTTGTTAAAAGTTAATTTGTGGCACTGCATCAAGGTGGAGAGGCTGAGAGAATGGATGGTTGGCACGGAATAAAAATGTGAGTTTCTACAAGCCAAGAGCTGTGACGTCTATTTTGGGTTCAGACAAGACTACAGTTGGAAAAATTAAGTGGCGCAGGTCACTTGAAATAATATTTTTACAATATAACTGACACAACTTCATTTATTACTGCTTTTAAAATGGTTTACTCCATGGACTGTACCCTATGCCAAAGCAGATTTTATATAACTATGTACAGATCAATAGATGTATATATCCCCAGGACAGATTAAGTAACAACCCAAATATTTAAGTGTCTAGTGTCTATAAAGGGTAACTCATTCTGCAAAAACAAAATATTTCTTCCATTACATTAAGAGGACAATAGTGGAATAACTGTCTGTCCTAGAAGGTAAATTTATCTCCCTATGAGTGAGATCAACAGTCTGAGGCTTTGTGTTTAGATGGGTAAACAACGAGCCAATTCTCGATTGAGTGATGGCCATCCTCACTCACTGGTAGTTAGTGGAACAACGACTACAATGCACAGGATAACTTCACTGCATGATGTGTGCAGGTACTCCAGGTTGAGTCATATGCAGTCTCTGAATGTCTCTCACAGGGCTTTAAAACAATGCTTTTGGGTGTAGTGTGTAAAAAAAACAAACCATACCCCGCCCCTCCCCTGGAAATGTTTATGGCTTGGGGTATGTGGGTGGAAACCCGAACTGGTGAATCATTGACTTCCATTATATTTGTTACTGGCGTTGAGATTTTTCAGAGCATCTGATCTGCTCAACTTGAGTAATGAACACTCAAGCATTTCAGTGCTCGAACATCACTGGTAGGTACGTTCAGGGTGAGGAGAAAAGTAATATATTAAAGGAGTTGTCCATGATTTAAAAAAATCTGTTTTTGTTCCCCATAAAACAGTGCCTCAACCATTGTGTGTGGTATTGCAGTTTAGTTATATTAATTTCAAAGAAGAAGACCTGCAAGGGTACCGACAAACCTGTATGCAGGTGTGGTGCTGGATTTAAAACAAAGTAGTCATGTTTTTCTAATCCTGTACAATCCTAAAATAAACCATGCCACGCCGAACCATCGGTGATGTGATTTATATTTTAGATTTGGCATTGAAAACATCTATGTTTTACTTAAAAAAAGGCTCTGGCATTTCAGATAAATACAAAGTTGAAAATGCAGCTGGGGCAAGGTGACTAGTCACAAAAATATGTAAAGTTCCTTGTGAAAGTAGTCACCCCCTTGGCTTTTTACCTAATTTGTTAGTTTACAACTAATGATGGGCGACTAGTAACTATTCGTGTTCATATTATTCATTACGACTCCTAATGTACGATTCCAGTATTCGTCACGAACAATGAAATGAACCTAATGCAAGTCAATAGGGAGACTGAGCTTTTTTTGTTATCATGATGAATACTAGGTAAGCATTATCCGAACATGAATAGTTGCTATTTGCCTGTCTATTTACAACCTGTGTTTAAATATTTTTGTAATCTATTTTGTGTGTCATGCAATAGTGAAATGAGAAAAATATAGGCACAAATTAAATAATGGGATAAAAAAAATAAAAATTGCCCTGTGCATATGTATTCACCCCTTTTTTATGAAGCCCTAAAAATATCTGTCACAAGCAATTACCTTCATAAGTCACATGCTTAGTGAAACAAAGTGTCCCATGATCTGCCAGTATATACATACCTTTTCTGAAAGGCCACAGAGCCTGCAACAACTTTAAGCTAGAGGCACCACTAACCAAACAATACCATGAAGACCATGGAAATCTCAAAAAAGTCAGAGACAAAGTTGTTGAGACGTAAAAATCATTGCTGGGTTCTAAAAAAATATTACAATCTCTGATGATCCCCGGGAGAACCATCAAATCCGTTAACATCACATGGAAAGAACATAGTATCACAACAAGCTTGTTACTCTCAGCCTGGGCAAGTAATGGCATTAATCAGAGGCAGCATAGAACCTGGAGTAACTGTCTATACAACCATAATAAGCCGTACACTTCATAGAACTAACCTTTATGGAAAAAGAGCCAGAAGAAACCCTTTACATACAAAGCCAAAAATTGGAAGGCTCATTTTGATTTTGCTAAAAGACATGTGGGAGCCTCCCCAAATATATGTTGGAAAGTGCTGTGGTTAGAAGAGACCAAAATTGAACTTTTTGGCCACCAAGGTAAATACTATGTCTGGTGCAAAACCAACCATGTCCATCACCCCAAGAACACCATCCCCACAGTGAAATATGGTGGTGGCAGCATCCTACTGTGCGGATGTTATTGGTCTGTAAAGACAGGGAAAATGGACCAAACCGAGGGAAAAATGATATATATAATGAAATACAGGGATATTCTCGAGTAAAACCTGTTTTAGTCTGTCAGTGATTTAAAACAAAAGGTGCTAAAAAGACAAAAAGGCGCAAACCTAGCATGTATATTGGTATGGTTATTTCCTGAAAAAAAGAGCATACTAGCTCTGAAACACTTAGAACTATGAACAAAAAACCTGGTCATTTCAGTGAAAATTCCTCTGAGCCGATCTGGCAGCACTGCATTACAACCCCTCTCTCCTGCTTCACTGAATGTCAGTGAATTAAGACAGATTCATCTTCCAACAAGACAATGACCCAAAGCATACTGCTAAAGCAACACTCGAGTGGTTTAAGGGGAAACATGACAATGTAATGAAATAGACTAGTCAAAGCCCAGACCTTAATCCAATTGAGAATCTGTGGTCAGACTTGAAGATTTCTGTTTAACAGAGGAAACCATCTAACCTGAAGTAGCTGGAGCAGTTTTGCTTTGAGAAATGGGCAAAAATCCCGTTAGCAAGATGTTGAAAAGTTCATAGCATAGTCTTATGCAAAAGCGACTTAAAGCTGTAACTTCCGCAAAATGAGGCTCTACAAGGTACAGACTTTAGGGGGGTGAACAGTGGTGCACACTGAAATTTTCATAGTCCTATTTGTTGTTTGCCTCACAGTTGCAAACATGTTCTTTACATGAACTGATGGAAATCCTAAAAATAAAAATAAAAAAAAAACAACTTGTGAACTTGTGTGTGTGTGTGTGTGTGTGTGTGTGCGCGCGCGTGTGAATACTGTACGTGCCTGCTTCTGCTTAACTGTTACGGTAGCCTGACAGGTCTGTCCTAATACACCCCCAAAAATTTGGGAATCTCTTTCTAGACATACTTTGTTACAGAAACAGAGGAACACGCTCGCAAGTGTGTTGAGAACAGTGTGTACTAAATAAAGCATGTGAATTAAGCCAGAAAACACAAACTAAATATAACAATGCTTTTCCCCCAACCATGGCTTTATAAGCACAGTACAAGTATTACTCAGCTGGCATCTCATGAAAAGGAAGGACTTCACAGTTATTCAGACCATGAACAATAACTACATTATGGATGAAGTTCTAAAGGAAATAATACTATAAGCAAAATCTATCGTGAGAAAAGTTCATAGATACCAAAGAAAATCTGACAAACTTGCCCGAAATCTGAAATATTTTGTGATGAAGACATGTTTCTAATAAGCAGATTATTCCTTTCAACAAAAACCCATTATGAGTATACTTTTGGTGGAAAACAAAAATGCTATTTGAAAATGTATTAAAAGCAGTACTTCATATTCATGAGTCTATACAGAAAATACAGAGCTCCATAATCCACAATTACAGCTGATCTCTCATTTATATTAACACATTCACTGCTGGGGCTGAGGTAGTTTGGAAACCTTTAATATGTGGTGGAAGGAAAGGAGATTCCTAAAAGTGTGTAAAACCAGGGACCGGCATGCCATGATGTCTATTTTGATGACGGCTGGATATTGTAGCGGAAATAATTAAAATTACACTTTGCCAACACAGTTGTTGGCAAATTCTTTTAGTAACCATGTTACTCAACCGATATACAGGTATGTAAAATGGGAACTGTACTTGCCATAAATCAATAGTCCAGGTGAGTGTAAGAAACTTTGTCAAGAACCTTATCGGAGAAACCTGCTGGATCTGGCCAGCTTCAGTTTCCTTGTACTTCCATCAAGCTCCAGAGGCAGCTAGAAGCCTTGAAGAGCGCTCAGTTCGGACAAGTGGAATGACCATGCCTCTGGTCTTAACTGTCAATCTAAAAGGGGTGAACCACCCCTCAACAAACACAAAGCCGGAAGGCAAAGGAGCAGTGTACCCCTGAAATGGGAACATTACAACAACCCTTTAATGACACCAGTCCTGCTCCATCACTGTGCTGTGGGTTTACTGAAACATTAAGTGATAGTTATTCATAGATGCCAACAAGAGGCAATGTTTTTGATTATAGTAATAAAAACTTAAAAAGGAGAGGAAAGAAAGTATACCAACAAGGGATCACCAGACACTAATTATAGCAAAATAGAAAATCTTTATTAAACAAAGCACATAGGCACATGGCCACACAGTGGTTCAAAAATAGGACACACAAAGTTTAAAAACATTTAAAAAAGCCAGACAGGCATAAGTAACTAGGTCAGAACCCTATAATCATATCATAAATAATGAATTAAATGTTTATATATAAATTTTGAGATTTTTAGAAATACATCCCCTGCCGATAACTAAAAATAACGTCAGGGTCTAAAGTAATAATTGCATGAGCTCCCCCTACAGAGTATATACTTCCGTCTAGGTATCCTGTATTTTGCTGTACTCTAAAGTCCAAAAGCGCAATAGACAAAATATACAGGCACCATTCAGAGTGTATTCAGATATCAATTCATCACAGAATCAAGCAATCAGTTGAACAATAGTACAGAGAATAATATTCCATACATAACGATGCCTGACACATTTAGGACATAGTAAGATCATATGCAACGGCACCCAGGGTATAAGTGATGAACATATGCAAACAATGTAATAGAAACAACACTTCAGGGTGTAAAAGGTGGTAGAGATATACAAAATCCTAAATGCTTAGCTGAGACTAAGGCTGATATGCCTCTCACATACACAGGCACACCTAGACTAATTATAGGAGGGAGGTGGAGGAGAGCAATTTCCCTGAACAAAAAAAAGCGGCGATACGCGTGGGTTTGGGGTGACCACGCCAGAACCCTTCCCCCTGCGCCTGGTACCTACTTGGGTAAATGCACTGGCATTTTACCCGCTTTTTTGTTCAGGGAAATTGCTCTCCTCCACCTCCCTCCTATAATTAGTCTAGGTATGCCTGTGTATGTGAGAGGCATATCAGCCTTAGTCTCAGCTAAGCATTTAGGATTTTGTATATCTCTACCACCTTTTACACCCTGAAGTGTTGTTTCTATTACATTGTTTGCATATGTTCATCACTTATACCCTGGGTGCCGTTGCATATGATCTTACCATGTCCTAAATGTGTCAGGCATCGTTATGTATGGAATATTATTCTCTGTACTATTGTTCAACTGATTGCTTGATTCTGTGATGAATTGATATCTGAATACACTCTGAATGGTGCCTGTATATTTTGTCTATTGCGCTTTTGGACTTTAGAGTACAGCAAAATACAGGATACCTAGACGGAAGTATATACTCTGTAGGGGGAGCTCATGCAAATATTACTTTAGACCCTGACGTTATTTTTAGTTATCAGCAGGGGATGTATTTCTAAAAATCTCAAAATTTATATATAAACATATAATTCATTATTTATGATATGATTATAGGGTTCTGACCTAGTTACTTATGCCTGTCTGGCTTTTTTAAATGTTTTTAAACTTTGTGTGTCCTATTTTTGAACCACTGTGTGGCCATGTGCCTATGTGCATTGTTTAATAAAGATTTTCTATTTTGCTATAATTAGTGTCTGGTGATCCCTTGTTGGTATACTTTCTTTCCTCTCCTTTTGAATTTAGTCTTACAGTATACCAGGAGATCCCAGTGGGTGGTGCCCTTCCTTTGTTTTGGTATAACTAGTAATAAAAACTTGATAATATTTGGATGAAGGATGTAACATTTCAACAGTATAAAGAAAAGAAAATAGATGGTGGTATATAAGAGCACAAAACATCATACCAACTATGCAAAGAGGCAGCAGTAAAATGTGTCCTAAATTATTCGACTCAAGCAAAAATTATAACAATCAGCTTCACAAAAGGAATTAAATTATTACTTCCATGTTGACAAGAGGAGAATACTCATTTAACTATATCATAGTAACACAAAAACGAAGAAAATAAACATACAAAAGCTAAAATTACAACACATAAAAGGGAAACCAAATATATTCGCTCAGCAATGTAATACCCCACCATTAATCCAAAAAGCAAAAAGACTAACTTCAAATTATATATCAAGGCTGTAATTTTCCAGACTTATTCAATGAAAATATACCATACAAGAACAAAGCACAATATAAAAAGATAAACATTGAGACAATAAGAACCAATATACCACAATATACAAAAATTAATGAAACCAGTTAAAGTAAACGCTAAGCTGATAGGGTCCTTTATCAGAATTTAATGTACGTCATGGTGAGGAAAAAAAAAATACTTGTCACGATGATTACTAACCTTTCATCTACTTTAGAGATGAACAAGTTTTTAAAATGCTGTGTATTTTACCATGAGGTCATTAGTGTCAATGTCTTCTTTTTGTGCCTAGAAAGGGGAGCACTGCAACTGTAGACCCGGAACACATGTTCAACTAGCTTGCTTGTTTTATTGTTTTTCTTTATTTTTAACCTAATTTGGCATACATAATGGATTCACTGAAAGCAATTCTCTACTAAACAGAATAATTGAAGAGCCCTTAATGCTTATCCTAATAGCCAAATCTAAATCTCAGGGCGAAGAAATTCTAAAAATGCTTTCAATTAATAGTTGTTGCTTAAGGTTATCTCTTTCATGCAAAATAACAAATGTTTCTAATAAATGGTAGGCACTAAACCTAAAGAGTATTGGATGTGTATATTAAAGGGGTTGTCTCAAGTTGATATATGGTTAAAATGGCAAAGCGTTTGAAAAAAAACACGCAACTTTGCATTTTATTTTTTTTAGATGGATAACAACAGAAGGATTCGTAATTACAAAGTATATAACTCATTGCTAAAGTTACCAGCTTGTAGTCTCGGAGTAACAGGGTTTTTAAGTAAGGAACTTGTGTCGCTAGCAGGTGCTATACTTTAGAGCCTGAAAGAGGCGGTCTGAGGTTGGCTGGATCAGTCTCAGTCCCCAGTGCTTCTTTTCTACTGCAGAGGTATAACTGATGGTGCTAACAGTCAGGGATAGCACACCGGTCCAACAAGTGGCGTGCCAATACCACTGGTGGGAACTGTCAAAATAAGTTTAGACAACCACCTTAAAACATCTATCCATACGCAGACAAGAGGACGATACTGTACACAGATTCTCTCTAAGTTAGGATTAAAGACTTTATCCACTACAGGTTCATGCTCCAAACTTATAATTCTGCTCTCCATCGGGCAAAACAAATCTACTTTACCACCCTCAACACAATACGACCTAACAATCCAAAACAGCTATTCGGTATCTTACACTCCATCCTGAGCCCTAAAATAAAGAACCCGGTCACCAACTTCAGCGCTGACGATCTGGCCATGTATTTCCTACAAATAATCAACCACTTCCATCAGGACATTTTTGCACAATCCTCTTGGAGCATGGATGCCCTTCCCTCCCGCACCTCATGATCACTTTCCAACTTTGTGACTGTCACAGAAGAAGCGACCAAGCTCCTTGCTTCTTTTCGCCCTACAACCTGCATCAGTGACCATATTCTCTCATCTCCTCCAGTCCCTCTTCCCAGCTGTCACTATGTATTATCTAAGATATCTAACCTCTGTCTTAAGTTTGGTATCTTTCCCTCTTCATTTAAACATGCCATCATAACTTTACTAAAAAAAAAAAAACAAAAAAAAAAACATTCCTCAACTATTACTGTGCTGCTAACGATAGACCTGTCTCTATCTACTTTTCATCTCCATACATTTGGAATGCTTGGTCCAGTTCCATCTAATCCACTATCTCTTAGATAACAATCGTATTAATCTAGTTTCCACTCTTTACACACTACTGAAACTGCTCTTACTAAAATGTCTCCAATAACCCATTAACCCCTTCACCCCCGGCCACTAAAACACCCTAATGACCAGGCCATTTTTTGCAATTCTGACCAGTGTCACTTTGACAAGTTATAACTCTGGAACGCTTCAACGGATCCTGGCGATTCTGAGATTGTTTTTTCGTGACATATTGTACTTCCTGACAGTGGTAAATTTAGGCCCATATTTTTTGCGTTTATTTGTGAAAATTTAGGAAAATTTGCAAAAATTTTGAAAATTTCGCAATTTTCAAACTTTGAAAATTTATGCCTAAAAATCTGAGAAATATGTCACACAAAATAGTTACTAAATAACATTTCCCACATGTTTACTTTACATCAGCGCAATTTTCGAAACAAAATTTTTTTTCGTTAGAAAGTTAGAAGGAGTCAAAGTTAATCAGCAATTTCTCCTTTTTCCAACAAAATTTACAAAAGAATTTTTTTTAGGGACCACATCACATTTGAAGTGACTTTGAGAGGCCTGGGTGACAGAAAATACCCAAAAGTGACCCCATTCTAAAATCTGCACCCCTCACTCTGCTCAAAACCACATCCAAGAAGTTTATTAACCCTTTAGGTGCTTCACAGGAAACAAAGCAATGTGGAAGGAAAAAATGAAAATTTTACTTTAACACAAAAATGTTACTTTAGCCATAAAATTTTAATTTTCACAAGGGAGAAAAGAAAAAGTGCACTCTACAATTTACTGTGCATTTACTCCTGAGTAAGCTGATACCCCATATGTGGTAAAAATCAATTGTTTGGGCACACGGCAGGGCTCGGAAGGCAAGGAGCGCCATTTGAATTTTTGACTGCAAAATTAGCTGCACTCATTAGCGGACGCCATGTTGGGTTTGAAGACCTTCTGAGGTGCCTAAACAATGGAGCTACCCCACAAATGACCCCATTTTGGAAACTAGAGCCCTCAAATAATTTTTCGAGATGTTTGATGTGCACTTTGAACCCCTGGGGGCTTCACAGAAGTTTATAACGTTGAGCCGTGAAAAGAAAAATTTTACCACAAAACTGTTGCTTCAACTAGGTAGCTTTTTTTTCACAAGGGTATCAGTAAAAAATGCACCATAAAATGTATTGTGCATTTTCTCCTGAGTACACAGATACCTCATATGTGGTGGAAAGTAATTGTTTGTGCGCATAGTGGGGCACAGAAGAGAAAGAGCACCATTTGACAGCAAAATTGGTTGGAATCATTAGCTGACGTAATGTTGCATTTGGAGACCCCCTGAGGTGCCTAAACAATGGAGCTCCCCCACAAGTGACGCCAATTTGGAAACTAGACGCCTCAAGGAATTTATCTAGATATTTAGCGAGCCCCAAGGGGCTCCACACAAGTTGATAGTGTTGAGCCATGAGTACAATTTTTTTTTTTCACCACAAAACTGTTACTTGAACCACGTAGCTTTTTTTTTCACAAAGGTATCAGGAAAAAATGTACCATAAAATGTATTGTGCAATTTCTCCTGAGTACGACAATACCTCATATGTGGTGGAAAGTAATTGTTTGGGTGCATGGCAGGGCTCAGAAGAGAAAGCGCACCATTTGACAGCAAAATTGGTTGGAATCATCAGCGGACGCCATGTCATGTTTGGAGACCCCCTATGGTGCCTAAAAAGTGGAGCTCCCTCACAAGTGACCCCATCCCCTCAAGGAAATTATCTAGATGTTTGGTGAGCACCTTGCACCCCCAGGGGCTCCACAGAAGTTGATAACGTTAAACCGTGAAATTTTTTTTTTTTTTACCACAAAATTTTTGCATCAACCAGGTAGCTTTTTTTTTTTTTTTTTTTTACAAGGGCATCAGGAAAAACTGCACCATAAAACGTATTGTGCAATTTTTCCTGAGTACGCAGATACCTCATATGTGGTGGAAATAAATTATTTGGGCGCATGGTGGGGCTCAGAAGAGAACGAACGCCATTTGACTTTTCAAACGCACAGACGCGGTGCACTGATCGACCGCTGCAGGACGCATATTCGGATAGGATACAAAAAGCATCGGTGATACGGAAAAAAAGAAAAAAAGTCACGCCAAAAATTGAGCAGGGATGCAGATCCGTTATGTTCATCCCTGATCAGCGTTCGGCGGGACGCACGGACAGATGCGATACAAAAAGTGTCGGGGATACGGAAAAAAGTCACGCCAAAAATTTAGCAGGGATGCAGATCCGTTATCTGCATCCCTGATCAGCGATTGGCGGGACGCACGGACAGATGAGGTGTAAAAATGGACAGGATACAGGGAGGAAAAAAGAAAAAAAAAAGTTATACTCACAGTACCCAGAGGAGTAGCAGGAGGAACAGAAGGCAAGCGAGATAGACAGCTGTACAGGAGCCGCAGGCAGGACGTTGGACAGATCAACAGAAGACCCAGGAAGGACCCAGAGATGGAGGCAGATGTGATCGGGCCAGTGAAGAAATCGGACGACCCGGTGAAGGCAGGTAAGAGGACGTCAAGGGGAGAGGAGAGGGGGAGAGCAGAGGGGGGCGCGGGAGACCAGAGGGGGGGCGGGAGAGCAGAGGGGGATACCGGAGAAGCAAAGGAAGGAAGGAAGGAAGCAGAATAGAGATGACAGAGGAGGCAGGCAGATCTTAGGGGGAGCAGATCGGGATGTCGGGGGGAAGATCGGGGCGTGGGGGGGCATACCGCGGGGGGCACGGGCAGGGGCCATAACGGGAGCGCGCACGGGCTGCAAGGGGAGTGGAATACTCACCTGGAGCAGGCGCAGAAGCGGTGACATAACCGGTGGCAGCGGTGGCGTGGTACCACAAGTACCAGCCACTCCACGCTGCAGACATGTTGGGGGAGGATCCCCAGACCAGCACAGGCCTGGTGAGGGTGGCCACCTGCAGATCAGACTGCCCCACTGCACACTGATTGGAGCGATTGCACGTCATAGCTCGATTGCTCCAATCAGTGCTGCAGGGGCTGGGGGCGACATGTTTGAGATCCACCTATGATGTGCTGTACCTGCTATGGCTTCTCATAGCAGGATATCATAGTATTGCACTAATTCGGGCATTATTTTTGCCAAAATCAGTGCGAATGATGTGGTTGGCGGTTCAGATTTGAACAGCCAATCACATCGATCGTCGATGGGGGTTGGCGATGCCACCCCCCTGGGGTCAAGCAAAGGTCCCCTGCTGTAAGAAACAGCAGGGGACATCATTTGAAAGCTGTTGCTATGGCCACGGCAATCAAATGAAGTTTAGGCAGTAAAATTACGTCCCTGGCCGTTAAGTCACGTTAAAATAGGACGTAAATTTTACTGCCCGCGGTCGTGAAGGGGTTAATAGCAAAATCCAATTACCACTACTTCCTGCAGTTTCTCTCGGATCTCTCTGCCGCATTTGACACTTTGGATCACCAGCTCCTCCTCACTAAGATCTGCTCTATGCGCCACAAGGACAATGAGCTCTTCTGATTCTCCTACCTTTCTGGCTGCTCTTTTACTGCATCTTTTGAAACTAAATCTCTCTAAAACTGAACTTCGTGTGTTTCCTCCCTTTACTAACCGACCTATACCGAATATTTAATTCATCTTTGGTGATTCAACCATAACTCCCAAGCAGCACGCTCGCTGTCTTTCGGTTAAATTTAAACATAGAACTTTCAATTATTCCCGATATCCAATCCCTAACTAGCTCATGTTACTTGCATCTGAAAAACATCTCCAGAATCCAACTTCTTCTCATCTTTGAAACTGAAAAAACTTTTACTGTTGTTCTTATTCATTCTCGTCTGCACTACTGCAACTCTGTACTGATCGTTCTCCCTCTAACCAAACTTTCTCCTCTCCAGTATATCCTGAATGCAGCTGTATTTTTGTCCAACTGCTCCACCAATATCTTTACCTTGTGCCAGTCACTACACTGTTGCTCATTCTCTCTCACCGACAAAGATAAAACACTTTTGCACTGTTCCTGCACTCAAACACTATGAAGCTGAGATGCCTAGTACACGTCTATTATCTTTTAATAACTTGTAATTCATTTATACAGTAGCTCCTATTCTACAATTTGAAATCATATTTACAGATATTTATAATTTTTAAAGATCATAGGATGACACAGCTGATATTTAAAGCGCATATCTAAAAAGTACCATCAGAAAAAAAAAAGAGAAAAAAAAAAGGAAATCTAGTAAATACATGCCATTACTAGGAGATACGTTCCCTTGAAATTTACTCTCTAATTGACCTGCTGGTATACAGGTGATGTGCGGCACTTAAGGAACCAGATGCGCTGTCATAATTACTTGAAGGAGGAAAAACACTGGGAATTGCATCTGTGTTACATTAATGATGAGGTATTAAGTTTACTTCTCTGGTTTCTCTTTATACAGCCCTCAACAGTGACATTTTAACACCAAGAAGTAAAAGTTCTGTAGTTCTGGAAATCACACGATGGGTAGAGGTGTTAATGTATGCAAATGATAAAAACAATGTACATAACATTTTCACGCAGTCTTGATTTATTCAGTTTGGAGTATGAATGCCACATGCAGAAATCCTCACACTTGCACACCTTAGCTGCTATCAATGAGGTTATTAATAGTAGTTTGAGGAATGGTTCTGCCACACTGAGTGCACCTAGACACACAAATCATCACTATCTACTGTTGGCAGCTCCTTTTGCTAATCAATATCAAAGGTAGACAAGTTCAGAGATACTGATGGACATGGCAGTACACTTAGGCCTGTTTCACACATCCGGCTTTTCGCCCGTTTGCCGGATCCGGCGCTCTCCCATACAGTGACTACAGTACAGTGACAGCGCAACAAGCGCCGGTCACATGCTGTCATGTGAACGGCGCATGTGACCCGGACGTTACAGCGCTGTCACTGTACTGTATTGTCTGTACGGGAGATCGCCGGATCCGGCGAAAAGCCGGATGTGTGAAACCGGCCTTAGGCTGCGTAAGCTGCTCACAGTGGTAACAGGGTAGTGGAGTCAGAAAGCCAACTCTGACTCCAACTCCTCACTTTCCCTGATGACGACCGACTCTCTCACACATGGCTTATGTTTAAAGGATAAATATGCTGTAGTCAAACGGTATGTGAGGTAGTGACAGGTGTCATTGTGCCGCCCCCTTGGAAGCAGCCGAGCTGCTCGGATCCGGGTTCGCTGTGGCTCGAGGGTCTCCGGACCCGGGAGTCGTGCTGCCACTCAAAGGGGGAGATTTACAGGGGAGTTGATATATAGTTTGTGACGCCCCTTGTGGTGTACGGTAATTTGGGGAGTACTGAGGCTGCCAATGGGAGTACCCGGGGTGAGGAAGTGGGGCAGCAAGGTGTTGTAACCCTCCACGAATAGGGGTGCCGTGGGTTGCAGGGGTCACTCTTTTACTCACTCAGTTCATAAGCAGATGCTGACAACCGGGTAAACCAAGTCTCTGGGTACTGCTGCCGATGAGGGGAGCTCGTCAGGGTCTCGTCCCCAATGGTGCTGCCTGGTGATCCGTGACCTGCCTCCTGGCACTTAGTTTGACTTCAACTTGATGGCCCGGCAGCATGGAACTATCGGGGCTTCGCTCCCTACTATGGCTAAGTATGGGAGCTTGCTCTCCGGGCTCACGCTTGGGATTTTCTGGACCGTTTTGGATTTGGAAAATCCTATCCCCCTCGTTGCACTAATGCCCCGATTCTGTAGTGCGTGGGAACAGATCATAAGGGCTCCGTTCTCCTCAGGTAAATTATCGTATTGCCTGAAGCTACTCCCCGACCTAGGGTCCGTGTACCCGGTCGTGCCTTTGGTCCCGGACCGGTGATAGTGCTAGGCTGCCAGCTGTCCTCCTCGACAGGTCCAAGCACCTCACCACAATCCCCTTAGACCAGGGGTCCGACTCCTCTAGGCCCAGACCACCGTCTGCAGCCTAGACAGTTAATTCAGGAGTAACCACTCCCAACTTCCTCTGAGCTCCTCACAGCTCGAGAGCTACTTCCCAACCTCGCTCTTTCAGCTCTCAGACGCTACTCTCTCTACACTCACTGACTACACTTCTCACCTCCCCTCCCTGACCCCCCAAGGTGGGCGGCTATTCCACTCAAGCCGTCCACTGGTATGTCTGGTGGGTATGGTGCAGGGTATATCTAGGATCTGATTTGCTGTTGGAGGCAACACCATTTAGTTAGGGACCCAGAACCAAGAGGGAGGCAGAATACTGCGCAGAAGGGCAGCTTATGCAGTACCCTGTGACAACCTGATAGTCCAGGGGAGTCACATTATTTATGAAGGTCGCTATATATCCTCTAAAATGTGCCTGGAGACCCTGTGAAACCTGCTGGAGTGTGTTGTAATTACAGTCACCGCTGTGAATGCAACACAAAAAAGACAATGGACTTGGTCAAGATAAGTGACCAAGTATCTTGTTTAATTAAATCAGTTTGGGCTTTTATTTTTGGAGAGTTCTGTAGGTTTGGTAGTGGGACGGAAACACATTTAATCCTGTAGATCCAGCAGAGTGTTTCTCACTCTGGGATCCAAACTGACTGAGCAACATGTGTATGCTGCCTGTTTGGAGTGAATAAAGGCCAGCACTGAAGTATCTGGACTTTTATTTGTGGTCTGCATGATACGTGAAACAGCTGCGCCCAGGTGTACAGGTCTGTAACCTTTATCGTATGAAAACGACTGTGGTGTGAACAAGAACCTGGGTCACTGCCTCACTGGACAGGCTCTGTATAGCCGCTGCCTCACAGGTAACATCAGGCTTTGAATCATTATTATACAATAATCAAGTTATGTAGATATAACGTAAACAGTGTGTTTTTACCCTTATCTGAAGAGAAGGAGCTTCTACTTTTATTATAGATGACGTGCAGCACAGGTTCATCTCAACTAAAAGGCTTGTTAACTAAGTGATGCAGTAATTTACTGCAGTAAACTAAGTGACGCATCATTGGATTCAGGGTCTCTCTGCCTACATCATTCTTTTATCAGGAATAGAACAGACATTCATAGGACATTTTAAAACTTTTCCAAATTCTTATGAAAAAATATTCAGCACATACTGCATAGAACTATTGATTATAAAGTTTAAGAGTTGAAGTAGATCTATTTTATACACACTCCAACTACACCAAAATGGATACAGACTACGACGCCACAACTCCCGATTCCAAAGCCCTGGTACTAACAAGTAAAAGGTCATGTTACAAAACAGGTCCTAAAAACAGAGATAAAAAACCTTACCAATAAATCTATGCAACATAACACTTTACTAATTGAGAAAACAGGGTAGTGTCCCTCTCTTAACCTCTTCACCCCGGAGTCTGTTTTTTCCATATCATATGCATAAATAGCCTGGGTCTCAGCTTCCCATACACGGTAAGTTTTTTTCCCTGCATGAGAGGACACACACAAGCTAGGGACCCCAACGTAGAGAAATACTTTGGCGTAGTGTTGGGGCTCTATTGCATTGATCAATTCAGTAGCTAAATTTCTCTTGATTCATATGTTCATGGCAGTAATGCAGATTCCATTTTTCACATTTTCACTCTTACATATAGCTATTGGATTTTTCAAGTCAGTATTCACACAGCAGTTTCTGCTATTTCATGTATTCCCCTTACATAGTCACTGGTGTGCATACCTTATCTCCCCATAATAATGTTACAAAACAGGTCCTAAAAACAGATAAAAAACCTTACCAATAAATCTATGCAACATAACACTTTACTAATTGAGAAAACAGGGTAGTGTCCCTCTCTTAACCTCTTCACCCCGGAGTCTGTTTTTACCTTCCTGATCACACCATTTTTCAATTCTGACCAGTGTCATTTTATGAGGTAGTAGCTCGAACTCTTCAACGGATCAACGTCATTGAGACTGTTTTTGTCTTGTCATATTGCACTTTACGATAGTGGAAAATTCAGGACCTTTTTTTTTTTTGCATTTGTGAAAATATTGGTAATTTGGCAATGTTTGTTTTAGCACCAGGACCGTATAATTGCTCGGACTACATCAGCTAAAGCAGCCTAATGCCTGGTAGTCTGTCCATGCCTCCTCCTTTGATTAGCAGGTCACTATCTATAAACTATATACATAGACATCTTGGTGTGAGCAGGGTTAGCTTTCTGAGCTCTGCTACACGCTACATCTAAAAACTGTCAGAACTGCTGCATGCAGTAAACTAAGTGATGCATCATTGGATTCAGGGTCTCTCTGCCTACAAAATGCTCCTCTCAGATGAGTACTTAACAAAACCCCATAAAATTCAATACTTTATTAAATCAAACTAAAACAAAGTGCAAATTAAAAACAATGTTGTTTAGAATGCATATTCAGGTCACAGGGATGATTCTGGGCAAATCCCTATTCTCCCCCTTCCTGACCGCGGGGGTTGGTACCCTATTTTGATATACGCAGTGGCGCCCCCGCTCGACGTGGACTGACCCTTCAGGCCCTATCCTGACAGTCTTATAAGTGCTGCTGATCACTGTATGGGCCTTCGCATAGTATCTCAGTGAAATTCTCACACATCCATTCAGACACTTTCAAGAACCCTATATTGGATAGATATTCCAGGTTCTACCCTTATCTATATTTAAATCCAATAGTGTACAAAACACAATCAGTTTCTCCAGCCTAAAGGCACAGTCCATGTCTATGCACCAAACTTCTAGATGTCAAACATGAATGGTGTAGCAAAATGACTACTGCTTCGCTACTGCGCGTAGCTCAACTAAGTGATGCATCATTGGATTCAGGGTCTCTCTGCCTACAAAATGCTCCTCTCAGATGAGGTAGCAAAAACCTAGTGATAGATTCCCTTAAAAATGTTAAGTGCTATGAGATTACTAAGCCAAAACTCACAATTTGGCACAGACATTCACAGATATTTCCCTTTGTACAATAAACAGCAATACAACAGTGATGTCAAACAAAGTCCTCATGTGATAGTATCAAGTTTTGTATATTTTTTCTGGTGGCCAGTAAGAAAATAATGTATGATTATGATGAGGGGAAATCAGTTATCAATTTTGCATTGGACCTCTAAAGCTTAAAAAGGTTGTCTAGGATTAAACAATGGATAACCTATCCATAAGTCATAAATATGAGATCAGTGGGGGTCAACATTCAGAACTGCTATAAATTAGTTGAAATCTGCTTCTGGCAGTTAAAAAATATAGGCAGAGTACGGTGCAGGACACGTTAGCCTTATGCAATGTCTAGTAGCCGCTGCATAATATATCCTATTCACACGCCTACTCTGACCAGTGGGTGTCTGATAGTTAAGGACCTCCATTGAGTTCATATTTTTGACCTGTCCTATGGATAGCTTAAAAATTCTTTAGTCCTGGACAACTCCTATAAAGTTTTGTTATTCTTACTATATGTTGAAATTGGGCAATTTTTTTAAGTAGTGGTGTCAGACTGTCAAAGACTTCTCGAGTCTCCTTTTCCCATAATTTTTAACAATCCCTATCCTTTGTTTACAAAATTGAAAAAAGAAAAAAAAAAGAAAACTGAAAAATTAAGATATTTGTCAAATGGTGGGCAGTAGGTCATTACCAGGAAAGGGTGAGACATGAAACCAATCCAACCTTAATAACCAGTGAGGATGGTACAAAGTGACCTAATATTCGTGATTTGGGCACTGCATGCCACTATTTTTCATTTATAATTAAAATGATTAAATTGGAGTGTAGAATTTTAGGTTTAAATAAAGGGGTTGAACAAAAATATCCTGTGAAACGTTTAAGAATTGCAATCACTCTTCTATAAAGTCTTCTCAATTGGACAAATTAACTTTACCATAAATTAATATTTAATTTTTGTAATACTTTGTAGAGAATCCTTTGCAGGCAATGACTGCCTGAAGTCTGAAGCCATGCACATGACCATACGCTAATGCTTTTCCAGAACTGGGCTAGCTTCTATAGATTTTTTTGGGGCAAAATCTAATTTGGCCTATTTTTAAGGCTGGCTAGCGGTTTTCAACTTGTGGTGGACGCTCTGTATTTGGTCTCGTTAATTCTTCTTTTTATGGTAGACTTGGATACTGAAATACCTACTTCCTGGAAAGTTTTTTTTCACTTGAATTGTTTGTGTAGAGGGGGCTTTCTTCACGATGGAAAGGGTTCAGTGATTAGCCACCACTGCGATCTGCCAAAAAAATCCAGGCCTTTTTGAGTTTCCAAGCTCAGCATTGCCCTTTGTTGTTTTTGCAGAATGTACAGTTGATTTGGCTGCTCCTAACATTTCTGCTATTTCTCTTATTTTCAGTCTAATCATGGTCTGTTTCTCTTACACTGAAAGCTCCTTTAACCGCATGGTGTAGGTTGACAGCAAAAGCTTTTAAATGCAAATGCCACACCTGAAATCAGCTCCAGACCTTTTACCTGCTTAATTGATACTGGATTAATGAGGGAATAGCCAATGCAGCCCATTAAAGAGACTGAGGTTTTTTTAATTACTTTTTGTACTTTGAAAAGAAGGCAGTAAAATAGGCAGCTACATATAAAATAACTATAATACCTAAACTCTTAGTCTGCCCCTTAAGCCTATATTGATTATATAACTATCTGGAATACGTTCAAGTAAACAACTAAAATGCCAAAAATCTAAAATACACAGTAAGGTCCCGAAATATTTGGACAGTGACGTAAGTTTTTCCAGATATATATTTATATATGCAAACATTGCATAATATATATATTATATATTTTAGAGTATCATTTTATTAGTGCAAAAATCTGGTTAAACTGTACTTGGAATTGTTTTAGACTTTATAGTGGTCTCCGCAAATGTTCAGAATATATTAAAACTGAAAAAAAATTAAGTATTGGACATCTGCTTGGATTTAAGCAGTTCTGAGAACACAGTTATCCTGACATGCATTGCTATGCACCACCATATTGAATGCTGTATTTAATTTGTGTAGCAATAAAGAGTAAACCATGTCACTGTCAACATGGAAATCCTAAGCATGCTCCTATGGCATTTAATGGTTTAATAGAATTAGAGACTGTGGATCTCCATGTTGTAAAGTTGCAATTTTGAAAATGAAGGATGACATGAAAACAAGCTGTGCAGTCACCAAGCAGGAACATCTGTGAACAATAAGCAGAAAATGGCTTTTATAATCATGCTCTGAACACGGTATGAAGCCTGCCCATACCATTATTAATCAATATACTATTACAGGCTCACCTGGTGAGGTGGATTGTCTAAGCCGTAGGTCATTGTGAGTAACACGGACAAAAGATGATGGCACAACGGTCAGGACTTGCAGGACACAGCACGTGGAATAACAAAGAATAGGAAAGCAAGGTATACAGGGTGACAGAGGTAAAAGGAGCAAAAAATGCTGGAAGACACACAGCCAGGATATGAGAGTGTGAGAGTGTGGATATACACAGATAATGTAGATGTATAGTCAGTCATCCCAGTCATTCCATACCCTTACACAGGACCTTTAGAGATTTTTACATAATAAATCTCAATTATAAGATCGTTTTTATTTATTGTTAATATCATATTATATTTTTATGAGACAACTCACAGAGAATGGAAATGTTGTAACTGTGCAATAACCAGGGCCGATTCACACAAAAAATGAAGTTTCCTACTACAGTCTTGAAAAAAAGTGCACTGGAGAAAAATGCACTAACTTTCTTAAAAGACCCTTTAAATGAATTTGGCACATCTTTTAGACTTCTACCTCAACTCCAAGTTGTAGCAAACTTCTGATATAATTTACGCCACATTCTGCTGTAAATGATTTACAAAATCTGTCAGGCCGCCCAAATTTGGTCCCACCACTAAACTTCAGCCAGTGTTTTTTTTTGGTTATTCTAAAGCCATTATAAAAATGTCAAAAGTCTATTTATTTTTTTACATTAGTTAATATTTTTACATGTATTATTACATGAAAGGTCCTTTTACGTAAGGATATATCATGATTTGCGATGAGAGAGCACTAAAAAGCTCAAGTGTTTGGAACTCGAATCGAGCAAGTTTGACGTTCGGACGTGCTTGACTTGAGTAACGAGCATAATGGAAGTCAGTGGGAAACAAGCATTTTTTCACAAGTCCCTAACAGGAGGGTCAGGTACAAGTTCTTTCTCTCTCCTCGTTAGGAGCTTCCACAAAAATGAGAGAATATACTGGCCAGGAAATAGAGCATTAGTATGATACTCGATTGACTACCGATTGTCTCGAGTACCCCAATACTCGATTGAATAATGCCGTGCACGCTCGCTCATCACCAACTGTGATATATAGATGGTAAATGTGTGATTGCTATGGATAAGACTGCTGGGATTCCCACTAATTACTACAACAGGGATTTCCAATGTCTCTGTATGAGCAAAGCAGTGTTGCGCATATTCCACCATTGCTCTGCTCACTTTAATGTGACTGGCTGAGACGGCAGGCAGATAGTATGTGATTTGCATCATGTATTCTTCAGCATATTTGAGAAAAACCAGAGAGTTGCTAAAACTCATCCGGCCATATCGTAGTGACAACATTAAATTATGAGTGCCATATAACATCTCCATCCATTTAACGCCATGCATAGGTCATGAAACATTTGAGAAATTAATGTGCATAATGTATTGGACAGTTACGTCACTTTTTTTTATACAATTAGGGAACGTGGCATATTGAAAATGCCAACTGATTTGCAGGCAGAATGTTCTAGAGAAGGAGGATCTGATCAGATCAATATATACTTTTGTGGGAAATGTTTCAGCAAAGCTCACATTTTATTAATTTAAATCCCTGGTGTTTGTATGCTTGAGCCCAGGGGGTGGTCCTTTGTAGGGATTGACAGCCTTCATTGTATGACAGTGTATAGAGAGATAGCTGTCAATCACTAGCAAGACCGCCCACTGAAATGATGCATAAAACACAAAGTATTTCAAATGAATAAAGTACAAGTTATTATGAATCTTTTGCAACAAACTTATGTATCATCCTACTCCGGCTTCTCCTTTCCTATTCCATTCTGTCCATAGATTGGAAAAAGTGACAGGTTCCCTTAAATTATACAATACCTGATAACATATAAATCTCCCCTATACTACTGCATCAGGTAGCAATAGATTTTTTTAGGCTCTACTTAAGTAAAAAAAAAAAAAAAAAAACTAAAAAAAAAAAAAATCAAATGCCGAATATACAAATGCTGTCGGTCAACTGTGCTCTAAACTGGAAAGTAGACTCTTCTTTCTCCAAAGCAGTCAATGTGAGCGTCAAACGAAACAAGTTATACTTGGAAAAGTTACTTAGTCTTACACTAAATAAAAAAAAGAAAATATAAAAAGATAAAGCTATGAAGAAATGGTAAAATACATTATTTAATGGGCTCATCTTTACTGTTCTGAAAGCTAAGCATTTTGAATGATTGCTGAAGTTCTGTGTTTTAATAAATTACCTAAATGGATCTTCATGATAAATGTGAGTAGAAGGCTGTACTCGAGCTTAGCATTGCCTATAAAAATCGATTCAGAAATAAATATTTAATGGCTCTCTAATTTGTCTGGCACTAAGACATTACATTAACAAAAGTGTTCAAATCAAAGTGGAAATTAAAAGAGAAGTACAAGGATTCGGGTAATGCAAGCAAAACTCTACAAAACAACTTTTTTCCGCCAAAGACATTTTAATAGACGTGACAATGTAAATCTGCAAAGTGCAAACTGGAAAAAATGTTTTATTAATACCAAATTAATTGGTCTTATTATAGGATCCATTTCATTTGTCAGAGAAAAGAGCAGATCAGTCTTTATACATAATCAGGAAGCATTTTCATCGTTTTGCAATTTTATTCTGCAAGCAACGCTAGGTAATCAATTTCCAAAACAAGATTATAATTAGATCTGGTGGACAGACTGTAAATACGATTATATCCAAATGCAAGAAATTACACAAGGAAAATGGTAATTTTCAGCAAGGAAAACGGAAAATCACTTTGTGATTGGCAGGTTAATATCAAATAGCATAATTTTTCTACGTATACTTAGATCAGATAAGCATCGTATTAAAAGCACCAAAAATACATATAGTTTCTGTTACTTGTCTTATCAGACACATTCACCACTTGCTTTCAACAAGTCTAGTACAGAAAAAAGTGAAATAATTCGAACTGAAAACTTTCAAAATTTGAGAAAAAAATAAAGTTGGTATTAAGGTCTGTGCGCATGTTGCATTTTTTCATGCGTTTACGCAACGTTTTAAACTGCAGCGTAAACTCATGCGTTTTGAGTTCCTAGCAAAGTCTATGACAATTAAACAAATTCCATGCGCACGTTGCATTTTAAAACACAGTGTTTTGGATGCCAAATTGTTTACAAAATCGATGCGTTCTAAAAAGCAACATGTCACTTATTTTGTGCGTTCTGGATGCATTTCCCTCTTTGTCTGTGGGAGAGCAAGCATCCAGAACGCATCCATTCTGCATTCAAAATGCATCCAAAACACAGCGTTTTGCATGCGTTTTGAAACGCACATGAAGTGAAAAAACGCTGCATTTTATTTGTCACACCAGAACGCAACGTGCGCAAATACCTAAGGCTAATGTGCCCACGGGAGATTAAACCTGTGGATTTATCTGCAAAAAATCCTCGGATTTTCTGGATTTTCCAGATAAATACGCAGGTTTCAGCATGCACAGACACGCCCCATGTTATCCTATGGGACATGGGGAGTGCTGTGTCCATGCTGCGGATACGTGAGGCTGCGGAGGTCCCACAGCCGCACGAAATTGCATGTCAACTCTTTCTGCGGAATTACCTGCGGAAACCCCGGCCCTCCACTATGGAGATTGGGCCGGGACTTCCGCAGGTAATCGGCATGCATATCTGCAGGTTTTTCGCAGCTATTACGCTGTACAACCACAGCTAACAATAGCTGCGGATTCCGCTGACCAGCTGCGGAAACCTGCGGCCATACCTGCGGATATATCCGCAGGTGCAAGCTCCCGTGGGCACATAGCCTTAGGGGTACTTTGCACGCTGCGACATCACTAGCCGATTGTAGCGATGCCGAGGGTGATAGTCCCCGCCTCTATCGCAGATGCGATCTCTTGTGGTCGCAGGGCAGATAAGTGCGTGTGAAGCTGCCGTAGCGATAATGTTCGGAATGTGTTGGAAATGACAGACACTACACAGATCACCGATTTTCGATGCTTTTGCGATTATCGGTGCTTCTAGGCTTTACACATTGCGACGTCGTTGCCGGCGCCGGATGTGCGTCACTTTCGATTTGACTGCGACGAGATCGCAGTAGCGATGTCGCAAAGTGCAAAGTATCCCTTAGAGTTTCATTTTAGAGATTTTTGCCATAATTCATTAAAAAGTTAATTACGTGATTCAATAATCTATTGAATGTACCAAGTAATATGATGTTATGTTTTCACAGATTTTTAAAAGTGGAAATTCCTCTTTTGACAATGCTGGAGGGAAGGGGGGTTTAACAGGTGCTTATTTTTTTTAAATGTTTTTAAATTATTTAGATTGTTTTTTTCCCCAACATGGTATCATGCAGCCTTTAGACTTGACAGTGTTAAGATTGGTGAGGCGTTACTTCTCTTTTTTTCATGGCAAAGTTTTCAAACACTTATTTAAAAAAATTAAGAGTGTTAATAAAAAAAAAATACGCTTTTGTGAGTACTCTGCATAATTTTTAGGTGTATTTTGGATAAAATAATGCACTTCAGAATACTCAACAAAAACCCAATGTGAACTTACTCTAACACAGTTTTAGGTTTCTTTCTCAGCTTATTTACGAACAAATCTTTCTGTGAACAAAAAGCGCAGCTATACCTAAATTTGTGCTATGATAATCATAGCAGAACATTGTTTCCAGATGGTTTTAAAATTTTCAAAATAGAATAATGGTAAAGTTTAAATATAAACAAATAACCTCCACAATATTTAATTTAAAAGTATTTATGTGTTATCATTAGACAATGGTTTTGGATCACTATGTTGTCTTTATTGGACAAATAGAAACATGTGACCCTTTACGAAATGATGCAAGAATTCCTATAAATCATTGGTTTGTAGTCATTAAGAACATTGGTCTAAAACGAAGCTGTGGTTTGTTTTTTGTATGTGGTGATGTACCATGATTTTAAAATGTTGAAATAAAAATAACATTTCTATCCAATTAGGTCCCTAAGACTTATTTAATCATATATCTATTACTAAAGGGATTATCATCAGAAAATGATAATTATCTATTGTTTAGATCCTTAATTAACTTTAAAATACCTACGTGTCATAGCTGGAAGGAGTTCCCTACCTATGACATTTAGGTACGACATGGCGATCACGCGTACACATAGGGAGCTCAGCATACGTGATACCTGAGCTCCAGAGGTCATAATCTGCACCGTCCCTGGCTGTTTAACACCTTAAATGCCCCAATCGATAGCGATCGCAGACCTTAGGAAACAAAGAGGAGTGCACTCCCACACCCACCTGATCAGCAGCCCTATGACATATTTGTGGACAGTCTATCAGACAGAACTCCTGATAGAACATTCACTATAATAAGCCAGACTGTTTATTTTGGACTCTCTGGCCTATGGGTCGGTTGTGTCAGTCTTTTTAAGTGTTTAAGTACAGTTGACCAGTTTTGTGCTTACTGAAATGACTGACACCGCTGTACAGAGGCCAAACGTAATCCAACCTAATTCTGCTGCCACATTATTATTAATAGATCCCTCAGAAAGTTTAATCCGATTCATGTCATTTGGAGATTTAGATGTAAACCCCTATTTAAGTGCTCTGCATAGAACACAGGATAAATGTGGTCCAAAATTCTAAGTAAAATGTTCCCAATAAATGCTTCAACTCAATCCACAAAAAAAACAAGTCCTTACTCAGGAACGTCATCTGTCAATGGAAACATAGAGCTTTCCAAGTAACAGGTAACACAAAAAACAAACCTCTGGGAAAGCTAAATGGCTCCCCCCAAAAGAAATCAAGTGAATTCTGTGCTCCCAAGTACAAATGTCCCCCCCTCCCTTCTGAGCCCTACAAAGTACCTAAACTATAGATAGCTTAATTTACTGGGTGCATGTCTCCATAAGCACAAGCTAGGCACAATGTACAGACAACTAGACTAAACTGTGCACTGCAATGTACTTAGCACATCAATGGAAGATTTGCAATTTTCACTCAGCACCTTTCACTGCATGTTTGTTTCTGGAAAACATGCATAGAGCCAAAATAGTAAATATACCTGTAGATAAATTCATAGAGGGATGTAATTTTTAAAATGTGATACCTTTGGAGGGATTCTACTCTTCTGGCACTTAGGTGCTCTGTACATGAAGTCTGCAACAATTGTATGAAAATGTGTTCTCCAAGAGTCAAATTATGCTCCTTCCCTCCAAATTGTTGCCATATGGTTAAGCACTGCTGTACATCCACATATGAGTTATTGTCATGTTCAGCAGAAATTGTGACACATTGTGGTACTTTACTCATTTTCTGTGTAAAAATGTAAAATCCTAGTGCTAAAATAAAATTTGGGAGTAAAAATCTAAACATTTTTCTTCATTCCCCAATAGCCCAAAAATTCTGTAACAAATCTGTTGTGTCAACACTGCACCCCTAGATGAATTCAATGAGGAGTGTATTTTATAAAGTAGGGTCACTTATGGAGAATCTGCTTTTTTGGTATGTCAAGGACTTTGCCATGTGACATGGTACCCACAAAACAATCCAGCAAAACTTGCACTCCAATATGCTGCTCCCTCCCTTCTGAGCTATGCACTGTGCTTCAAAAGTAGTTTTATACCACATATGGGGTATGGGTGTACTCGGGAGAAATGTCAAAATGTATGGTCATTTTCTCCTGTTTACAATTGTGAAAATTAAAAATTTGGAGCAAAACCAACATTTTTGTGGGATATTTTTTTTCAGTTACAAGGCTCAACGTTTTAAAATTCTGTGATGCATCTATGGGTTCAAGGTGCTCACTACACATCTACATAAATTCAAACCACTCAGTGTCCAATTTTGGATATTTATGTTTGGATAGAGCCTGAAAATATTGAATGCATCTGATATTGAACCCTGATTTTTGATACCAGTCAGAGAGATTGCATCCCATGTGAAGTTGCTCCTTCCATGTCATCATTTTTTGTGCATGTTTTTATCTACATAAATTCCTTGAGGGGTACAGTGTACAAAACGAGGTCACATGTTGAAGGTTTCCACTGTTTAGGCACATCAGTGGCACTGCAATTGCAACATGGCGTTCGCTATCTATGGCAAACAATTTTGCATTCCAAAAAAGTTAAATGGCGCTCCTTCTTTTCTGTGCCCTGCCCTACACAAAAAGAGTAGTTTTCTACCATATATGGGTCATCTGTGTACTCAGGAGAAATTGCCCAACAAATTGAATGATTTATTTTCTCCTGCTACCTTTGTGAAAATGAAAAATTTGGGGCTAAAACATTTTTCTGAGAAAAATGAAAATGTTTTTTCCTTCCACATTGCTTTAATTCCTGTGAAGCACCTAAAGGGTTAACAAGCTTCTTGAATGCTCTTTTGAGCACTTTGAGGTGTGTCATTTTTAAAATGGCCAGTCACATTAAATATGACGGGGTCCTCCAAAAAAATGGTTTTGTAAATTTTATTTGACAAATTAGAAATTGCAAATAAACTTTGAAGCCTTCTGACTTCCCTAAAAAATAAATAAATAAAAAAAAAAAATATGCTTCACAAACTATGCTGATTGAAGTAGACGTGATAAATGTTATTCACTATTTTGTGTGGTATAGCCATTTGTGATTTTTTTTTATGCCCTAAAACCAAATTTCAAAACTAAATTTTTTGTAAAATATTTAATAATTTTATAAAACACAAATCATATCTACCAAAATTTACCAATAACATAAAATACAATCAAAATCACTGGGATATGTTGAAGCATTCCAAAGGTATTACCTTATAAAGGGACACTGGTAAGAATTGTAAAATTTGGCATGGTCAAGTAGGTGAAAACAGACTCGATAGTGAAGGAGTTAAATTTAAAAAAAAAATGTTGCAAATTTTTTTCTATATTCTATATCATCTACATTTATTTTTTTTAATCTCAAAATTTTTACTTTCCTCACTAAGCATCATGATAGGCTTAAACTTTTTCCATAATCAATTTTATTGCATGCTGGATTAAGACAAGAGGTATCACCACTCACAAATGGTGATAGTCATCGCTAACGTCTTCCTTGTCCCTGTACAATGGTATCTGCACACGACAAAGAGCAGGCCTATAAAACTCCCCCATAGAAATTAATAAATATCTTCAAATTATTATTCATATAGTCCATGTGGCTGCTGAACTGTGCATCAGTAAACATTAATAGAAGCTCGAGCAGGATGCCTCCCACATTATTAAAGGGGTGGTTCACAACTGCTTTACTAGTCACAATGATATACCATTCAGAAACAAGGCTTCTCTCAAATACTTTGTGCTGGCAATGCCTCTGAGCGGTGCTATTGCAAATCAATCATTCCCATCAAGTGACCGCCAGGCTCTGTGAGTTCCGAGATCCGATGAGATCACGTCAACTTCCAGTTGACCTGATATCACCGAGGCGGGCCCCAGTGTCCATGAGCAACTGGGCTGTGGGCAGAGTTTATGAAATCCCTTAATGCTGATAGGTGTAATCTCCTATGAATCCCAGCCTGTGACCATCTATTTCAAAGCATAATGTGTATATATCAAGATATCGCTATTTCCCCTAAAAGGACTAATTAGCAATAGAAAAAATTAAATAAAAAATGTAAAACCTTTACCAAAAAAAGTAAAGAAAATAAATATGATCTTAAATCATCTCCCCTTTCACCCCCAAATGTAAATAGAGAAATGTAAGCTATTAAAAAAATTACAGATTTGATGTTGCTGTGTGCGCAATTGTCCGATCTAGTAAAACGTAGAAATATTAATCCTATAAATGTAACCCCTAAAGCAAGAGAGAAAAAAACAAAACCACTACTTATTTTACACTGCTGTGTAAGAAAAAAAAAATCCAACCATGCAAAATTTTACAGAAACTATCCAGCTAAAAAAAAAAAAAAAAAAAAAAAAGTGGTAACAAGAACTAAGCGAGCATCAACATATTAGTAGAACAAAATTTTTAAGTTTATTTACTTGAAAATATGAGGTGCCATGTTTATTTTTAAAGATTCAATGAGCCATGTTAATAAAAATTACTAGCAGAAAAGAAGCTAATAAAGCAGCCACAATTTACAAAACTGATGGAAGACATTATTTTGTGACTGCAAACAGTAAACAAAAATCCACTTAATAGAGGAAATGATAAATGCATGAAGACTCGTAACTGGACGAATCATTTACATTATGTTTAAAAGACACGTTACTCGCATTTTATAGCCAATTATAGAAAAGCATAAACTTTTTTAAACTAACACACCAACATTTTTTATATTGCTCCTCTGAAACCCTTTTAGATTTCAAATTACTTAAAGATACAGTATTTATACACTAGGAAACTAAGTCAGGAGACAAGAAAAAGCGAACATAATTTAAAAAGGTTCTCCATGCAATTAATGTTTAGTAAAGTTAGATTAAAGCTCTTTTATGACGACATCATCATGTGTTCTGATCCTAATAGATCTTTACCATTTATTTAAAGGGTATACCCAGTACTTTGAATAAATATGTTTAAGCACTAACAAGAAAGTAGTTGCTACATACCTGCCTGTTGTACCCGGCGCCGTTCTTCGTCGTTATTCAGTTGCTTCCGCTGATGTCGTGTCAACAGGGAGGCAGCTTCTCATCTGCTCTGCTGATTGACTGCCAGCTAACTCCATTAGGCAGCGGGGAGCCAGCTGTCGCACAGGACAACGTCAGTAGTCCGGCTCAGTCTACAGAGCAGAAAACAAGCCTCCACTCTCCACTCTGTTGACAAAGCCACTGTTTCACTGGCAGGAGCGATCTATGTCGCTGAATAACGGCGCTTGGCACAACAAGCAGGTAGGTGGCAACTACCTGTCAGTGTTTAGGCACATATTTTATTTTTTGAAGTCCCAGATATACCTTTTAATAGTTATTCTGAGAGGAAACAAAGACAGAAAAGAAGAAAGGAAAATATCTTGATATAAATTCCTAAATACTTTTAATTTGCAAAGCCTACTTATCTTGTCTAGCAAGGTCATCACTAAAAAACTAAAAAGTACGTGGAAAAATGACATAAACCTGTCCTAAAATATGAAGAGAGGTGCCTGTGAATATATGCTCCACTGCTGTGTCCTATAGATAATCTAACCCACATACAGTCACTAGACTTTCAAGCTATCTCGACCGTCATACTGCAAATGATCACAGGCACCTGTCCCAGCATTGTAGGACAAATTTCTGTGTGTACCAAGACAGGAGCCATTTTAAACGTATTACAGTTATTACCTCTATAGATCACACAATGTGATTAACTGAATTTATTCAGAGTCCACTACTAAATTTTCTTTTAACACATCCTTGGAGAAATGTTGGTATAGGGTTATGAGATTATTATTGACACCCCAGAAACTGGAACGGATTTTCCCAGGATTATACCCCTTTGTTTTCGGAGTTGTGGGATTGAGGGCTTGACATTGCATATCTGGTGCTTATGCTCTAGGAAAACAAATATTTTGGATTAGCTTTTATGATCTTAAATAGTCGCCCATGTCTCCATTAACCAATTTTCTTAGAATGCATTACCCAACAGCCCTATACCTGATATTCTGAAACACAGCCAGAAAGAAATTGCATCTGTCCCTTGCTGCTTGAATAACTAATACATGAGCTTCGAAAACTTCTTTCGCCGTCATTTTTCAAGACAAGTGATGTTTTCATTTTTGGGATCTGGGGCTGTGTGAGGGCTAATTTTTTAAGTCCTGAACTGACGTTTTTACGGATATGATTTTTGTGTAGATACGATGTTCGAGCACCTCTTGATGCATTTTATTGTAATGTTGTGCTGGCCCCAAAAAAAATAAATTCCGGCAATTAAATTTTTTTTACCATAACAATGTTTACTGATAGGATTAATATATTTTATATTTTGATAGATCGGACATTTCTGAAAGCAATGATACCAAACACATGTATTTTTTGTTACAGTTTTATTTTTAATGCAAAAGGGGGGTGATTTGGACTTGTGTTTATTTTTTCATATTTAAAAAAAAAATAAAGTTTTTTTTTTTTTTTATAGTATTTACTAGTCCACTTCGGCGAGTTAAATCCATGATGAGCCGATCCCCAGCACTGCAGAAAGCAATGTCATATGAACATTGGCTTCCAGCGGCATTCACAGGAAGTCTGTCATGACAGCTGACACTTGGATTTTGACAACAGAGCGGCGTACTATTTTGATTGACAAGGCGATTTAACTGGATAACAGCTGCGAGCAGATCTCTGATCCACCCACAGCTATTAGAGGCACATGATGGCTTATCAGATCAGCCGACATGTGCCAGGAAAGATGCAGGCTCAGGGTGTGAGCCCGCATCACAGGCAAAGACACGACCTTGGATGTACCAGTACGTCCAAAGTCTTGAAGGGGTTAAAAGGTATTAGTGCTTTTCTTTGCAACTATATTTTCATTATTTTTTTTTCTTTTAATTTTAGGAAAACCCCTTTTTGTCAGGTGAACTTGTAGCAGCAGAATGTCTGTTTCTCTCTCGCTCCTCCCTGTTCATCCATAGAATTTTATTACCAGTAACTATCAGCTCATCCCTCAGTGAGATAAAAATCTGTCTTCATTAAATAAAGACTGTACAAGAGAATTTGGAATGAACGATCAGCCTAAGAAGAGAAAGAAGCAGATTTCACTAACATGATATTTTTCTAATAGTTTCTTAATTTTGCTTGTTTTATTTTTACATGTATAAATCAATAGTACAATAGTTACTCTTTAAAAATCAAAGCAGATTCAATTTAACTGGGATAGGGTTCCTTAAAGGGATCATGTCACAACGGAAAATGCCAATTAACTGCAGATATAGTGTTAATCTGGAAGTATATGACACTACAATGATGCTTGGCTGGCTTACTAAAAGTGCAGCTACTGGGAGAAAATGAACTTATTTCCTCACTGGAGTACCAACTTGTTGTATAAGGAGGAGTTACAGTCATCTGCAGTGCATCATACAGCTGGCACTCACAATATAGTGAGCAATGCTGTAAGCTGCTCAATGCACTTAACTGTATCCATAAGCCGATCGCTCCCACGAGGCTATAAGCGAATTTTCTTCCGCTAGCCACATGTTCACTAAGGCAGCCAGGCACTGTTGAAATGCAATTTGCTTGCAGATTAACCTAATATCTCCAGGTAAATAATGCTTTTCTGAAGTGACAGTTTCCATTTAAGTATTCATTGGAGTTTTGCTCTCTGTCATGCAGGAAAGCCGCATGCGTTCACAGCGCCGGCCTACTCACTGCGAGGCTCTACTCTGCCCGAGTTCTGCATACAGAATCCACTGTTTGTAGTACTCCCAGTCCTGCTGTACTCTCCTGCTGTTCCCACCTGGCTATAGGGAGGTGCAGGTAGACCCTACAGAAATTTAATCCTGCTGAGTCCTACAGGGTTTAAGTTTGCCGACCTATCCCCAAACAGCAGGGGATTTATCAAGCAGTCACTCCCACCATTCGTTGCCTCACCTTGTTTCATAGTTCATTTTGTCTAGTTTCCTATTAGATGCTTCTCGGATTATCTCTCATTTTCTAAACCAGATTGTCTTCTTGTTTACCCTCACCACACCTATGTTTAGTGCATCTGTGCTGCCTATCCTGACCTCAGATTGCCTGACTACATTTCTGCCTCTGCACTTCACATGTTTGCCTTAAACTATTGGTTCTCAGCTGCAGGTCCAGGGACTGCACTGCAAGTAGTACCTGGTGACTACCTGCGGCCCAGCTTATTCTCATCATCTGAGACTCTAGTAAATACTGGTTATTTCACTTTTATTTCACTTAATCATGCTGCTCTATGGTAACCTCGGCCAGTGGCACAGTCCACATCCACCAGCCGTCACAATGTTTTTTGACAAGAAAACAAAGACCACAAGTTAAAGAAATCCAATGTCAATCTGAATTTAACTTATAAGCAGTATTCAAGCTTAAAACATACTGAATAGGTTATTAAAGTCAGAAGACGGAATATTGATCTTATAAGCTGTGCAAAATCCTGAAACTTATTGGACACCGTAAAAATAAAAATCATAGTAATGAATAAAAAAAAGCCCTCATCTGTCTTAAATAGATCTCTGTATAGTATAATAGCTGGGACAAAATGGCATTCGGGGTATTGCTTCATGTGTCATAAAAAAATAAAAAAATAGGACATATGCTAACAAAAAATGGTAAAAAGTCTTACATAGGTGAAATCTGGTCCTAGAGTGGTAAAAATCCACTGCAATTAATACAATTTACAATTCAGTAGTGACATTGATGACAATCAAGCTTTGTCTGGAGGTGGTGAACAGTTGTGGACTTAGAGGTATGGCCAGGATAAGGATTGGGGCTTTTATCTGAAAAACATGGTATAACATTTTAGGGTATGTGCGCACGTTGCTTTTTACCTGCTTTTTACCTGCTTTTTTGCTGCTTTTTCTTCTGCGCTGTTTAATGCCAAAATGGATGTGTTCTTCTATTCAAGCAAAGTCTATGGGAATTTGGGTTTCTTGTTCACACTATGTTGTTCAAAATGCTGCCTTTTTGTGGCAGAACTTTGGTCAAAAACTCAGCTTTTCAAAGAAGCAACATGTCAATTGTTTTTGCCATTTGGGTTTTGCACTGCAAAGCTGAGTTTTTGACCAAAGTTCTGCCACAAAAAGGCAGCATTTTGAACAACATAGTGTGAACAAGAAACCCAAATTCCCATAGACTTTGCTTGAATAGAAGAACACATCCATTTTGGCATTAAACAGCGCAGAAGAAAAAGCAGCAAAAAAGCAGGTAAAAAGCAGGTAAAAAGCAACGTGCGCACATACCCTAACTGCTTCCGTGACTAAAGCTCCAGGACAACATCTATTCATTACTGTGACATTTAAAAACCAGTAAATCAGAAATTCCAGGTATAACAGATTTAATAAAATATTATTAGAATGTTAGCATTACAGTATAAGTGTAACAATTCTCCAATCCTAATTCCAAAAATGTTGCAACACTGCAAAAACAGTGGCATTTCTAGATTGTGTTGATATATTGCTTTTTTGCATGGCAGAGCGTTAACCTGCATGTCTGAATTGAACAGCTGTGTTCATAGACAATGAGTTCTGAAAGTACCGAAGTCCACAGTGATTCCCATCTCAGAATCATGCCTGCTTTTAATGCAGTGAACCCTGAGCGCCCACAGATCACATGCATCCAGTAACTGACCATCGGCTTTGTCCCTTGTTCAAATAGATTACCCAAAAACTCTGAATATTTTGACATTATGTACTGTGAGAAATTCTAAACGTTTGCAATTTTATGTAAAGCATTTTCCTGAAAGTTTTCCACAATTTTTAGACATCGTTTTCCACAGATTGTTGAACCTCTGACCATCTTTGCTTCGGAGATACTATGCCTCTCTAACATGCTGTTTTCATAAAGTCACTTGGCTTAATTGAAAACCGACTCTTCAAATGTATGTTCTTACTACAAATTACATTTCTTTTTTCCCCACTTAGTTTGTTAACCATCTCCCCACTTTTTTTTAGATAAAGATTGCTATCGTCAATTTCAAAATAAGGTATTTATTTCACACAAAATGGAACTTTCAAATTCTGACAAATGTTCTATTGTGAATAAAATATGCCTATAAGAGATTTCCAAACATTGCATTATTCCTTTCATTACATTTTACATAGCGCTCCAACTTTTGGGAATTGGGTTTAATATTCTCAGTAAATACAGAATTTAGGCATATAATCAGATCATGTAAAGTCTTTATTTTCTTTTATAGTTAATAGAAGAAACCCAGAAAAGTTACTTTGAGCCATGTCTGCCATTTTTAATCATTGCTACTAAAAGCCTAGCAATTTTTCATTTGGTTTAATGTGTGTACCTATCTTATGAAATATTTTTTTATGCCACAATTCATAAAATCCTTTAGGTTGAAGCTAAATCCCTAGCTCTAAATTAATAACTAATCACAGGAGATATTTATCATCTCAAGCTTCTAACATGAAAATTGTCAGAATTAATCACCTTGCTCATATTTTTACTATTTACAGGCATTCATTCATCACACATTAAAGGAGGTCTGACAACACTGGGCCACAATCAAAGTACTTTTCATACAGTTGCTTTTATTAAAAGTGGTAATAAAATAGAGGGAATGTATCTCTATCTGTTAGAATATGAATCAAGCAAGTGTCATTGTCTCAATGTTGATGCAGAATATATCTCGGAACAAGTAAACTAAAATTGCAAATAAATTACTTGAATACAAAAGCCTACCACCTTGAAATGTAAAGTCTTTCTTCTTAAAATACTAAAATCAAGAAGGATTAGTCTTGCGCTTGAAAGAATAGTACACACATATTAAATGAAGCTAAAACAGGGAAAAAAACTGTCAAAATAATAACTTCTGCTAACATTTTCTGTCCATCATAATTGCAGTTGCAGAATTGCCAAATGTTTTGTAAGACACTTAAGGGCAAAATGACAACTAAAACAATTCATCAAGCAGTGTGTGACTTTACACGCTAAAATTCATATTTATGAGCCTATTATTTCAACCAATCGTCAACACAATCTGAAAATGGCATGAAGTGGATTTACTCAGTGAATTTTACGAAAATGTTTATTGTATTCGCAATCAACAGTGGAAAAAGTCATATAAAAGGGTGGGTTATCTGAAGATCATACAAAAAAAAAAATGTGACACTTGCTCAACCCCACAATACAACATTTATAGATTTTTAAGGCTTACATACTGTAGAAGAATAGTTTACATAATGGTATAAGAAAGGAGAAATTTTATTTTGTCTTTAAAGGGAACTGGTTACCCCCCCAAAAAAATGAAGTCCAATCTACAAACATCATGGTATAGACCAGGGGGAGCAGAGCAGGTCAATATATAGCTTTATGAGAAAATATTCATGAAGGAGTGAAGCAACGACATCTTCCAAGGAGCGATGAGTAAAATAAAAAAAATCTTTATTCAAAGCATTTTAAAAACTCTAAAAACAACTGCAGCATGTTAACACCTGATGCGTTTATGGCTCACAAATAAGACACCCATAGTCCTCTTTTTTTTCTTTTGAGAAAATATTCAGTATAAACTGTGGTTTAATAATTTAACCATGTGCTCTTTTTGGTATTTTAAGCCCAGTGGGTAGTTCTATCAGTGACTGTAGAATAAATGTGTTTATAGAGATATTAGTCAGTCACTGATAGAACTGCCATAAAATAAAAAATCTCAGAAAATGCAAAGTTTAAATTCTGAGAACACCGCTTATGCTGAATCTTTTCACACAAAACTAAAGTAAGGTCCACAAAAAAATTGAACAGTGACAAGTTTTTCCATTTTATCTGTTTAAGCCCATATTGATGATACAACTGTATGTTGAATATGTTTTGGTAAAGTGCAGGCTCTCAGCTTTAACTTGAGGATATTCACATCCTAAGTGGAGTAAGGGTTAAGGAATAACAGCTCATTAATATGTAACTGCCTCTTATCAAGGGACCAAAATGAATTGGCCAATTATATTAAAAGCTCTTTAATGTGCTGTATGGTCTATTCCCAAATTAAGCCATTATCATTTAAGCAGGTAAAAGGTCTGGAGCTGATTCCAGGCATGACATTTGAAAGCTGTTGTGAATCCACAACATGCAGACAAAGGAGCTCTCAATGGAAAAAAAACAGACCATCATTAGGCTGAAAAAAATAACTACCAGATAAGTAGCAGAATTGGTCAAATTAACTGTTTCATATATTCTTAAAAAACAACAAAAAACAGCGAACCAGTTAACTTGGGAACTGAAAAAGGCATGGACGACACCGGAAGACAACAGTGGTGGATGATTACAGAATCCTTTCCATGGTGAAAAAAAACCCTTCACAACATCACTCAAGTGATGAATACTCTTCAGTAAGTAGGTGTTTCAGCATCTAAGTCTACCATGAGAAGCAGACATTATCAGTAGTGATGGGTGGACTCGCAGATACCCGGGATTGGCGGGTCAAATCAAGTTTAACCTTTGTCAGGCTGCATAATTTTGCCAAAATTTCTCTACCCCTTATCTCGGAAGGGGGTGGAGATATTTTATTGAAATTTGGCCAATATATTCTGGACCAAAACTGCTGAGATGTCACGAAACTTCAGCCCTCTACGGCTTTTCGAAAAAAAAAATTATTGCAATTTAAAAAGGGAATAGTTACAATTGTACCTATTCAGCCGGACGAAGGTTAAAAAAAAAAAACAAAAAAAAAAACAACAACCCGATTCCGGCCCAGAATGGATCCCAGATATCTGGCCAGATGCCAGTCAACATCTAAGTCTATGGGGACCAGAGAACAGCACTTAAAAATGGTGGTAAAAAGGTTAAGGGGATTGCAGCAAGCGTGTTATACTTACCAGTCTCTGCACGGCTCTAACGCTATTTCCGGGACCAATCATTATTGCTCATATATATTGACTGCTTCCCCCGCCCACAGCCAGACCTTGCGTCTTTGATTGGTTGCAGTCAGATGTGCCACCAGCCTGTGTGACAGCGTGTTTGACTACTTGCAATTAGAGACCCTCTCTGCGGCTTTAGATTAGATTATAAAAATAAATTGGCATAGGGTCCCCCTGTATAATGTTACTCAACAAAAATAAAGCATACAGCTACAGGCTGCAGCCCCCAGCCGTGCGCTTATCCTGGCTGTGTATCAAAATAAGAAGAACCACATACAGCTGGGTTTTTTTTGTTTTTTTTTAATAAATAATTTTTTAATAAAAGTGCATGCAGTCACCCCCAATTTTGATACCAAGCCATGATAAAGCCAACAACTGGTATTCTCAGGTTGGGGAGACCAATGCTTGTTGGGCCCCCTAGCGTAAAAATAGCAGTATGCAGCCGCCCAGGATTGCCGCATCCATTACATGTGAAAATACTGGAACTTAACACAGCCCATCCCGATTGCCCTGGTGTGGTGTAAATCAGGGTAATAAGGGGTCACAGATCACAAGTGCCACTAAGCCTTAAATAAGAAATGAGAAGAGTATGAGACTCCACTCATTACTAATCTGTAAGCGAAAAGAAACAAACACGAAAAAAAACCTTTTATTTGAATATAATACAGTACAAAATACCCACCCTATTTCACCCCTTTATTAACCCTCAAAACATCCAAGTCCGACTGCCCACTGTGAGATAGAGGCAGAGACTGAACCACAAAATGAGTGGCAACGTCACTCAGGTTAAAAATGGCCACAGCTGGAGGTTCCCAAGTTGCTCCACCTGTGACTGCAGGTAACCTGAGCTTAGGTGACTTCATTAAACTCAGTGACCTCACCTCAGAGATCAGTTGCTGGATCCGGATCGTTACCCCAAGTTCCCCGAGAACCCGAGCGGTTCCAGACTTTAACAGTCCTGGTCCGCCCATCACTAGTCATCAGAGCAAATACACATGGTTCACCTTAAGGTGCAACCATTAATCAGCAATAAAAAAAAAAAAAAGTGGCCGGATGAGACTTTGGAAAACAAAAAACCCACATCTAAAGAAGCCAGCTCAGTTTTGGAAAATAAGTTTTTAAACAGATGAAACTATGATCAATCAGTAGCAAAATGATGGGAAACATAAAGTAGGTAGAAGTCTCAGACGCCTCCCCATTACTAACCTCGGGCTTGATGACAGTTATGATATTTTGACAAACCATAGCAGTCATTAATCCCTTATATAACCCAGATTGTCGTTGTTCCAGAGCAATCAGGATGAGCCGGTGATGTGCTGACATTGGCGCAGCTAACGAACCCGACAATTCAGAGGTAGCTACGGGCTACTATTTTTAGGCGTGGGAGAGGGGGGCAGTACGAGTGGTCCTTTCCAGCCTAAGAATACCAGACCCAGCTGTCTACTTTATCTTGGCTACGTATCAAAATTAGGGCGGACCACACGCTGCTTTTTACAATTATTTAAATAATTTTTTGAAAAGCGACATTTGGTGCCTCGTATTTTGATACACAGACAAGATAATGTGTACAGCTAGGGGCTGCAGCTATCTTCTTTATCTGTTCTGAGTATAAATATATAGGGGATCCTACACTTTTTTTTTTTCAATTTTTTTCAAGCAATCACAGGAGCCAGCACATTTTTAGTCTGATTGCAACCAATCACAGACGCTGTCACATAGGGTGGGCGAGGGAAGCAGAGAATATGCATGAGGTTTAATAGCAGACCAGTAAGTAATGTGACAGCCGCGTGGTAAACTCGCTAAGTATAATTCTCCTCCTTTACAGCCCCCTAGCCATTACTAAGATCATTTTATAACACACATGTTCGGGTCCTTTAAGAGTTATATGGGGTTTGGCCTTGGGGCTCATGTTTTGTTCTTTTAGGTTTTTTGTTTTTTTTAGTCAGACCAAAACCACCGAACCCAAACAATTTAAACAATCGTGTCATAGATTGATGGCGGTATTTAAACATATGCTGGCTAGGTAACATAGCCGCGATTAACTCTCCTGTGCCCTCTCTACACACAGGCACCAAAGCAATGACATAGACCACCTTTAAGAGGAAATGACATATACCTATCAGCAGGTTTTTACTATGAAACCTGAAGACAGCATGCTGTAAGGGTTTACATAGGGATTTCACCATGTGTCTTATTGCACTGTTTTGTTGTTTACCTCCAATGAATGTGTTAACATCAGTATATTATCAATGCTGTATCTAGTTAGCGTGTGGTGACTTGTTCGGCATGCACATTTCTGTGATTAGCAGCTCTTCACTGTCTATAGACTTTATATACAGAGCCTGGTGTGGGCGGGGCAGCTTTTTGAGCTCTGCAGCAACACTAAATTTAAATAACTTTGATTGGGTCAAAACTGATGCACCTAGTAAACTGATACATTATTGGATTCAGAGTGTCTATATCTTGCTGCTCTCAAATAAGGTAGCAAAAACCAGTTGACATACCTTTTAAGGGGGGTTCAAAGGTTATACGAAGCATTATGCACTTATAATATATCCAAATGACATGCCATAAATGTGCGCTCTTTGGGTATTTTGAAAAACCTCAAAAAAAAATAAATATTGGGGGTCAATATCAATTGAATAATCAGCCTGTGGTGCTCAGGGTAAAGTCAAATATAGACGCACATGAAATAATTTTTATTTAATAGTAGTAATACAAAGATGGCCACTAGTAGACTACAAACAAAAAAAATAGGTTTACATAATTAAGCACACAGTGCTACGTTAACAAATTTTTAACTTTGAATTACAGTAACCCATTATTAGCACCAATTGTACCCACTTACATTATCTGTTAGGTGGAATCACAGAGTGATGTAATTTTTGGTAGTTGGTGTAGGTGCATGCAGTGAAGGTACAGTATCTGAGATAACACAACATTGTAGTTATCAAACAAAAAATCACTTCTGTCAACATAAGGTAGCAAAACATTCACGTCTAATTGGCCAAAAAGTCCAGAGAACTGTTCTTCTTCCTTGTACATCATCAAGGGTGACTGGTATACCCTATGGCCCTAAACTTGGTTACCCCTTCCTTGTGAAGAAGCTTCAAAATCTGACTTTTCCGCTACTAACATTTTCCTCTACAGAAATAAGTACGGTCAGGGCATGGCATGTTTCTTTACAAAAATTAAAAGGGGACTTATCAGTAGATGTAAGGCTTGAAGGTCCAAAAAAAGGTGTCAGGAAAGTACTACAATCTAGCCTGTGGCTGGTTGTAACTAATAGTCTGTTAACATAAAAGTAGGATATTCCAGTTGGACCAAATCTACTGCATGTACAGTATTTGTCTCTAAAAACATACTTCTACACAGCCCATCAGCAACTGGTAATAGATGTGTGGCTCTGTCCATTCACTTCTATGGGAGTTCTGAAAATAGCAGAGAAACCCAATAGTGGAACCCACTAACACAAGTTTCACAAAAGCAAGCTTACATGGTTGTGTTTTCTATGGGCCAGACACCTCAGACACAGACTTCTCTCAAATGGGAAAAAAAGATCAGATATGCTGAAATCCAAGATGCCCAATCTTTCTCATCTTGAAAGCATAAAAGGTACAATAATTCCCATGCATAATAGATGGTTGACCAAGATTTACCCAATGACTACAAGTACCTAAAACTTATTAGCTGTAGAAACTGTTTAGACATTAACCATCATGTATGTCTTACTCCTTAGCTGTGTTTTTATGAAAAATGTTTAGGAAGTAAAAGACAGTATAAGTTAAATAATCAATTGGAATTTCAATTGATCAGTTTCATACTCTACTTCTTAAGTCACAACAACACAATGCATATTTAAAACCTGACTTGACTTTCCAAAATCTTATTTTATTTCACCCATCCCATCTAAATGTTTTCCCTTTGCTATCCTACTTTTTTTTCCCTTCACTCCCATTAAAAGACACTTAGTTTGTAAAAATTCGGCTATGCCTAATTTTCTTCTCAAAAGTAAATAAAAATCATGATTGATTATTTCTTCATTGCCCTGTCCTGTGTTTAATTCTGAAAATTTTGCATAATAGCATATTAGACAGCAAAAAAAAGGTTTTTTTCTTTTTCGGGGTGTGGAGGAAGGAGCAATGTGTTCTTTATTTTATACAACTAGAAATCAATTTAACAAAAACAATAGAAAAAAAATAAAAGCATGAATTTATAAGAATTAACTTTCCATTGCATTAATCAAACAGAATAACGAAGGAAGAAATTGGCTACAGAAAACAACTTTCACACAGACTAAATTTAACTTTAGGTCGGCAACCATTCCTTTTATTTTTGGTCGGCTTTAAGTTACATTTTTTGTAAATGGGTCACAATAGTGCTACCATTGCATTTATTTATGACTACCACTTCCTTATTTCCTAAATAGTAATCCCCAGAGCAGTAAAGGCCTTAGGCACTGCCAAAGGCCTCCATCTCATAGAGTTAGTATTCCTCATGTGAGTATTTATCCTGAGGGATAGATAACTATTATGGGCTAATTTTTAATATTTACTTTACCATCACTATTGCTGTCACTTAGGGGCATGGAATTTTGAGAGATATCTAGAAATATCTAAAGATAGACTATGATAAATAAATTGAGAGGCAAGGTTAAAAAATGTGGCAAGCAATAACTTATTAGCTACCAGATCAGTGTATATGAGAAAGAAAAAATATATATATATATATTTTTTTTTTTTTTAAAGAAAGTAGTATTGTACTTTACAACTATATTGGATACAACCTGAAAAGCCCACTGCTTGTAACCGCAAACTTTATTTTAGAACACTTTCAAATTTTTCTCTAAATATACTTCAGTGATAGAAATTGTGGAGTAGGAGCTGGGACCCTGCTGGGCTACCATATGTTTCAAGAACAGCTTTTACCACCAGACAAATGGAAAAAAAAGCCAAATTAATCAGTGACTGGTAGAGACTTATGCCACTGATTATCAAGTAATTTCCCTTACAAACCTAAAATCAGCAGAACTTGTTTAAAGTCAGCTCTCAAAAAGTAGGTCAAGTAAAATATTGTTTGTTACCTAGTTTTAAAGGGCTCTTTACATCATGACTATAGTGAAGCCGTCTGTTACCATTTAATAGCTACAGTTGTGGTTTTAGAAATTTTTGGCAAACAGTTGTTATGACTAGGAGAACTTTCAGGTGACTACATATTTCTCTTGCAGAAGTAAAGCCTGGCACATAAGAAAAATAGCAAATTTGTACCAATGTGAATAAATATGCGATTTTTAAGAGACGGCCTTTAATAGAACTTGGTTCTCTGACAGTCCTTAACTGGACTCATTACTGAAACCAAAAAAGTTGGCTAACGAGAACATCATTGAAACCTGGACTTAAGAACATAGCTGTGTAAAGTTTAGTTGATCTCACTAAAGTTCTCTTGCTATTAATCCACAGTAAGCTTGGGCTGATGAAACAGCTTGTGAAAGCTCTACTGAAAGGAAAAACTGTGAAGTACTTTTGTACCAAGTTTAAGGGACTGTCCGAAGAAAAAAACTGAACGAAGGCATTTATGTGGGTCTACATATTCATCCACTCATGAAGGAAGAAACAAAAATGAAAGCTGTTGAGAAAAGAGCTAGGGATTCTTTCAAAGAAGTTGTGAAGAAATTTCTAGGTAACAACTGAGGCTAAAATTTCAAGTCCATCGTGCAGAACATGCTGAAACGTTTCAAAGCATTGGGTTGCCTGATGAATTTGCAGTTGTTTTTTTAACATTTAAATTTAGACTACTTTCCTGAAAACCTTGGTGCAAGGTGAAAGATTTCATCAGGATATCAAGGAAAAGGAACAACAATACCAAGGTAGATGGAATGTGAACATGATGGGGGACTACTGCTGGATGCTATACAGAGAAGGTTCACAAGCCTTCTATAAAAGTAAAGGTATAAAAAGCAGCTTTGAATAAAAAAGGAAAAAGGGCAAAAATATGGATGAGAGATCTTAAACGGCAAGATTCGAAGTTTGTATCAGACACCATGTGTCCGGGGCTCGAACACTGGCTTCTCATGTCTGAGTTAAGGGTTTGGATGCTGAATAAAGTTTGTTGAAAGGCTGCAGCGCAGGTGTCTATGGGCTGTTTCACACATCTGGCATTATGCCAGATTACCGTATCCGTCACACTCCAGTACAGTGTAATACAGTACAATGGCATTGCGGCAAGTTCCGGTCACATGCTCCAGTCACATGACAGCATGTGACCAGAGGTTGCCGCGATGCCATTGTACTTTATTACACTGTACTGGAGTGTGCCAGATCCAGCAATCCGTCAAAATGCCGGATGTGTGAAATGGGCCTAATAGATGCCTCTCCATTACGAATTCCTGGGCTTGTCAATTCACAGCTGACATCAACCACAAAAATATTACCCCGATTGCCACCGCATCAGGGCAATATAGAAGAACCGGGGAAAGAGCCCGAATTGGAGCATCTAATGTGATGCGCGACTTCTGGTGTGGTTACTATTTTAGACTGGGAATGGCAAAATAATCATGAGCCTTCCCAGCCTGATAATACCAGCCACCAGCTGTATGCTTTACCTAGCCTGGATATCGAAAAAAGGGGGGAATGCATGTCATTTTTTAAATTTATCTATAAATAAATGTTTTTAAAAAAAAACCCAGAGTGGGATCCCCTCTATTTTTGATAAGCATACAGCTGAGGGCTGCAACCTGGGGGACTCTGGGTGAAGTCCGGGTACTGAACTTTTAACTAAAATTCATCTGAACACAAACATCCAAGGATCTGCTCATCCTTTGGAAATAATTAAATTCCAATAAAGTTTCAGAATGAATGTTCAATATATTTAAATAATAATGTGTACATACAGCTCTGGCAAAAATTAAGAGACCACTGCAAATGTATCAGTTTTTCTGATTTTTCCATTTATAAGTCAATTTTTGAGTAAACTGTAAATTGTTCTTTAATTCTATAAACTACTGGCATGTCTCCGAATTTCCAAGCAATAAATTTTATTTCTTTTCTAAAAATGAGAAATGGTCAAAATAACAAAAAATGCATTGCTTTCAGACCTCAAATTATGCAAAGAAAACATGTTCATAATCATTTAGTAACCACAATACTAACGTTTTAAACCAGGAAGAGTTCAGCTATCAATATTTTGTGGAATAACCATGATTTTTATCATCACAGCTTTCATGAGTCTTGCATGCTTTCAACCAGTCTTTCACACTGCTTTTGGGTGACCTTATGGCACTCCAATTTAAGAAGTTCTTCTTTGTTGGCTTGTAATTATCTTCCTCTTGATTACATTCCAGAAATTTTCAATGGGGTTCAGGTCTGGAGAGTGGGATGGCTATGACAGGGTTTTGATGTGGTGGTCCTTCATCCACATATTGATTGACCTAGCTATGTAGCATGGCGCATTGTCATGCTGGAAAAAACAGTCCTCAGAGCTGGGGAACATTGCCTGAGCAGAAGCAACTGTTTTTCCAGGATAACATTGTATAGATCTTGAGTCATAGATCCTTCGCAAAGTTTTGTCTGCCCAATTGGACCATAGAGGACTTGAGTAAGGTAATCAATCATCTCTGATGAGTCTAATTTTCAGCTTTACCCAACACCTGGGAGTCTAATGGTTAGGCCAGAGTAACACTTGCGAGTTCCTTGCGTGTAACTTGCACAAGTCTGTCATTAAATCACCCGGCACGGCTGCACACTCTCCAGACAGGAGCGTCTCAGCTGCATAGCGATACATGCAACTGACCCGCTCCTGTCCGGAGAGTGTGCAGCTGTGCCGGGTGATTCAATGAGAGACTCGTGCAAGTTACATGCAAGGAACTCGCAAGTGTGACTCTCGCCTTAGACGGAGACCTGGAGAGTCGTACAAGCCACAGTGTCTTGCATCCACTGTGAAATATGGTGGAGGATCAGTGAATATCTGGGGATGCTTCAGCAAGGCTGGAATTGGGCAGATTTAACTTTGGGAAGGATGTATGAATCAAAATGAAAATTTTGCAGTGGTCTCTTAAATTTTTGCCAGAGCTGTATTTGGCTACAATAAGGATTTACCTTGTTCGCTTGTACGTAATTTCACCTGTGTTTTGTGCAAAATCCATACAGGATTGTTAAAAATTGAAGTGTTTTTATTTTGTTTTTTTGAAATTAGGTCATAAGAAAACTAGAGAATCAGTCACTGGATTTAAAACAATTTTCATAAACCCAAATTTTGCATATCTGTGTCATCAGAAAATTTATGATGAATTAACAGAAAATCCACCTGGCAATTAACAAAAAATGTAACCATTTATTTCCTAAGCTTTTCACCTGAATTATATGCATAAGAATTAATTTCATTTTATTAGGATTCATGATCCAGGGTTATTCTTCCTTTATCACCTAAAACGTATGAATACATGCAAAATCCAGCAGGTCAGCTAATCATATCCAGAATTGAGTCACTTACCTGTAATCTCTGATATTTTATTGACCCATATTTGCAACAAAAAAGGCAGGAGAAATTTAAGTGCAGGGCCCACCCCAGTGCACTTAAAACTGTATGCTAATGAGTTTCAAATGCACTGGGGTGGGTCCTGCACTGACATTTTTCCTGCTTTTTTCGCTATTCCCTACCTGCATCCTGTCTGTAGCTCATTCATGTTAAGCCAATCTGTCAGAGATAGGAGGCAGGCAGTGGCAGGGAATAAGGAGAGAGGCAAAAAAGCAGCAAGTGTAGTGCACAGCCCGCTGCACTTTAAACTCATTAGTATCAAGTTTTAACTACGGAATTTTCTAAAACAGCAAAACTGATTTCTACAACAACGAAAAGGATGTACTCAGTATTAATGCTTTTTTACATAAATATATTGTATGATATCCTGATAACAAGTACCCTTTAAGATCAGTTTAAGTTTTAGCTTCTCAAACTTTTCTACTGAGGCCTCCCCATACTAAGATAATGCCTGAGCTTCAGTAAAGATGAGATCTGAGCCTCACTATGATTTGAAGTTGAAAATATTTTTATTTACCTTTTTTTGCTTCTTTAACCCCGTAATGCATCAAATAAATATAGAATTTAAATACTATTGCTAAACTGAAGATTACTGCGGCCATAGAAAGGACTGTGCATTATATAATGACTTCTATTTAAGCTTTCATCAACTCCTCTTGGGTTCTTCACTGGTGAAGTTAGCCTAAAAGTTTGAGAAACCGTGTGCTAAACATTGCCCATTCTCTTAATAAAAATCAGAACCTTAATCCTCTGTGATACAGTACAGTTAGACAGTTAAAGAGGTTGTCTACTACGCAGACAACCCTTTCTTAATTGCGATATAGCCTCTTCTGAAATTTGAACAGCCTCTACTCATCTTAGGTGCTGGGTCTCCCAGGCTTGAATGATTTTGCTAGGTCATGTGAGGCCTGTAGCCAATCAGAGGCCGGTAATGAACCGCTTCACTATCACTTCCTTTGGACAAAACAGACACCTGGAAGAAGTGAAAACTGCTGCTGCTAACCTTGAGAAGCCAGTTAAGTCCGAAGGTAGTGAGTGTAAGGCTAGGTTCACATTTCCGTTGTTTATTATCAGTCACAATCGGCCGCTCTGATAAACAACGCAATCCATTTGGCAGATTCCGTTGTTTTCCATAGACTTATAAGAGCGGCTCTGGAACGACTGACCGTCGGGCGGCAGGAACGCAGCTTGTAACGTTTTTTGAGCAACGGAATCCTTTCGATTTCGCTGCGCATGCTCTCTCTTGGTGGCCGAACGATCAGCTGAACGCCCGGCAGCCACCTTCTGTGAGCGATTAGCTGATCTCCCAGCCGTCGGCTTCTGAGAGCAATCAGTCGCTCTCAAAAGCTGGCAGCCGGGAGATCAGCTGATCGCTCTCAAAAGCCGGCGGCCGTGAAATCAGCTGATCGATCTCAAAAGCCGGCAGCCGGCTTATGAGAGCTATCAGATGATTATTCACAATAGCCGGCCGATCAGCTGATCGCTCTCAGAAGCCGGCGGACGGATATTGTGAACTATCACTCGTTTTACAACGGAATCCGCTTTCTCGTGACAATTCTTGTCACCCGTTGAACAACACATCAGTCACAAGTGCCAAGCAACGCATGTGACTGATGCAAAACAACGGAAATGTGAACCTAGCGTAAAGTGATCCATTAACGGTCGCTGATTAGCTGCAGGGCTCATATGACATAACAGCATATGAGCCTTAAAGGACAGCGCTGGAATGGTACTTGAAGCCGTTATGTTACAATGGGAATGTAGTAATTGAGAAGGGGTTAACCAAGTATTGAATAAAGCTTAAATTAAAAAAGGATAAATATTTTTACCAGTTACTCAAAGTAATGAATTCATAAAAAGCATAATTAATAGTTATAACAAGAGAAAGTAATAAAAGTAGTGGAAAGATTCCCACAAAAGGAAGCATTATAATAAGACGTTGCTTAATTGCCTTAAGGTAAAATGCGTAGCGTGAAATGACAACCAAGCAGTGGCAGCCCGTTATTATACCTGCAGCGTCACTGCAGAACTTCTTTGGGAAATGTTTACCCTTTAGCTTTCCAGCATCTCAGGTTTTCTCTTTCCATCCACTTCAGCTCAGTAGCTGTGCATTTCTTTGGCAGTATAAGCTTTGTAATCGCAGTGAATGTCTCGTCTAAATTAATCGTTGTTACAGAAAAGATATAGTTCAATTGAGCACACTAAATTGTGTCTGATTGCTGCAGTCATTATTTTTGACATTCAAGTGCAGTAGGTCTTATAGAGATTATTACTAAAGTATAAAAGGTACAGCCATGACAGCGCCGGTTATGAGAAGATATTCAAGACTTGCTGCTGACATTTTATATTGTTTGGGTGGAAACAACCAGTCACTGCAGACACAGAAAATAATAAGGTGTCAGATTTAGTGACACTGCTCTGGAAAAAAAAAGGGTTTAAGCCTCTGAAATTTCACAGTATTACAGTCTCTAAACTGTACTGTAATAACAATACTTATTCTGTCAATTTAATTACGGCTTGGCATGATACAGAGATGTTTGTACATGGTATATCGCATCAGTTGTAGTCACTTTATATGGGAAAATCTGAGATGTCATGATGGAGGATCATGAGCAATACTCTGAAATTAGGGGCACATTGCTGTAGAGAAATATGGAGAAATATTGGACATCAGTTTGCCCCTTGTATTGCAGATTTTTTTTTAAATAAAAACTTTGATAATTTGTCACTTTGGATTACACTCTGTTTACTTATCTTCAGAAATATAATATTCTCTACAGTTTACTCAAATAGTCCTAAAATAACTAACCTTCACGGTTTAATATTTTATTACAAAATAACTTCTAACACTCAGACTCATGCACAGGTATGTTACAGTCTGGTAAGGAGTTTTTTCTTAGCTCCCTTGTGCACTTTCACATGACTAACTTAAAGGGAACTTGTCAGGTCCCTTATGCCTTCCAACCCAGCAGCATTCACATCTGTATGTCCAAATTTCCTGTCTAACCAGCCCTGTCTAATGTTATTCACTTAACACAATGTTTATAAAAAAGGATTAGAACCTCCACTTTTCCTATGCTAATTAGGCCTTTGACTAGATGATGAGGCCCAGACCCCAGATGAGGTCCAGCCCTCTTACCATGCTATCTCACCCCTGTGGGAGTGATAACATGATTATCAAGAGTTGACATCACCATCAGCTCCTGGAAATCTCTATATGAGTGGCTTTGTTCACTCACATTGAGCCTCTAAAGTCAGGTATATGCATCCCAGCTTCAGAAAAGCACACTGTGCATGAGCTGAAGAAAAGCTTCAGCACTTCCAATCATGAGCATTGCATTTAAACATTGAGTTAAGTAAATAACATTATACAGTGATGGTTAGGCAGGGAATTTAGTCACACAGATGTAAATGCTGTTGTGTTGGAGGGTATAGGGGGCCTGAAAAGTTCCTTTTAAAAATATATCATACAGAGGATTTTTTTATGCATTCCATCTGAATATGACAAAAAATGTGTCAAATTCTATTGTACTCCACATGTAAGTATTCACCCTATCAGCACGGAGGACTCTCTAGATACCCATGTATTATGGATGTGTTCCAGGTGCACACAGATAGGGTGGCACAATGTAGCTGGATATATCTAATCTTCATTTCAAATTCACTAACAACTTAATGTTACAATAACTTGGTGGGGAAACCAGTGGTATGGCCATTTTTGAAGACTTAACGAAGCAGATTTTTCAACACAACAATGCCAGGCCACATATTGCATATGTTACTGTGAGCAGTCTGATTGACCTTAACATGCTACAATGGGCCTGCAGCATCTCCAGACTTGACTCCCATCGTGCACATCTGAAAGGTAATTGGTTGGCAATTGCAAAAGGAGTTGCCAGCAGTTAATCTTGATGATTTCCCCAAATGCAATCAGCGTGGCTGAGTATTATTCAGACAACTATTAATAACCTCTTCAATAGCATACCAAGGGCTTGTTAGTGCATGTATTTCTGCTTCTGGTGCTCATAGATTATCCTAAATAAAGATATTAAAATTCTGTTTGAAATGTTTGTATTTGTGTATCATCAACATCGTGAATGTGAGATATCAGTAATTCCTTGACTTTTCCATTTTTCGGCAATATAATTATATATAGATATATATAAAACTGTTTAAAAGAACTGAAGTCCTCAGTGGTTGATACCTTTTAATAGCTAACTGAAAAGATGGTAATAATAGCAAGCTTTCAAGACTGCTCAGGTCTCTTCATCATGCTCAATATACTGGTATATATATACACACACACACATACACACACTAAAAATTAAGAATATATTTAACTATGGAAAACAGTTGTATTAACATGTCAGGACTAGACAGTGTAAATTGTTTAAGTTGTGTAACTTTTAAAAAAGAAATTACCATAATTGCATATAACTTAACGTAATTGGAACCCAATTAAACCTCATTATACATAATTCCACTGAAGAGGATTGTGAGTAGTCTCCAAAGGTCTAGTTTGTAGACATGATGTATCGATGTTCAGCAGCATTTTCTTATAAGTGTGAACTTGTAGTCTTGTCAACTCAAAATAATTGTTAACAATGCGGTCATCCTATCATTCCACTCAGAAGAAGAGCGCTTTACAACAATTAGTATTTCTACAGTGCACAAATACATTTATGGCACGTGACATGTACCACAGTGAAATACAACTTTGCTAGCGATCACAAAACTTTAAAATCTAAATGTAGGAATCATTCATTGTTAGATTACAAAAAGCTAATATAGTGAACTACAGTTTAATGCATAGATCCTTTTAATATATAGCATTCATGTAATTTAAATCCTAATGAACAAAACACAACAAAAAAAAAAAAAACATCAGGTATTGAGGAAGAGCTTTAACATTTCAGGCTTATAAGAAATGTACACTTTGCTAACTACTCTAAATTTTTTTGCAGCCTACATCAAGAAATGGAGACCTTTTGTGTCACGGCAGGGACAAGAGGTTATACCGGCCATACAGGACAACAGAGAGGGAAGACGAAAGGAATGCTTTATTGCTAGGGAAAGTGGGAAGTGGTGATCCCTGACTCTGACTACAACTTGCAGCTCACCCTCACTGTCTTCACGGACCATATACAGGTTCCGCAGCTGTCGCCAAGCTGGAATACCTGGGGCCCTATTTTACCCTGGCAAATGGGCCCTAAAAAAGGATGGAGGGTATGAGCTCTTTGTCAACACCACTATCCCTAATGGAAGACACAAGGGAACAAAACAGGTGAAACAACTAAAATCACCAGAGCCCTGGTAGATAGTAAAGACAACACTTATCTAAGCTGCAGCAACCACAGGAGTCTGGAGCAACAGAAGATGACTGAACGGAAGATACCGCACCCAAATACCCCGAAGGTAAGATTGATAAAGGAAGTCAGAGGCTGGCAACTGAGAACAAAACTGACAGTTTCCCTGGTTCTTAGCGTACTCTGCTGCAGAAATAGGAAACTATCAGATAACATGTGCTGCTAATTTCTGGGATTTTCTAACACTCACTGCCACAGGATTGTCAGCCGGCCGTGTACATCTGTGACATTTGCACTGATTCCAAATAAATCATTCCAAGACACCATAATAAAAAAAAGAAAAGTCTAATTGACAATACATTTTGAGGCATGACCACCTCTGATGTATTCAAGGTGGAGCTTTGCAAACCCAGTTTGTGGGATCACTGGGGATCCTAGTGGTCAGACAGACAGTGATAAGCAAGTTATTCCTTATCCTATGGATTATAGATTTCATTTTAAGAAAACCTCTTCAATACAGATTATATTTCAGCCTTCATTTTCACCAATTTGGTCTTCATTACTAAGAACAGATATTAATGAAGGTTTCAATGGCCATATTTGATCCTCTTGGTAGCCCCAGCAATGTGACACACTAAACATATATAAAGTACAGTTTACAGGTTGGGAACAACTGTATGCTTAGAACATTAGCAGTAAAACAAGAAAAATCTACTTTCATTTTAGCAATAAAGCACTGAATTTACAGCAGCCATGCTGTTACACTGGGAAGCTATCCCTTAAGCAAGGCAGAAACAACACAGTAACACGGCAGGATGTGCCTTCAAGGTAGAGAATAGCATTAAGGGGAAAGTTCTGTATTTTTCCAAATGTATTTATATATGGAGTATAAAACCGTCTGACAAAAACTGACAGAATGTAGAAATGGTCAAATAACTAAAAAGAAACAACAAACTAAATGTAACACAATGAAATAAATACACAAGAGAGTCAAAAACATGAAAAAAAGCAAATGTTTAAACATTGTAGAAAGAGCTGCTGTGTTTAAGAAAATAAAACACACCAGGGATATCCTGGGAAAGACTAAACCGCCTGCACAATCTCATGCAATGGAAATAAAACTAGAAGATGCATTGCTCCAGCTGACATATTTAATTTAAAACATTGTCAGTCCCTGCAGAGAAATGGCCTAGTAAACATGCTATAAAATAAAGACAATCTAGAGAATGTGTCACACAAACTTGGCAGGTTCATGTAAAATAGAAAAAGGTACAAGGGGACAAATCCATAAAAAGCAAACATGTCAAAAAATGCACATATTCCATATATTGCTTAACATCAGGTGTTCAGAACATGCAGCACAGGGGATACATGTAGCCCACAATGCCTTTCTCTGTTGACCAGGCTAGGTGACTATATCAGCATGTTGCTGAAAGGGGGGAGAAAAGGCGCAAATAGGGTTTTACCCGGTATTAACCGTGTAAGGATGTAGAAAGATACACTCACCTGGAGCGGTTGTGCCAGTCACAACCCCTTGTAAAGCATATGAGTGTCCGCGTGGTTCCAGCAGCAGCCCCGTGAAGACTTAGTGAAAAAAAGGGCATATTATATATATATATATATATATATATATATATATATATATATATATATATATATATATATGTGTGTGAGAATCGGGTTTTAGCCGCGCTAAGAAACCACTGTTGCCAGGATGTAGTTTATATTAAAAAACTCTTTCTTTATTACAGCATCTAACGCGTTTCAGAGACATAAGCCGTCTCCTTCTTCAGGGAAAAAGAGAATCTCTTTTTCCCTGAAGGAGACGGCTTATGTCTCTGAAACGCGTTGGATGCTGTAATAAAGAAAGAGTTTTTTAATATAAACTACATCCTGGCAACAGTGGTTTCTTAGCGCGGCTAAAACCCGATTCTCACATATATATATATATATATATATATATATATATATATATATATATATATATATATATATATATATATATATATATATATATATATATATATATATATATATATATATATATATATATATATGCCCCTTTTTTTTCACTATATCAGCATGTTATCAGAGAAACATCTAAGGAAACGTTTATCTAGTCACCAGAATGCTGCAGTCAAACACAAACTTTTGCAGTCCAATAACATCAGGACATTGCAGTCCCCACTTACAGAAATATCGATGACAAGCAGAGCAGTCTAAAAAGGATCAATGGTGGCAAAAAAAGGTGAATAGTCCTCCAATTTATGACCCCCAGCCACCCTCTTTTTTTAAAAAAAAAATAAAAAAATTTGATAAAGCTTTTTGACATTCTGATGTTATATGAAGATCTAAGAAACACCTGAAGACTGAGCTCTAAGACCACTACTGAAACTGATGTTAAAAATGGATGCCATATGGATTGCATACGATTGACAATATGAATGAAAAATTATCTGTTTTGTCTGGATGAAAATATGAAGATTTTTTTTATATTCTCATGTAAAACAGCCTAATTGTAAAGAAAATCTTAGTAGTACGTAGTTATTACAGTTGATCGAGTACCTAACTATTCGTACTCGCTATACTAGTACGGTCTACTACTCGTGTATTCGTTCCGAATAGCAGGTGCAATGCAAGTCAGTGGGGAATACTCGCAATGTAACGAGTAACCCAAATTACGTACTTTTTGCTACTCACACAAATAGTACGCCATTCAGGTTACACATTACTTTGCGAGTTTTTCCCATTGACTTGAATTGCACATGCTATTTGGAATGAAAACAAAAGTAGTAGACAGTACTTGTTATGAGTATAGCGAGTACGAATAGTTCCATACTTGCTCAACTCTAATAGTTATAATAGGTGGTTGGACCCAATCATGTCCCAAAAAAGTACTTATCTGCAGACAGTGTTAATGTTCAGTTAAACAGCATTAAAATTATGCCTATCTTACTGGAGCAGCAGCCACAGGGAGACAATTTACACTGGAAATCAAAATTAGAGAACAATGTAGCAGTACATTATTTCTGGGGGAAAAAAATGAAAAAACAAGTGACTTACATTGATCAACATCAGAAAGTTTCTTTAATGGGTACACCATGCCACTAGAACAGTGTTTTGCAAAACATCCAAAGTTTATCAACATAAAACCATTATTTTGCCCAAACTGTGATGATCATAATTAGAAAACAACAATAACTGTAGCAAAGAGATATATTATAACTAAATTTTCTGAAGGTAACAACAGTCAACAATCAGTTGGAAGTGTACAAGCATTTTGCTTTGAATGATTTCAGCACATCTGCGGCTACAGAACATCACTGTCTCTCCACGGCTCTGGTGTGATTATGGTCCACTGTTATTCCATTTGCTTCCACAGTTTTGACTGTTGTGTGTTTCTTGGCCATAATTTTGTCAATAATGATTTTCCAGAGGTTTTCTATTGGGTTTAGATCAGGACTCTAGGCTGACCTTTTCATTGTTTCAATTGTTTCTGTTTCAAGGAACTGCTTTACATGTTTTGCTGTGTGACATGGGGCATTGTACTGCATGAAAGTTGCTAGCTGATTGATTGATGAACGCAAGTAAAAAACCATGTGTTGTTGACGAAGGTTCTGATACACACTTGCTTTCCCTTTGCCATGTAGCTGTAAAGAGGTCCAACTCCTGCAGCAGAAAACATCCCCCAAACCATGACACTTCTTCCAACACCTTTCACTGACTTCTTAACACACTTAGGGTTCAGTCTTTACCTAGTTTGTCGATGAACATGTTTCCCATCAGACTCAAATAAATTAAACTGACTTTCAACATTAAAAGCAAATATGGATCAATTCTCCTCTGTCCACACAACATACTCCTCACCAAAGGTGAGTGTAGTTTTTTTATTCTTTTCACTAATGAGAGGTTGGTCACTGCAGAGTGGGCTTTCAGTCCAAATGCTCGTTGTGACACTGTATGACAAGACAGATCCTTACCCTGCTCAGTGCTGAACTGGTGAGCAATTCCAGCTGCAGTGTTGAAATGATTATCCTTGGAGAGTCTCCACATTATCCTGTCCTCTCTTGCATTTGTCTTTTAAGGGCATTTAGTATAATTGGGGGACTTCAACGAGTTTGTGATGTTGTAAAGATGTAAATGTTGTGATGTTGTAAATATTATCGAAATCAAAGACTTGGAACGACCAACTTCTCTTGCTATGGCTGATAGGGTCACCCCTTTGGCCTTCATCAGGACAACCTGGTGCCGGAGGGTTTCAGTCACTTTGGAACACAAACCATTTTTGCAGAGGCAGTGCAAACTGGAAAGTTAGGCTGCCAGTTAAATAGGGTTTGTCAGATAATTAAGAAAATTAGCACCAGGTGCCAGATTAACACCAATAACTTGCAGGTATCGGAATGTGTTCTCTAATTTTGATAAGTGTTCTTTTTCATTTATCTTATTTACATTTTTATTATGTGCTTTTTAAAAAAATCAATTTGTGAAATAAGCGTAAAATACTGCTAGTTTACTCATGTTAGGATATAATTACATAGGACTTCACAATGACCTTAACATTCAGGAAATTGTGTGTTGTTCTCTAATGTTTATCTCCAGAGTATATTCTCCCTGTGCTCGCTCACTTCCAGTCAGCTGTGATCAATCCCTTGCACTTTGATTGACAGTCAACTCTGCAGTATGTGTGCAGAGCAGGCTATCAAAATGCTGGGGAGAGAAAACTTCGTCCCTATCACTGGAAATTAGTCGCTACAAGGAGGATGTAAGTCTACTTTCTTCCTTTTGTCATGCTTCCAGTAAGGTATGCAGGCATGACTTTAACACTATCTGCAGGCAAATAGCATTTCTGGATGTGACACTCTCCTCTCCTCCTTCCACTCAATTTCATAAAAAACCTACCTCAATATTATTTTTATATTATATATATATATATATATATATATATATATATATATATATATATATATATATATATATATATATATATATATATACACATATAAACACGCACACACATAGAAAAAAATAAAAACACTGACAACGGTTTTGTGTAGAGGTTACGGTGAGTGATTGCCAGCTAGCACCAGCGATCACTGCTGCATAGACAACCTTTTTTCATTCATTTCACACCTTTATCCCTTTAATGGTGACTACATTGTATAATAATCTGTATGCAGTTGTACAATGAATTAGTTATACACAAAATATGTCTACCTGTCATCAATATTCCTATTCAGGCAGAGATTCAGAGATGTGAGGTTCTGGCACTTCTTTACAATCTCCATCACCGTCTCATTATCCAGCTCTTCGATGTGTCGTAAGTCAAGGCTAGAAAGATTTTTAAGCTGAAAATAGAAACAAAACAGTTCTACTAAAGAAACAAATGTCAATGTCTAAGATTAATATTGCTAAAGAAAACATTTCGACATAACAGAAAATATTTTTCAAAATTATTGCAAAGTAAAAGTGTAGACTGTTTCATTGGGGGCGACAAAAAAAGTCATGTGTTCATTGGGATTTGAAGTATCATTCAGGGTGAGATTTCAGGAGTTACCCTCTGTTAGAGTTTGCTCCCTACTGTTTAGCCTTGGAGGGCTGCAAGCTATTTAAGCTCCAAAAATCCTGAAATTCACTGCCAGTTATATTAATCTTGCCCTGGTTATGTCATTCATTTCAGCCTTTGCTTAACCTAACTGTATTCCTAAGAAGCCAATTCTTTTAGCTTGTGATTCAGTTTTTGTTTATGAGTTCTCAGTTTTAACATGGCTTCCTTAATGCTCTCTGCTGGTCCGTCCTACCGGCCAGGAACCTAGTCTGTATCTTCAACCCAAGGGCCGCTGTTTAAGTCCACTTCACTGTACAAGGAGCAAAAGATGATTGTCATTTCAACCACTGGAATCTGGTAAACATAGGGGCTAGCGCTAAGCCTGCCCATGTCTATGCCTGTCCATGAAAACCCAATTACAAGAGTTTTAAGGCTACCATAAACAAAGATGGCTCCTTCATAGTTTGTGCAGTTACCAATAGAAAATATCATCTGTCATTTTTTGGAGGCTTTTGAAAATTAATAAAACAATATTAATGATGTGTTAATATGGGAAAGTGTTCCACTTTTCCTGTTGGGAATCAATCTCCCTTAGGGAGACACTAAAAAAAATTATAACGTAGGAAAAAGGTAGCTTATTACCAGTAAGGATGGTCATTACATGAGCAATCGAAAAGACCTTCCCAACATATTAATCCAAGATTGGGAGAAACGTAAGACACTTATCCTTGAATACTTTAAGGCTATGTGTGCACATTGCGTTCTGCTGTGACAAATATTCTGCAGCGTTTTGTCACTGCATGTGCGTTTCAAATCGCAGCCGAAAAACTGCGTTTTGGATGTATTTTGAGGGCGTTCTGGATGCTTGCTCTGCCATAGACAGAGTAGGAAAAGTATCCAAAACGCACAAAAGAAGTAACATGTTGCTTTTTAGACCGCATTGATTTTATCAAAAATTTGGCATGCAAAACGCTGCATTTTAAAACGCAATGTGCACATGGAATTTGCTAAATTCTCATAGACTTTGCTGGGGACGCAGAACTCATGCGTTTACGCTGCAGTTTAAAACGTTGCGTAAAAGCATGAAATAACGCAACGTGGGCACATAGGCTTAGCCATTCTCATATTAACCCCTTCAGTCCCGGGGCACTTTCCGTTTTTGCGTTTTTGTTTTGTGCTCCCCTTCTTCCGAGAGCCGTAACTTTTTTATTTTTCCATCAATCTTGCCATATGAAGGCTTGTTTTTTGCGGGACAATTTGTACTTTTAAATGAAACCATAAGTTTTACCATATGGTGTACTGGAAAACAGCAAAAAAATTCCAAATGCGGAAAAAATTGCAAAAAAAGTGTGATGGCACCATAATTTTTGGAATGTTTAATTCACGGTGTTCACTATATGGTAAAACTGATGTGTGGGTATGATGCCTGAGGTCGGTGTGAGTTTGTAGACATCAAACATGTATAGGTTTACTTGTATCTAAGGGGTTAAAAAAAATTTCATACGTTTGTCCAATAAAAGTGGCGCACATTTTGCTCCATTTTCCTAAACACGTAGCATTTTTATTGTTTGGGATCTATGGCTCAGTGACGGCTTATTTTTTGCGTCTCGAGCTGACGTTTCTAATGGTACCATTTTTGCGCAGATGCTAAGTTTTGATCGCCTGTTATTGCGTTTTGCATAAAACTTGCGGCGACCAAAAAACGTAATTTTGCCGTTTGTAATTTTTTTGCCACTACGCCGTTTACCAATCAGATTAATTGATTTTATATTTTGATAGATCGGGCATTTCTGAACGCGGCGATACCTAATATGTGTATATTTATTTATTTTTTAACCCTTTAATTTTCAATGGGGGGAAAGGGAAGTGATTTGAACTTTTAGGTTTTTGGTTTGTTTTTTTTATTTTTTAAAACTTTTTTTTACTTTTTTTATTTTACTAGCAATCCGATCGCTATTATCTATCTGCTGATCACAGCTATACAGCTGTAAACAGCAGATACAGTCACTTTCTGTTTCCCTCTGCTCCGTGCTGAGGGAAAACAGAAGTGAAACATCATAGCTGCAGGCGTTATCACATGACCCTGTGCTACGATGGCAACCACCGATAGTCACGTGATCACACACGTGACTTCCGGTGGGGGCGGCGGTAAGTAAAAAAACATGGCCGAGCGCATATAGATCTTGCTGCCAGACTTTGGCAGCAAGATTTAAGGGGTTAATGGCCGCGGGTGGAAGCACACGTCACACATCAGCACACGTCAGCACACGTCAGCTGTTGAAAACAGCTAATATGTGTGCCGAACGCCGCCGCCTGCCCGCGGCAGGAGGCGGGGCTTAACGGGACACGCTCCATGACGGATATATCCGTCCATGGTCGTGAAGAGGTTAAAGGGGTTATCTGGTGAAAACAAATTATCACCTACCCATAAGAAATGAGAAAATTCCCTAATCAGTGGGAAGTTGATTACTGAGATCCACACAGATCTACAGAACTGAATGGCCGCTACACTCATTTCCTATTAGGCGGACAGCTGCTGCAAGCTTACGACCTGTGGCATAATTCTATAATGGGGATAAAAGTTCAACATTGAGGTAACAGAAATTCCCAATCTACCAAATGGTGTGGGTCACAGTGGACAGTGCTCATCCCATCAATAAATTATCTCCTATTGTAAGGCTAGGTGACAATTTGTTTTCACTAGACAATCCGGTTAATAGTTTAGGGGGACCTTGCCACTTTCTTATTAAGTGATTATCTTTCCACTGATACTTTACTACCTTTATCCTGTGGTAGCTTATTGCCCTTTTCCACTGTTCATAAACTTACAGTCATGGCTGAAAGGGTTGGCAGTCTTGAAATTGTTACATAAAAATTAGGTATTACTCCCAGACAATTATTGCAATCTCATGTTTTGTCATACACGTTTATTTTTTAAGTGTGTATTGGAACAACATGAAACAAAAATAAAAAAGGCACATTGGACAGTTTCACACAAAACCCCAAAAATTGAGACAAAATTGTTGGCACCTTTCCAAAATTGTGAGTAAACAACTCTGTCTCCAGCATGTGATGCTAGTTTAAACTTGCAAGTAGCAGGTGTGGGAATATGAAAATGTGTTTGTCTCACTAAGCTTGGAGAACAGAAAGAGGAGAAGAGAACCGTTTAAGAACCAAAATTCTTGAAAACTATCAACAATCTCAAGGTTACCAGTCTATCTCCAGAGATCTTGATGATCCTTTGTCCATGGATCCATGGTGCGCAATTAAAATTAAGAAGTTTACAACACATAACACTGTAGCTTATCTCCCTGGATGTGGACGGCATAGCAAAATTGATGAAAGATCGCAACGCAGAATAGTCCTGATGGTGCATAAGGAGCCCCAATCAAATTCCAAAGAAATTCAAGCTATCCTGAAGGTTAAGGGCACATCAGTGTTAAGGCCACGTCTCACTAAGCGACATCGCTGCTGAGTCACTTTTTTTGACGCAACAGCGATCTTGCTAGCGATGTCGCTGTGTGTGACATCCAGCAACGACCTGGACCCTGCTGTGAGGTCGCCGGTCGTTGCTGAATGTCCTGGACTATTTTCTTCAAAGGCGATGTCCTGCTGGGCAGGACGCATCGCTATGTTTGACACTGTGTGACAGGGTCCCAATGACAGCAGAGATCGTTATACAGGTCGCTACTGCGACATGTATCGTTACTGAGTCGTTGGTAAGGTCTGACTGTGTGACATCTCACCAGCGACCTCCCAGCGACCCTTATCAGGTCGCATCGTTTTCGGGATCGCTGGTAAGTCGCGAAATGTGACGGGGGCTTTAGTGTGATATATCCATCGATATTTGAATTAAATGAAACACTATCGCAGAAGATCCAGGAGGACCCCACTGATGACACAGACAAAGCTAGATTGCAGTTTGGTAAAATGTACATTAGAAAGCCAAAATACTTCTGGGAAAGTGTGGACAGATAAGACCAAGATACAGTTTTTTTGTAAAGTACATCATTCTACTGTTTGCCAAAAATGAAATGAGGCCTGGAAAGAAAATAACACAGTACATACAGTTAAAAATGGTGCAGGTTCAAAGATGTTTTGGGGTTGGTTTGCTGCCTCTGGCTATGGGTGCCTTGACTGTGTCCAAGATGCCATAAAATCTGAAGATTACCAAAGGATTTTGGATTGTAGTCTAGTGCCCAATGTCCGAAAGCTGGATTTCTGTCCTAGGTCATAGATCTGCCTGCAGGAGAATGACCCCAAACATAGTTCAATATGCACAGATAAATGGATGGAAACAAAGCACTGGAGAGTTCTGTAGTGTCCAGATCTAAATACCATTGAACATATGTGAGTGATCTTAAAATTGCTGTTGGGAGAACGCACCGTTCAAATATGAGACCTGTAGCAGTTTGCAAAAGAAGAGTGGTCTAAAATTTCAGTTGAGAGGTGTAAGAAGCTTGTTGATGGTTATAGGAAGGGATACTGCTGTCTGACAGGACTCACACACACAGCAGAAATCTGCTAGTGATTTTCATATATACAGCGGTGGATACCGCTCATAATAGCTTGGCGCTTTTCCCCAGTCCTTTTTGCAACCACAGCGGTGGATACCGTTGCTTGACAGGACACACGCACAGCACAAATCTGCTCGTGCTTTTCATATATACAGCGGTGGATACCGCTCATAAAAGAGCTCAACCATACTGGACATATTTAATCCGTGAGCACGGCAAACAAACAGTATCATACATATGGCGCAATTTTGCAAGTCCTAATGCCGCGCCCCAGGGCCTGCAGCGGAGCTGATCGGACTCGGGCGTCCGGTTCTCAAAGTCTATGTCAGTGGTGGCCAGTGCCCGATTCCGTGACCCCAGGGGCCGCTTGTAAAAGGGGTTATATTTACAGGGGATAGATAGTTTCTAATGTCTGTGATGCCACTTGCGGTATGCGGCAATGTGAAGAAGCCGCCGCTGCACAATATCTCACCATTGGTGCTGATGGTATAGGGCAGCCTGGATGTTATCACTCTCCGCAAGTACAGCGGTGCCCCAGGGGAGGATGTTGGTGGTTGTAGTAGTATGTCCGTTTGTAATGCAGGAATGAAGCAGTAATGGAGACCACACAGGGACTGAAGGTTAACCAATTCTTTACTCACACAGGTGGTAAGATGCAGCCTGGTGCTGGTTGCAGGGGTCCCAGGTTCCCTTCGTCCAGTGCTGGTCCTGTGGCTCCATTGGCTCTGTCTCTGGCACCTCATAATTGGGGGTCCCCGTGTGAAGTTTTTTGGGGTCTCTCCTTGATTCTCTCTCTCCTGCTGCTGCTGGCTCGTAAGACAGGTGGCGTGAAACTATGCGGGGCCAGACCTTTTTGTCGCTTCCTGGTTCCCTCTCTGCCACTGTGTCCCGGACACTCTTGTGGTGATGAACCGTGAAAGTCCCCGTCACCTGCAGACTTGCCAGATGGGCCTGAAACTTACACCTGGCCAACGGCTCTGTACCCTGCCGTGCCTTGGTCCCTGGAGTTCCTGTTACGCGACTCCATGGCGACCACTCCTTATGTGCCAACTAAGACCACCTCAGGCCCTTGCAGTGGACCTGAGCCTCCACACAAAGTACAGACCAAAAGTTTGGACACACCTTCTCACTCAAAGAGTTTTCTTAATTTTCAGGACTCTGAAAATTGTAGATTCACATTGAAGGCATTAAAACTATGAATTAAAACATGTAGAATGAAATACTTAAAAAAGTGTGAAACAACTGAAAATATGTCTTATATTCTAGGTTCTTCAAAGTAGCTACCTTTTGCTTTGATTACTACTTTGCACACTCTTGGCATTTTCTTGATGAGCTTCAAGACGTAGTCACCGGAAATGGTTTTCCAACAGTCTTGAAGGAGTTGCCAGAGATGCTTAGCACTTGTTTGCCCTTTTGCCTTCACTCTGCGGTCGAGCTCACCCCAAACCATCTCAATTGGGTTCAGGTCTGGTGACTGTGGAGACCAGGTCATCTGGCGTAGCACCTCATCACTTTCCTTCTTTGTCAAATAGCCCTTACACAGCCTGGAGGTGTGTTTGGGGTCATTGTCCTGTTGAAAAATAAATGATGGTTCCAAATTAACGCAAACCGGATGGAATAGCATGCCGCTGCAAGATGCTGTGGTAGGCATGCTGGTTCTGTATGCCTTCAATTTTGAATAAATCCCCAACAGTGTCACCAGCAAAGCACCCCCACACGATCACATATCCTCCTCCATGCTTCACAGTGGGAACCAGGCATGTAGAGTCCATCCGTTCACCTTTTCTACAAAGACACGGTGGTTGGATCCAAAGATCTCAAATTTGGACTCATCAGATCAAAGCACAGATTTCCACTGGTCTAATGTCCATTCCTTGTGTTCTTTAGCCCAAAGAAGTCTCTTCTGCTTGTGCCTGTCCTTAGCAGTGGTTTCCTAGCAGCTATTTTACCATGAAGGCCTGCAGCACAAAGTCTCCTCTTAAAAGTTGTTCTAGAGATGAGGGGTGTCCAAACTTTTGGTCTGTACTGTACATCTGTCCTCCACTCCTCCTTTGTTTACTCAAACTGTTATTTTTCTGTTTATTCTTTTTTATTGAAAAATTAATGTTGGTTACAATAAGCAGGGCTGCAGACCAAGGCAAACCCACAAATAGAGACAAAACCAAAAAAAGACAAAAATGCAATGAAACATTAAAGGCTTTGCATGGTTGTAGCCATATACAGTTTGTTACAATAAAGAACATTTAAGAACATTTATATCAATCTGGCTTGAACCATTATAAAAGTATAAAATCCCTAAACTATAACATAAACAGCAAAGATTAACCATTCATACCATAGAGGCACATAATGGTCAGTCGAAGAGAAAAGACGAAAAGAAATAGAGAGAAAGAAAGAGGGAGGTAAACAAAGTAAATGATGACGGGGAAAAGGATCATGGGGAAGGGCAAGGAAGGGCCGGGAATAACTTGCAGGGAAAATCTAGGTAGAGTCTCAACTCGCCCCAAAGAGGGACATGAAATCCGGAGAAACCAAAAAAATGACCCAGGGACTCCAGATCTTAATACATTTTTCAGTAGCGTCCTGAATTTCAGCAGTGAGACTGTCCATTCTGTAAAGGGAGGCAATCTCCCAAAGCCACTCATCCAAGAAGGGGACACGGGTGGACCTCCAGTGTCTGGGGATCACGGCTTGGGCAGCCGCTAGGCAAAACCGCAATAGTCCCATTTTCTGAGATTTAACAGACCCCGGTAGGATAGATAAGAGAGCGATTTGTGGAGAACCAGAGAGGGCCTCCCCGCTAATGCATGCCAAGAAGACCCCACTCCAAAAAGGTTTAATGAGGCTACAGCTCCACCATATATGCAACATATCCCCCCTCTCGTGATTACACAGCCAACATCTGTCTGACACTGAAGGGAAGATTGTGTGTAGGGCATGAGGGCAGCGGTACCAGTGGGTAAGAATTTTATAACCCTTTTCCTGGACCGAACAAGCCCTAGAAAATTTGTGGGTGAAGGGAAAAGCAGTCCTCCATTCCTCAACCCGGATTGTCATGCCCAAGTCTCTACTCCATCCACCTACAAATTTGAGCTCGTCCACATCCCCCTTCTGGATCAAAAGGTTATAGATAAGGGACAGGGTATGTCGTGGAGCCTCTTACAAAAGAATGAACTTTTCGAATGAGGAGGAAGGGGCAGCATAAAGTGCCTCCCGGCCTGGTCCGGTCAAGAAGGACCTGATCTGGAAGTATTCAAACCAGGGCATGGCCCCTTCGCAAGGCAGAGGCAGAGAGCAAGTAGTATGTGGGCAATGGGGATCCATGAAGTATGTGAAAGAAGCGCACGTCCCCGCTCCTCCTCCGACACAGGAAAACATCGGCCCCAACTGCTGGGGCAAAATCTGGGTTTGAAAAGATAAAGGAGAGGGGACCGCGCCCCCTGGACAGACGACCCCTTTTAATTTCTAAATCCCACGTCCTCAATGTCGCCCTCAAGAGATCAGCCTCAGAGAAAGGCTGGCCCCTGGAGCCCGAGCTAATCCAAGGGAGGTAACGCAAGGGGATCTCGTGGTCCATTTCTTCTAAGCTTACCCACTGCTTTGTGGCCCCATGATATTGCCAATCTAGTAACCGCATCAGTAGAGCCGCTTTATGATAGAGTTTAAAGTTGGGCAATCCAGCCCCCCCTGGCTTTTAAGTCTGCAAAGGGTAGTGAAGCCTATCCTCGGGCGCTTACCTCCCCACACGAAGAGCGTGATAACTGACTGCAGACTGGAGAAAAAGACCACAGGAGGAACCAAGGGGACCGTCTGGAACAAGTACAAAAAGCGAGGCAAGACGTCCATTTTGATCATATTTATTCGTCCAAACCAGGATAGTCTTTTACTATTGTATGAGGTAAGATCCTTTCTTGTCCTGTTGAGAAGGGGAAGGTAGTTAAACTGATATAGTTTTGAGAAATCCATGATCCATGGGGACTGTTATCCCTAAGTAATGGCGGAGTCCTGCCACTTGAAGGGGAAATTTTTCTTGATATGATCCACCTCAGCATCAGGGAGAGATATGTTTAATGCCTCGGATTTGGAGTAATTGACCTTAAAGTTGCTGAGGTGGCTGAATTTTTCAAATTCTTGAATAAGAGAGGGGAAGGAAAGGCGAAGCTGCGAGATGAACAGAAGTAGATCATCTGAGTAAAGAGATGTCTTGCATTCCCCATCCCCCACCACGATCCTGTGGATACTGGAATTGTTTCTGATGGCCACGGCAAGGTGCTCCATAACCAGGACATAAAGTGGGGGGAAAGGGGGCACCCCTGACGTGTAATATTATGTATTGCAATTGGTGAGGAGAGAAACCCATTCACTTTGACCCTGGCGGAGGGATTCCTATTAAGGGAAGAGACCCTTTCAATGAATTTGTCTCCCAGTCCCACCTGGCGCAGAGAGGCAATCACAAACTCCCAGCTGACTATCAAAGGCCTTCTCTGCATCAATGGAGAGAAGGCACGTAGGGAGACCTCTGGCCTTAGCCCGCGCCATAAGAATAAGGGTTTTGTTGGTATTGTCCCTGGCCTCACGACCCAATACAAAGCCAGCCTGATCTTTGCGAATAATACCAGGAAGAAGTGGAGCCAGTCTATTGGCGAGAGCCTTGGTAAAAATTTTGATGTAAGCATTGATGAGGGAGATTGGTCTGTAGTTAGAGACAGATGAATGATCCTTCCCCGGTTTGGGTAGAACACTAATATGTGCTTCTAGGGACTGGGCGACAAAGAGGGAGTCTCCAGATACAGAGCCAAAAACTCTTGTGAGGAAAGGGACAATTTAGTCACCAAATATCTTATAAAATTTGGAGGTAAATTCGTCTGGACCCGGACTCTTACAATTCGGGAAGGCTTTAATTATGGCAAGGATCTGTTCTGTGGAATTAAACTGTTATTTTTAACTGACTCTTTGACCACTCCCCTCCCTGGGCTTCCAGCTCCCGGATTGGGCAGGTCCCAGCCAATTGGCAGCGACCCCTTTAAACCCATTGCTAACCTGTTGCCTGGGCTAGGAAGTGGACAATTTGAATGTCTGTTGCCAGCACTGAACTCCAGGAGCCAGGGATTTTGTTGTTTTTTAGCAACACCTGACACCATAGGGTGCAGGGTGCTGCACTAACACTTTACAAGTGCACAGCAGTGGATATCGCTCCCAATAGAGCTCAATTGTACTGCGCATACTCAATAGCGCCTTACAAACTAACCCTGTCCAAGAGGTGACTCAGGAACTGACAACCTACACTTACTTTACATGCTTGTCATTAACAAAGGCCATGTTCTGGGCTGAAACGTCTGACGCATTGCACTGGATATGAAATAAAATATTCAAATTTTTTCACCTAATCTGGGAGTGTATCTTATCTATTTTATACTACATGGTGTGGAAGCTTACAAGAGCAGTTACAGAACTGTTTTGGTGGAAGTGCCTTATTCTATTGAATTGGTTATAGGAACGGATTGATTGCAATTATTTATTCCAAGGGGTATTCAACCAAATATTAAGTTGAGGGTGCCAACATACTTTGTCAAACCAATTTTTGGAGTTTTGGGTGAAAATATATCCAATTTACCTTTTCGTTTGTATTGGAACACCACAAAAAAAATAAATAAATACAAAAGGAAATAAACGTGTACAACAAAACGTGTAATTGCAATAACTTTGTAGAAGAAATACTTTTAGTTCTGAAGCAATTTCATGAATGCGAACAGTTTCGGCCATGACTGCATTATATAATATATCGCTTGGTACATACAGATAAATTATACTTTTGGAACATTAAGCCACTTGGTTAATTATACTTATTCATCCATTTGTCTTGCGTATGTAGCTGTGTGTTTTGTTTTTAATCATGCCTCACTTTTTTAGTATTTAAGAGTAAAATTTGAAGTTTAATATCGCTGTATGGGTTTCCTTTTTGGTGTGTGTTAATTTTTCCTGTCCTTCAGGAATAGAACATCTTTATCCTTAATGTAGACCTATGGGTATACTAATTTGAATGGGGTGAAAAGTAGTGTGAAGCGTTAGTTACTGTAGCCATTTACTTCCAAGCTGTTGAGAAAGAACAAAAGAAAAACAAAATATACAACTCTCAATAGAAATAAACATGATCGACAACTGTAGTGAGAACTGTTGAGACAGGAGAGATTTGTCTAGTTAAATGTAAATTACTATAAATGTAGAATGTACAGTGCATTTACTTAATAGTCCTATATACAGATTAGAGACCCTGTATCAACAAAGAAACTTCTTAGTGAATGACCCTTAAGGTACCGTCACACTAAGCGACGCTCCAGCGATCCCACCAGCAACCTGACCTGGCAGGGATCGCTGGAGCATCGCTACACGGGTTGCTGGTGAGCTGTCAAACAGGCAGATCTCACCAGCAACCAGTGACCAGCCCCCAGCCAGCAGCGACGCGTGGAAGCGATGCTGCGCTTGGTAACTAAGGTAAATATTGGGTAACCAACCCAATATTAACCTCGGTTAGCAGCGCACACCGCTTAGCGCTGGCTCCCCGCACTCCTAGCCAGAGTATACATCGAGTTAATTACCCGATGTGTAGTCTGGCTATGTGTGCAGGGAGCCGGCACTAGCAGCCTGAGAGTGGCGGACGCTGGTAACGAAGGTAAATATCGGGTAACCAAGGAAAGGGCTTCTAGGTTACCCAATATTTACATTGGTTACCAGCATCCGCAGAAGCCGACTCCCTGCTCACTGCACATTCAGTTATTGCTCTCTCGCTGTCACACAAAGCGATGTGTGCTTCACAGCAGGAGAGCAACAACTAAAAAATGGTCCAAGACATTCAGCAACAACCAGCGACTTCACAGCAGGGGCCAGGTTGTTGCTGGATGTCACACACCGCAACATAGCTAGCAACATCGCGGTAGCGTCACAAAAGTCGTGCTTCAGCAGCGATGTTGCTAGCGATGTTGCTTAGTGAGACGTGGCCTTTAGACTATGTTCAGACCATGTTCTGCTGGGTGTGCATGACTCATTTGGGGCTTCCATCTAAATCTCCAAAAAACTCCCCCTTGAGTTCCAGTTCTGGACAGTTTCTTTCTCCTATTGTCATTGTTCTGAAGTTTACACTGTTGTTACTGTATTTGCAAATAGCGATAATTGTGAATTTGAGGTAACTGACGGCTCAAGTAAGTGAGAGCTATGATCAGGAAAACTAGTTTGGAGCTACCAATGATGAGGCCAGGGGATTTTAATAATGCATGACTAATAAAAGCAGCTCTGTCAGGAGCTGAGCAGATAACTGTTCTATAAAAATCAATGTAGCTGAGTCGGCTGACTGGGATGTTAGACAATTCTGCTCCTGGAATGTATCTACTGCACAAACTGGCAAGGCTCTTGTGGTCAATCTCCTTTGAAACTAGCTGTACACTATGTAAGACAAAAGATCTCACAGAATGAAATAAAATTTATAAAGCAAATCAATTGCAGTGTTGCTTATTTTCATGTTGCATAACTAGTTAAAGAAATTTAACATGAGATTAGCTCTTTAATAGTTGTGTTTTCCACAAGCCAATAAAAAGACCCCTGAAACCTTTTAGGTTCTTAATCAAATGTATCACTAAGCAACAAATCTGAAGGACACATCAAAACAGAGTCAATTCAGATGCATTTTGAGTCGCATCTGTGCTTCACAAATACAAATTGATTTGTATGACAGAGTTTGATCAGCAATCATGGATCAGAAAAGGACCTGCTTATTATCAAGGGTTTCACCGTCAGATCCATGATCTTTATGGATGTGTTCCTATGTGGACGACATGTCACACAAATGTTAGAATCTGAGAGAAACAGATAGATTTTTTTTAAAAGGTGTTAATCTAGATGCATCTGTTTTTTCTTCATACATTTATTTTTTTCACCGCATCAGGTAGACTGCATATATTTTTTTCTCCATTAACTTTTAGCAATGAATGAGATAAAGACGGAGAAAACTCGGATTGAAGTCCCTAGTCCAAAAGTTGTCTTCACTGTAGCATCCGTTTTATACGGACCCTTATAGCCTTTAATGGCTGGGTAAAATGCGCAGAACGGATGAGGAGTGGACATTCTCTGACTATCATGGACGGATGACACGGATTTATTTTATAAAACAACTGTGTATGAATCAATTAAACTCTATGGGTCCGAGCCCTTTGAAAGAATAAAAAAATGATAGTACAAGGATGTGTAAATGCAGCTTTAAACAAAGCATCTTAAGGATGGTCCAGAGATTACATCAGAGAAGGAAACTAGTGGATAAAAGAAAAACAACACATATATCTTTCTCTACTCACACTGGTAAGGCGGATAACTCCTCTAGATGTAACCGAGCAGCCCATGAAACCTACATACTCCAGCTCTGCACAGTGTTCTGCAAACGCTTCCACGGACTTATCAGATACCTGACGAAAGAAAAAATCAGATAAAAGTTTTTTGAGTTAAGTTGGCAATATTTTCATGATTTTATGCAAAATAACACAAATAATTACTAAAAGATCAGAAGCCCAAGTAGCAAAAATGTCTTTCAATAACAGGCCATTAGATGCAACCTGTCAGCTGATATATGGTGCCCAAAACGTGGAAGACCTGTATCAAACACTGGCTGTATGATCATAGCCAGGTATGTTTTACTCTGAAACACTTCGGCATTTCAGAGAAAAGCATACTTTTAAAGGGAACCAAACATCAGCATTTTCCTATATAAGGTGCAGCCAGTGCAGTACTGGCATTATCAGGCACATTGTGTACATACTATTAGTGGGCAGATTGGGTGTTTAGGCTGTGAAATTCAACTTTATAAAGTTTGAAAATTCATGCACTTTTTGATTGACGTGTGCACCTTGCTGCTAATGTCCGGGCAGGTTATGCACGTGTATCCCCGCCCACCCCGCCGCCTGTTCCTCCCGCTCACTGGTATGTAAATTTCTAATCTTCAGTCACACGGTGTCGGAGTTCGCGCCTGCGCATAGCGCTCATCTCCGGCGCCGTGTTTATGAAGCCCACAGTATTATGGTGCATGAGAGGGCGGTGCATGTGCCCTCGCTTCTTCAGATCTGTTGTGATCATGGGAGCAAGTGCGGTCACAACAGGACAGGAGAACAGCTGATCTTACCGATTAGCCGCAGCAGACAATATCGTAGGAGACGTCTCCTGCAGCTAATCAGGGTAAGATCAGCTGTTCTCCAGTCCTGTTGTGAGCACGCGTGCTCTCGCGGTCACAACAGACCTGAAGAAGCGAGGGCGCATGTGCCACCCTCTCATGCACTGCCCTCTCATGCACCATAATACTGTGGGCTTCAGAAACACGGCGCCGGAGATGAGCGCTATGCGCAGGCGCTAACTCCGACGCCGTGACTGAAGATTAGAAATTTACATACGGCCAGAGGGAGGGAGGGAAGAACAGGCGGCGAAGGGGGAGGGGGCGGGGATACACATGCATAACCCGCCCGGACATTAGCAGCGAGGTGCACACGTCAATCAAAAAGTGCATGAATTTTCAAACTTTATAAAGTTGAATTTCACAGCCTTAACACCCGAGCTGCCCACTAATGGTATGTACACAATGTGCCTGATAGTGCCAGTACTGCACTGGCTGCACCTTCTATAGGAAAATGCTGATGTTTGGTTCCCTTTAAGAGCTGCCGGGGACCAAGCTGCCCTGTGCCATAGTCGTACAGGGGGGTCCCTGGTGGCTTCTCCATGCCAGTGACATACAGCTCTCTGCTTATTTGTGTGTATATAGGCAAAGATCGGTTAGTCGCTGTAAGAGGGCATGGGGACACACTTCTATGACTAGTGCACAGCACGGCTCGGTCCCCGACGACTATCAAAAGTAAGTTTTTCCCTGAAACGCCGCAACCTTCAGAGTGAAACATACCTGGCTATTATCATTCAGCCAGTGGCTGATTCATACTACTCACAGTCTGAGCGGCATATATCACCTAAAAGGTTTCCCTTTAAAAATGTAACTTTTATTAGTTATACACTACAAATATATGTGATATTTGTAGTTTAGATCACAGGTATTTGTTTTAAAGTCAATTAAAAAACTATTTCTCTCTAGCACAATTGTTTGTTTCAAAAGGGATTTAATATATTTTTCCTTTTTCCTGTCTTTATGAATTAAAGGGAATCTGTGAGCACGTTTTTGCTACCTCATCTAAGACCAGCATAATGTAGGCAAAGAGATCCTGAATCCAACGATGTATCACTGAGATTACTGGGTCCAGCCATTCTGACACATTTAGAATTTTTAGATGTAGCCATCTAGCAGAGTTTCCCCCACCCTCAAGAGGCTCTATATGGAAATTGTACATTGACAGTGAGGTGCCAATCGCAGAAGGGTGTGTCGGATTGCCCTGCATGTGACATTGTAATCTAGCAAAGAAAATCACCAGGTAATAAAGCCTTTAGTTTAACAGAACTTATTTGATATCTTATCTGATAAGAGAGACATAGATTATTTTTGCTTTTTTAATCTTTATAGCATACTGTCCTCAGATTACATAGCAAAAACTTGATGACAGATTTCGTATTAGCTTCAGCCAAAGTTAGATAACACTATATAGAAAACAAAATACTTATGACTTAACTTGTCCCAACCTTGTATTAACATCATCCTAAATGGACAAATTGTTCATTAACTCTGTCCATTGCTGAAATTTAATACAAAACATTTTGGAGTTTCAGACATAGCCAACTTGTAATCAACGCTCAATGGTTTAATCAATACCAACCACACAGAGTGCATACACTACTCAAGAATACATTTGTGATCCACCCAAACTATCTAGTAAACTAAAAAGAAATGAAATTTATTGGTTTGTTTTTTCCCTTATTTAGAGTGTTTCTTATGTCATGTCAAAAAATGTTTGTTAGAACTCACTAATACAGTCTACCCACAACTAATGGAAAAGAAAAAGGCATAAAAAGCGCTTCAGTGCTCATTAGGACTATAGTGTTTTGTGGTATTTTATTTCTGTGGATACCATTGCTTCAATGTGCAAGCGCATACGGTTAATCCCAAACAAAGAAGTGCCTATGATAATGGATGACAGAGGTCGAAAATACGCATCTCCACTCCATTCAAGACGGGGCTGCAGAGATTTCTTCTAAGGGGTCCATGGTCCTGATCTCAGGATTGATGGCAGTCTCCACAGTCGGGCTTCAAGCAGTCAGCAAGTTACGACTGTTTAATGTGTGAGATTCACTCTTTGAAAGCAGGTCCACTAAAAGCCTTTATAAATGTATAGATTTGCATTTAGGATTAAATAAATCATTCAAAGATACAGTGCATTCCAATAGCAGAAAGTGTTTTATTCACGACATTGCCCAGTTATATTAACAGTAAATAAAAGCATTTTTACAACAGGGACTTTTATGGCATATATAGAAATTATGTCGTAAATGTCCAATAAATGCACGGCCACAACTGGGACCCACAATTACATGAACAGAAGTCTTATCTTCTGCCTGTTGAAAAGGACACCACATCCAAGCAGAGAATGAAGAGGGAGGAGGCCATATGGATTTGGATTCAAACTCTAATAATGTATTAGGAGTCTCACTTGAAAATGAATGGCCTATATCTGATTGGCATCAAGCATGGTCCTTGAAGAAGGACCAATAAAATTATCTTAACCTCTTAACGACATCCGTTGAGCAAGTACGGCGCAGGGGGAAGTGCATTTCCACAAACTACTGTCGATGGGCGGTGTAAATTTTAAAATCATTAGTGGGTGTCATAGCAGACACCCAGAAGTAACACCCCTGACTGCGGATAGCTCCAATTATAGGTTTAACCCCTCTGATACTGCTGTTAACACCAACAACGGCACTGATCTGCTTGATAGAGGGAGGAGGCTTCCTCTCTGCTACTATCGGCACAACATGATTGTGTCATACCGATGGCCTACAGGTACAAAAATAGCAGTGGTGTTAAAATGTTACAGTGGCCTATAAAGTCCTGTCTTGAACAGAACCTGACATGCCTCATTCCAGTGTCTGAATAACAGATCTAATACCCTGCAATGTAAAAGCATTGCAGAGTATTATATCAGCAATCAGACAAGGGCAAGTTAATGTCCGGTACTGGGATGGTTATGTGAATGAGGCATAAGTAGAAAAGGAAAAACTAAATTTTATTTCTAAAAACATGAAAAAATAAAAAGTAAAATCTACAAAAAGATCTGAGAAAATGTTTTACAAATAAAAATGTAGTTTGTCTGTAAAAAACGAAAGTAAAGGAAGAAAATAAAAGGTATTTAGTGTTGCCGCATCTGGAATGAACCAATCTATAAAACTGTCATTTTACCAGTTTGGTGAACACAGTAAAAAATAAAAACACACAAAAAATGTAGCTTCTTAATCATACTGATACACAAAAGATGGAATACAAAAGGGAAAAATAAATTTTAAAAAATATGGCATCAATAAAAAAACTTGTCATCTTGTCAAGGTTTTAACAAAATGTTAAGTAGTCCAAAATGGTAAGCATAAAACATAAAAAAAATCAACTCATGGGGCAAAAAACAAGCCCACACAGAGCTTATTCAATGGAAAAATAAAGTTATAGCTCTCAGAATATGTCGATACAATAAATCCTTTTTTTTAATTTAAATCAGTGCATTACAGCGCAAATTATGAAACTACGGAGAGCGGCAGGCCATGGCGGGTGACAACGACTCAATTCTCGCTCAAGTTACACGCAATTATGACTCCGGCCTAACATTTGTGCTCAAGTGAGGACTTGGAAAAATAACTAAAATAAATGGGTTTCACCTCCTGCTGTACCCTGTATATTTTTTTTATAAACAAAATGCTTGCAAAAACTCATTTTTTGCTGTTTTTTTCACTAACTCATTGCTTTTTATGACTGAAAAAACAAGTAAAAAAAACCTAAAATAATAAACATGCTGCAATTTTCTATACAGTCGTGAAGCAGGAAGAATGAGTTTTTTTTAATCTATAGTTCCTTAAGAATGGATCACTTAAAAGTTACACCCGAGTTTCATTCTTTTTTAAGTATATCTTACAGGTTTTATCCATTTTATAACTCCCTGCCTCAACACGTCAGACTATCTACTACACTTGCAAGCTTCAAACGAAACTTGAAAACTCATCTGTGCAGAAATGCCTATAATCTTCAATGACCCCACTGCCTCACCACCGTGCGGAGCTGCCGCCCCACCACCGTGCGGAGCTGCCGCTCCACCACCGTGCGGAGCTGCCGCCCAACCAAAACCGCACGTACTACCTCCTCCCCATAATCCTCTAGAATATAAGCCCGCAAGGGCAGGTTCCTCTTCCCTCAGTACTAGTCTGTCTATTGTAACCTGGATATGTATTCTGTATGTAACGCCCTTCTCATGTACAGCACCATGGAATCAATGGTGCTCTATAAATAAATAATAATAATAATACAATTTTTTAAGGCGCCCCATAGACTTTAATGACTGAGCCTGCCAAGATCGGATAAGAATAGAACATGCCTTGAATCTCATGGATCTCACTCTCAAATCCATATTAACGGACCGGTGAATGCATCCATTCTTCTCTTTTGACCTGAGAGTCCTCTCATAAATAAATGAAAAAAAAAACAAAACAAATACAAAATAAAAATAATCGGACAGTACAAGGACATATCACATGGATGTGTGAATGCAGCCAGAGAGAACCACCTGTGAAGGTAATCAAGATGGTGTATTGTGACCAACAACCGCTAAACACCAAGTTCAAACCGGGGGCACCATATACCACGATAGGTTATCAGTCTATATAAAACGTTTTAAGCTTGTTGGCAGAAGACAGCATCTGAAGCAATAACAGCACTTCTCTGACATTATCCCAATTTTTGGTGAAATATGCTCAGCAATAAAAGTATTAAACGCCAAGTTGATTTTCTTGGACATGATAGATATGAGGTACACATTACAAAGCAAATAAAACATTTGTTTTTCTAGTAATAGAGATAAATAGGAGAGAATGTAATAAAAACAAAAGCATCATTAACATGCCACATGACAGTAAGCTAAATTTATGGTTATGCATCTAAAGCGCAATAATGAGCAAAACCATATTCTAATGACGGCTGGTCGTATTCCGGAAGGAAACGGTCATACATTTTGCCAATTACGGCGTAGTTATATTAAACACTTGACATCCGCACTAGAATATATGAACGTGCATATATTTGCAGCTACTGTAAGCAAATAAGTACTGAATACAGAAATATACATTGCTAAGAAAAAAAAATACGGTATTGCTTATGAAACATCACAAAAGAAAGAATGGTAAAGGAAGAGTAAAGTAACAGAAGGTTCTGCTAACATAAAATAAAACAATTTATTAATACATTGCAAGGAGGGAAATCTAGTACGTTCTGCTTTCCTGAGCTAGCACCATCCACAAGTTTTAAAAATAAATCAAAGAATCTAAAGCTGGAAGATTGTTTAACACCACGGTAAATTAGGCACAAATCTCACTTCTACTGATAAAACATCCTATCTGCTTCGAAAAAAAAGTACAAGAGAAAAAGCATTTTATATTTTGCTTTCATTTGTGAGAAAAAAACACCACTACCAAAGCGTACATGTTCAGTCTTATAAGATTTGACGCAATGAAAACTTTAAGTCCAATGACAATCCATAATTCATGCATGTAAATTAGGCTTTTGCAACATTAGGTGGCAGTTTTCAGTGTAAATTGTTGTCCCCCACGTTATATATTTTTGTTTTTTAAAATAAAATGAGTTGAGATGTTAGCAGTCAGTAAGGAATTAAAAAATGAGACCGTGAGATTTTCTTATGGCATATACCGTATTTTTCGGATTATAAGACGCACTTTTCCTCGCAAAAATTTGGGAGGAAAATGAGGAGTGAGTCTTAAAATCTGAACATAGCTTACCGATGGGGCTGTCTGTGCGGCTCTGTGTACGGTCGGCCGGGTATCTGTGGCTGCGTGCCCCCTGCCTCTCGGTCCCGGCGGCCAGCTGCTTCTCTGTGCTGGTGGGCGGGCGGCCTGCTGGCTGCCACTCTGTGCGTGCGGGCGGCTGTGCGGACTGCGTTGGCTGTGCAGTTAGTGTCCCAGTGTGTCTACGGTCCCGGTTACAAATGATGGCGCCAGGAGTCAGCGCGTGCGCAGATTAAGCTCTTGGATGGGATCTCCATCTATGCACGTGCCACTCTGGGAGTCAGCGCGTGCGCAGAAGGAGCCCTTGGATGAGAGCTCTATCTGTGCATGTGCCGCTCCGGGCGCCATCACTTGAACCGATAAATAAAGAAATAACGTTTAGAACACCATTCTAAGTCTGAACTGGGTGCAAAAACCTAAAAAAACATCACTATATGGAGAGAAGGTATGCACACCTGTGACTATACAAGGGGGATACATGTAATAGCAGAAACTGCTGTGTGAATACTGGCCTGAAAAATAGCTACATGCAAAAATGAAAAAATGAGAGTGGAATCTGCATTACTGCCCGACCCCACCCATACCTTGCCGGTCCATGGTAAGTTTCTTAACTGCATGAGAGGACACACATTAGCTAGGGACCCCAAATATAAGAATACTGTGAAAAGGTTTTGGAGCTCTGTTGCATTGATCAATTCAATATCTAAATTTCTCTTTATTCATATTTCATGGCAGTTATGCAGATTCCACTTTAATTTTTTCATGTAGCCATTGTATTTTTCAGGCCATTATTCACACAGCAGTTTCTGCTATTACATGTATTCCCCTTGCATAGTCACTGGTGTGCATACCTTCTCTCCATATAATCACTTGAACCAGGACCGCGGACAGACTGGGACACTCACCGCACCAGCCTGCTCCACCAATGACCCACCGCTGCCACCACTGACCCATGATCGCCGCTGTCACTACTGACCGGCCGCCGCTACCGCCACTGACCGCCGCTACCACCACGGACCCGCCGCTGCTGCCAGCACAACCTCTGCCTCATGTGCCCCCGCTTCACCACTACTGCTGCACCCCCCCCGTGGTAAGACAACACCGGAGTACAAGACGGACCCCATTTTTTTTATACCTTTTTTATCTCTAAATTTGGGGTGCGCCTTATAATCCAGTGCGTCTTATAAAACGAAAAATACGGTGCAATTTTTGCTTTAGGTTATGGTGCAAAGCAAAAATGACCAAAATTAGATTAACATCGGTCAAACCCTCTAATGTCAACAAGATCAGCTGTTTTATATGTATTGAGACTTACAATATAGGCAAAGATAAGGTGACAAAATATGGGTTTTCTGCACTACATCAATCAAGGCAATCTAGCACTTTCCTCAGGACAAAACTATATGATGCTATGGTTCTGTCCTGAGGAAGAGGCTAGATTGTCTTGAAACGCATAGACTAATAAACTATATTTCCATCTAAGTCATTTGGAATCCTTTTCATCAAATTGAGGCAGCGCATTAGAACCACATTTTTCTCCTTAACGGTGTGTATCACCCATGGATCTGCAGCAGCCTGCTACACACAACTAACCCATAATGCTCATGTCCTTACCCCTACAATAACCAGCTAACAACCTCTATCACTTATTTTTCTGCCTTAGTTTTGCTGTATTAAGACTTCTTAACTCTGCCCGAATAGTAGATATCAAGGAATATAAGGACTGAGTAGGTTTGATTTCAACATATCCAATATTTTCTTCTCATGAGAAAAAGGCTACTGCCAAAGGCCACAATAACAACAATGTGGAAGGCCGAATAATCAAAAGAAGAGCTGCAGACACGGTCAGGCAAGAGGCGGTACGGCCTCCGATTTCAGCAGTCACAGGTTACTGCTGCGGATGATGGAATCGAGTGTGTAAATAAATTCGCACCAACTATGCTCCACACAAGTTAAATGAAAGTTGTCTGAAACCATTAAAATTTTGGGGTGACCAGCTACTTATACGGGGACTTCTGACTCTGCCTCAAGACATTAAGCAGGTAAAAAGGAGCAGAAAGTTGTCATTTCAATACCCAATTCTTTTATTTTGCTCTGTCGCAATTGAAAATGCATGAACACTTAGCTGACCAAGAGCTCATGTTTATGCAGTTGTCGGCCAAACACACGCTCATATTTATGGCCAGCTTAAGATATGCAGGTCCCATCTATTTTAGTTAGTCCCAGCATGCTTGGCCATCTCTTTATTTGCAACAGACGTAACTTGCATTATAAAGATAAAGGTTCCACGCCAAGGACATTCTCTAGTGATGGCCAAATATTAACTGTTCGTGTTCGGATAATGCTTACCTAACACATAGTACTATTCTAGTATTCGCCATGACAAAACAAAAATGCTTGGGTTCCCCATTGACTTGCATTAAATTTGTTGTCCGTGGACAATATAGGTATAGTACTTTAGGATTCCTTACAAATAACCCGAACACGAATAGTGACTGACTATCACTAACATTCACCTATCAACTATTTATGGCCTATACTTTGAGTGTGTAAAAAATGTCTGAGATTACAGTACTCTTAAGAATTACAGTATCCATAAGGCAAATTCTGAAAAAAAAGTAACAGGAACTCAAAGTTTCCCAAGTTAATGTAATGTCAGTGATACGTCAGTCTAGAAAAGAGCAATGCTTACGTACCTGCTTGCCATTTCAAAGATACAATACTTAAAAATCAAGTGCATAACTTGAAACATGACTAAATTAATCCAACAGAAAGAAATATATATGCATAATAGTTTAGGAGACAAATCATCTGAAAACTGATTAATTCACGTTTCTAATGGAAACGACTGTGTGCTGTAAAGAATGACACAGACTTCTGTAGGCACGGAGTCCTTCTCTGATAGACAAAGCCTAGTGATAAACAGTGTTACACAATGTGTGACATCAGATGTTTAGCCTTATTGCAGAGATAACTAAGCCAATCATGGTTATTCTGCCTTATAAAACAAGCATATACTTACCGTATTTTTCGGATTATGTTTATTAAGATGCACTTTTCCTCCCAAAAATGTTTGAGTAAAGTGAGGAGTGCATCTTATAATCCAAATGTAGCTTACCGAGGAAGTGGTGGAGAGAGGTCGGAAGAGGCCGGGGGAATGCTACAACAGCTGTGCAGGGGCTGCTTTGGCTAGCGTGGGGTTAGCAGCGGCTGGTGTGGCTGTGCGGTTTCTGCAGCCGCTGTGCGGGGTCTGTGCAGGGTCTCCGGCTCTGGCGGCTGGACTGGCACTGCAGGTTGGTCAGTGAAGACTTCAAATAATGCCCCGGCTCATTGATCTCCTTCCAGCGGACTTCAGGAAAATAACGCCCAGAGGTGGCGCTTGTGCAGATATCTCGGCTTGTCATTGAGCCTAGAGCTTAATCTGCGCGGACTCTGGGCATCATTTCTTTGAAGCCCTCACAGCCACCGCAGCAGCTGCCCCAGCACCCGCCGCAGCCCCAGTCTTCACATCAGCCCCAACTTTTGCAGTTGCATCAGCACAGACTACAGTTTCTGAGACACCCACCGCTCCTTCCAGCTTTGACTTCACCACCACCACTACTGCCCCCTCCAGTAAGACACCACCAGATTACAAGACGGAACTCATTTTTTTTCTTTTTCACCTTTTTTAGCTCTGAATTTGGGTTGCGTCTTATAATCCGGTGCGTGTTATGAAACGAAAAATACGGTACTTCAGCCAGGGAATTTTGTGAAACCTGAGTGCCGCTAATAGAAATTTCCACTGTCCCCTTCTTGTTTGGACAGTTATGGCTCATGTTATTCGGTCTGATCTTGGAATGAAATGTACAGACTGGCCAAGGCTCTCCAGACACAAGCACCACAGCTTCAAAGAAATATATGAAGCCATCATGCTCTGGTTTGGAGACCTGTGGCCAGTTCACGCATTGAGGTCCAATATCAGACAGATTTGTACAGACATCTGCATGAGGCTCTAAAATCAGAAGCACTAACCTAATATATCACAACAGCTACAGGATTCACATTCACCAACTTGCGACATTTTAAAGTGCTCCCAATCACACCTATATAACCCATGCATTAAGTAGTTGTCCTCTGAAATCATTCCAAGACTTCAATCATTACCAGACAAAGTAAGACTTGACAGTGAACTAACCTAAACAGCTACTAAAAGCCCAGAAAAGCTAATAAGGTCATGTTCTGTAGGTGATTTTCATAGACTGAAAAACACGTGTTAATGTGTCCATAAATGTAGATTAAGTTTTACTACATCAAATCTTAATTATGTAAATTGGGGAGTTTCTAAAAAGAATGTTTTTGATCCAAAAGTGAAAGAGAAATTACCATACTAAACATGACCCCTTGTCAACAAGGTCGTAGACATTTACAACTAATCACATTAAAAGAACTCCATTAGCGTTCATTGTGAAATCTGTAATAATTTCATTGCCTGTTCGACCTTCATTGACTTCCACTCACTGTGGTTTGCTAGATGTTAGTTTTGCTCTGCAAGGGTAATATCGTCTGATGAAAAAAGATTTATAAGTCAGGATCTCAACCATTGTGAATGAGAAAGATGTTGGCATGAAACTAATGGTTTAGCTATTTAGCACCTTTCAGAAAGATCTATGGTAACTTGCGTGCAGCTTAACCACTCCGCAATAATTTATCGTACTGGTTTGCATAACTGTTGCTGAGCTTCTTAGGACTAGAAATCTACATTTAATTATATAGATTAAAATGCAATAAAATATTAGCTTTTACAGATAAATGAAACATTGGGCAGCAGATTTATAGTAAACTGCACAACTCAGGCTATGCAGTCGTAAGCAGCAGCTGAGTTAGCAGACTTAGCTTTAATAAAAATATAAACCTTTAACTTAAATGTTTTTATGCCGTCAAAATTTATGTTTATTTTACTGAATGGAACAATTATTTTTACACCATAATTTTATCATTTAAAAATGTGTAGAGCCTCTGCCATGCCAAAACAACAGAAACCCCCCACAAGTGACCTCATTATGGAAACTAGACCCCACAACAAATTAATCCTGGGGTGTATTGAACTTCAAGGTCTCATATAAAGCGGACACCTGCAAGATTTTCACCCACTGAGGAAACTACACTCTAATTCCTCAGTGCTGGGAAAAAGCAGCGCTGATAAATAAGGCCCCTTTAAAAGCTGCCATGGAAAAGTATCAGCTTCCGTTAAGGGGTTAACAGACAAATTCTCTACAAAAGTATGTTGCAAAGGATCAGTTACTTAAACTATATTTTCTAAAAACATAAGAGGGTGTGTGCCACAATTACAAATATCCACAGAAAATTTAACCGATAAGTGGTGATCCAATGGTTGTGTTCATTATTTAAATGAAGAGAGGGTTCACATATGCATCGTGCTACCCTATTGATTGTATATGAGACAGACTAAGATAGAAAGCCAGATATAGCTGTAGTTTGAGTCACATATACAATAATTAAAGAGGAATTTGTCCTCAATTATCATTATTATGATATTCTAATACTGTACAACCCTTGCAATGTTTCTTTGTTAACCCAATTGAATAATCTTTATAAACACAAACTATCCAGCTTGGTTCTGAAGCTTCATATTGGGACAACTAATTTCCTAAACATGAAATATATAAAATAATGGCATTTTGTAACGTGTTTAAAAAAGCCTTTGTTGCTTTGCTGTAATTTTCATGGGTCTATTTAAAAGGTCTGACAGCAGAAACATACCAACAGCAAAATAATTCCCTAACAGTCATGGGACGCTCTATGCCAGTCTCCAACAAACACACACTTCTCAAAGTGTGATTTGAGTATGAGACATGTTGTCCAACTCTTGGTGAGATGCAACCGATGAAGCAGTTTTAATAGAATGATACTATGGAGATCAGGGCTGTGGAGTCGGTAAGCCAAACCTGTAACTCCGACTCCTCAATTTCCCTTGCACCAACTCCGACTCCCACATATATTGCTTATATTTAAGTGAAAAATGTATTGTAGTACAACGTGAACATCAGACATTTAATCATTTTTATGATACAATAATCAAGATATTTAGTTAGAACATAAAATATATTTATTGGACTACAACTCTTAAATAACATTTGTGCAGTCTATGAATTTGTTCTAAGAAATAAAATTGCCTTCATCAGATCCTCGTTCATAGAGGACCTAAAATCTGACCTAATAATTTTAAGGCTAGAGAACAACATCACTAAACTTGGGTTGGAGGCAAAGCTGTATCCACATTGGCAATATCTCTAACAATTTACGGGTATAAAGGAATTGCCTCACGCACAGTCAGTTTTGATGAATGGTTGAATTTTTTATTTCTTTGAGAGCAAGTGAAAAGTTTTGCTGAAATATGGTCAATCTGCTTGCTGTAGGAGATGGAGTGAAATCTTTTTCCTTGGGCAACGCTTTGCCTCCTCTATGTCTTTCAAATACTTGTCAAAATTAAACTCCTCATGTGATGAGGATGAAGATATGGCAGCAGTAGCACTGTCAAACCCAAAGTCCTCTTCCGCCTGGCAGTCCTGTAGGCCACTCATCCTAGCTACTACCTAAGTCAGAGCTTCTTTTACTTTAGCAAGGAATCATCAAGCAGTATACAATGCCATGGGACATAAACAGCTGCCAGAAGAGTTTTATTTTCAAATAGCTGTGTCTCTCTCCATTTCATTGAAGCAGAAATGCCATTTGCGATTAAACCTCCTCTTTGGGACAGGCAAAATAGTAAGATCTTCGACTCCCTTATGAAAATGCCAGGAGTTAAATCCTTAGCTTGTAATTTTTTAGTCACGGTAAATGGTTGATTAAGCAATTCCTTCAATTCAGCCACCTGTGTCTATTGACCTTCTTTTAGAGTTACATGAGGATTCGCCATATCTATAAGAAACTGTTTTAGTTCAAACAATCGCTCAATCATTAAATAAGTGCTGCCCTACCGAGTGGCTTGATCGACAATTGCCCGTTTCCTAGCACTTCTCTTCAAGATGGAATCAATTTTAGGGGTTCTGGCGACAATAACCAATTTCTTCACTTTTCCAATCAGATTTCCAGCATGCCCTTCTTGCAGACTCTCTCTTATTGACAGCTGCAGAGTGTGCACAACACAGCTCATGTGATGAATATAAAAGTGTTTTGAAGCAGCTTCAACAAAATCATCTAATAATAAAGTATCATTTTGCTGTTCTTCTGTTGTATTATCCATTTGTTCCTCAGTTACATGAACAGCACTGTGGCCTTCCATCTCAAACATAACGAATCCTAAATTTTCTTGTAGCTGCTGTTCATTATTCTCATTCATCTATTTAATTGTACTTATGTTTGAAGCATTATCCGTTACAATAGCAAGAACCTGTTCTTTTTTGAGTTTGTAATCTTGCAGAACTTATTCCACTAAGGCCTAGAGAAACTGGCTGGTGTGATGAGCTTTATGCTCTTTTTTACAGTATTCATCAAACATACTCAGCTCCGGTTCGGATGACTTTCTTAGAGAATCAACAATACATCCTTCTTCAGGAACATACATGGAAGGCTGTGGAAAGTATGGAGACTCTGCTACCTTCTGCTTTCCAAGGACATTATCTTTTGACTCTTCTGGCTCAGGGCTAGAAATAGGGCTAAACTGGGTAAATGTAGGCAATGGTTCTGCTTTGTGTGACTCTATTTTATCTGTGTAGCCCCGTGAGTTGTCCCCATTGATGAATCCTGGTTCAAATTTTCCATAGCCTGGTCCAACACCATGGGGATCAGCTTTGATGTGATGAGCTTTAGTATCTTTTACTGCCAGTGCCTTGGTACCAATTTCTTTGTTATCACAAACATATCAAACATTGATGGCAAAATAGTTCACTCTGTGACGTGTGCAGGCGTCCATTTTAAAAAACATGAAGCGTCTTTTGAGAGTCTTTTTAAGATATTCCTTTTTTTTAATGGCTTCTTCAATCACTAATTTTCTAATAATTTCTCTTTCCAGAGAAACACCAAGTTTGCGGGCCATTTCTCCATGAAGAGTAGTAAAACCTGGTTGTGCAAATAATGATAATGGTACACCGTCCTTCACAACAAGCTGTATGAGCTGTCTTTTAAAAACATATCTGCTGTCATTGTTACAGTAACTTTGTCACAAAATATCTTATTAATGATGTTTGAGATGCTCTTTCCTCCACCTTTGTCTGGCAGGAAGTGCTGGGCACTGGTTTCTTGGTACTCCTGTTCTTTCTCAGTCACAGCTTTGAAAACTTCAGGGTGGAAGCATTGTAAATGTCTCTTTAGATTAGAAGCTTTTGTAGGAGATTTTTTATCACTGCCTGAGTATGCACTGATTTTGGTATCACAGCATTTGTTTTCATCTGGGTCATTTGTCATACATTGACACACAAAATATTTTTCATCTTGAGTCACTGTGAAATGCTCAAATACAGCTGACTTCATAGGGAGCTTCTTAGAGATTTTGTAATCATATAAATTCACTCTTAAAATATTTTTATCCTATAAAAAAAATAATGTATATTATAATTCCAGCAATTACAGGGAACCATTTACAGTGAGGAAAATAAGTATTTGATAAACTAACAATTTTTGCAAGTTTTCCCACCTACAAAGAATGGAGAGGTCTGTAATTGTACACTTCAGCTGTGAGAGACAAAATCTAACAAAAATCCAGAAAAATCACATTGCATGCTTTAAATAATTTGCATTTTATTGCATTAACAAAATATTTATTTGATACAATATTAAAACAGAACTTAAATATTTGGTACAGAAACCTTTGTTTGCAATTACAGAGGTCAGAGGTTTCCTGTAGATTCTGCTTCTCTCAGTTGAAGTATACATATGATAAAAATTTCAGACCTCTCCATTCTTTGTAGGTGGGAATCAACAGTGTACCAAAAACTTATTTTCCCCACTGTATAATTTTAGATAGAAATAAATACAAACTTTGCATAAATCAATATACAGATGACAAATATAAAGTTTGTAAAATATGTTAATAGATAGCTTTACTTTGAATTACTTTTCTTAAGGCCCAGTCACACACACACACAACGACTTACCAGCGATCCCGACAACGATACGACCCGATAAGGATCGCTGGTAAGTCACTGGGTGGTAGCTGGTGAGATGTCACACAGTCAGAGCTTACCAATGACGCAGTAATTACCTGTATAACCTGTAGTCGTGACCTGTATAACTATCTTGGCGGGCGTTGGGACCGTGTTAGGAGGTCGTTGGTAGGCATCAAACACAGCGATGCGTCCTACCCAGCAGGACATCGCCTTTGAAGAAAATGGTACGGACCATTCGGCAACGACTAGCGATCTCACAGCAAGGGCCTGATCTCTGGTAGGTGTCACACATAACGAGATCGCCGGCGACTGACTCAGCAAAGCTCTCGTTAGCGATCTCATTGTGTGTGACGGGGCCTTTAGGTACAGCTCACTAAAAGTTTCATATCAGATTGCTTCAGTGAAGAGGGGAGGAGGGAGGGAGCAAGTTTGTTTTGTATCATATTCCAGGAACAAAGAAACTGATAACAGAGCTAATAACTTGATGTTTTGGCTTCTATACCTATACAAGTCCTCATCAATCCTGTTGCTGTATTTTCCCTGTATATTTTATGTATATTGGAAAGAAGCTATCATCCCAAAAGTACATAAGCTCAAAGAAAAAACAAGCATCAAGCATACAGAGAGAACATACAGTATACTGGACTATTGATTTACGGACAGTTTATTGAAAGTTTAAATATGCTTTAATAAGTACCGTATTTTTCGCTTTATAAGACGCACTTTTCCTCCCAAAAATTTGAGAGGAAAATGGGGGGTGCGTCTTATAAAGCGAATATAGTGGTACCTGGGGGTCCTGTCTGTGCGGTGATCGGGCGGCTGGGTGCCTGTGGCTGCGTGCAAGCGGCCGGGTACCTGTGCTTGCGTGCGGTGGCAGCCAGGTACCCGTGGCTACGTGCGGGCGGCAGTCGGGTGCTGTGTGCGGCCTGCGGCCGGGTGCTGTGTGCGGGCGGCGGCCGGGTGCTGTGTGCGGGCAGGTTATTGTGTGCGGGCGGGTGCCTGTGTGCGGGCGGGTGCCTGTGTGTGGGCGGGTGCCTGTGTGGGCGGCAGATGGCTGCCGCCCGCACGCGAGCACAGGTACCCAGCCGCTTGCACGCAGGGAGGGCGGGCAGCCTGCTGGCTGCCACTCTGTGCGTGTGGGGCGAGCGGCTGTGCAGCAAGTTACCCAGTTTGTCCGCGGTCCCAGTTTGAAATGATGGCGGCGGGCGCATGCGCAGATGGAGCTCTTGAATGAGAGCTCCATCTGCGCACGCGCTCCCCCGGGAGTCAGTGCGTGCGCAGATGGAACCCTTGGATGAGAGCTCCATCTGCGCAGGCGCCATTATTTGAACTGGGACCGTGGACACTGGGACACTCACTGCACCGGCCTGCTGCATGACTCACCCGCCGACGCTGCTGCTGCTGCCGCCACCACCACGGGCACCGCGGCTCCTGCCACCACGAACCCTGCTGCCACTGACCCGCCGTGCCTGCCAGCACAACCTCTGCCTCCTGTGACCCCGCTTCACCACCACTGCTGCCCCCCTCCGGTAAGAGAACACCGGATTATAAGACGGACCCCATTTCTCTTTTTCTTACCTTTTTTTATGTCTAAGTTTGGGGTGCGTCTTATAATCCGATGCGTCTTACAAAGCGGGAAAAATACGGTAATTACCTTAATCTTGTTCCCCTGTTCACTCTAGCAATTTTGAGATGAGTCCAGGCCTTCCTTCTTTCTGAGTGTGTTTACTTTTTACGCTTGTCTATAGAGGAGGAGCTTCACTGGTGCTCAAGTGCAGCACAAACTTATCTCAGCTAAGACAAAGCCTAGATCCTCAGGCTACATACATTCACACACAGCGTTTTTGCAGATCCATTTTTTTGCAGTGACTCTGGGCATTCCAGCAAAGTCAATGGGTTTTAATATATAGGACATTCAGACACAGCGTTTTGCGAGGATCCGATTTTGGACTCAAAAACGGATCCTCACAAAGAATGAGCATGTCAGTTTGTGTGGCATTTTTCTAATCTGCTTTTGCTATTGAAAACATTATCTATGAGCTCAAAAACCTTTCAGGTGATTTGGTTTTTTTTAAAAAGCTGATCTGCTTTTGTAGCTGAAAAATGTATCCTCAAAAATACGCAGCAAAAACGCTGTGTGTGAATGTAGCCTTAGATCAGGAATAGAACAGCCATTTATAGGACATTTCATGACTTTCCCAAATTCCTATGAAAAAATATTAGGCACATTCTGCACTGAACTACTGTACCCAATTTATTATATATTTTAGGAGTCTGAGTCAGTCCATTTGATAACAACTCCGACTCCACCAAAATGAACTCTGACTCAGACTCCACAGCCCTGACAAAGATGGGTCCTTATTTAGGCTATGTGCGCACGTTGCGTATTTGCATGCAGTTACGCTGCGATTTGCACCGCAGCGTAACTGCATGCGTCCTGCGTCCCCAGCATAATCTATGAAGATTATGCAGGAGACGTGCGCACGTGGCGTATTAGACCGCAGCGCTTCGGCTGCCGCCTGAAGCGCGCGTTCTAAGAAGTGACATGTCACTTCTTTCCTGTGCTCTGCCTGCAGTCCCCGCTCTGTCTATGGGAGGGGCTGCAGTCAGAGCGCATGGAATCATTTTATTTTTTTTTCCACTACGGACTCTTTCTGCAGCGATTTTAAGCGCATGTGTGCTGTTCAAATCGCTGCAGAAATTTCTGCAGGGCCAGTACGCAACGTGCGCACATAGCCTTACAGTGAGCCTTTAGCAGGTTTACACACTGCATTTCCCACTTTTTTGCTAAATTTATTTTTATCTAACTTCATGTATGTTCAGGTTAGATCGCTAAGAGTACAGAAAATTAAAACATATCACAACTTGACAATTTTTTTACCAATTTTTATGGTCTAGCACAGGGGTGGGGAACCTTTTTGCTGCCGAGGGCCATTTGAAAATTTCTGCCAACCTTCGGAGGCCGCACAAAATTATCAATGTGAAAATGAACCAACTATATTTGGTCAAACAGTTAGTTAACTCACCCCTATTGTGGTGGCCAGAGCGGCTTCTCTTTTGTGCGGCTGTGATGTTTGGCGATATTTATGTTGCTTCTCTCTTTTCCAGGTTTGTCACGATCTGGAGCGCAGGCAACTCTTTGTGATAATAAGATTGGTAGACTATATACATCACACAACAGAGACAGGGACTGGTGTATATAAATCACAGGACACATACATCACTGAAGGGGCTGTTGGCATATACATCACAGAAGACACTGGGGGCACATACATCACACGAGGGGCTGGGACATGTATATGCCCCCAGCCACCTCCTGTGATGTATATGCTTTCAGCCTCTCCTGTGAGGTATATGCGCCCAGCCCCTCCTGTGAGGTATATGCGCACAGCCTCTCCTGTGAGGTATTTGCGCACAGCCTCTCCTGTGAGGTATATGCGCACAGCCTCTCCTGTGAGGTATATGCCCAAAGCCCCTCTTGTCATATGTACAGGCCCAGCGTCTCCAATGTGATGTATATACCCCAGTGTGTGACGTATATATCACAGGAGGGGTTGGGGCATACACATCACAGGAGACGCTGGGGCATATCCATGACAGGAAGGGCTGGGAGCATATACATAACAGGAGATGTTGGGGAACACACATTACTAGGTCACAGGGAGGCATAAGCATTGCTGTGGGGCACAGACGGCACTGGGGGGCACACACACATCACTAGGGCGACACAGAGAGCACTAGGGGGGGGCACGGACATCACTAGGTGGGCACAGGCATCACTAAGGGGGGGAACACAGACATCACTAAGGGGGGGCACACAGACATCACTAATGGGGGGCACACAGACATCACTAAGGGGGGGCACACAGATATCACTAAGGGGAGGCACACAGACATCACTAAGGGGGGGCACACAGACATCACTAAAGGGGGCACACAGACATCACTAAGGGGGGCACACAGACATCACTAAGGGGGGACCCACAGACATCACTAAGGGGGGCACACAGACATCACTAAGGGGGGGGGTCACACACATGGCTAAGGGGGGGGTCACACACATCGCTAAGGGGGGTCACACAGACATCAGTAAGGAGGGGGTCACACAGACATCACTAGGAGGAGACTGAAGGGCACAGACAGCCCTTGCAGAGCACAGACTTCACTAGGGGGTACACTGCACTTGGGGTGGTAAGGAGCACTGGAGAGAACTCAACAGTGGGGGTGATCCACATCGCTGGGTAGTCTGCACACAGCACTGCAGGGGGCACGCTGCACCGGAGAAGGGGCAGAGAGCGGGCGGCACACAGCGCCGGGCAGCGGCAGCACACAGCACGTGGTGCTGCACGCTGCACCGGAGAAGGGGCAGAGAGCGGGCGGAACACAGCGCCGGGGAACGGCAGCACACAGCACGTGGAGCTGCACGCTGCACCGGAGAAGGGGTAGAGAGCGGGCGGCACACAGCGCCAAGGAGCGGCAGCACACAGCACGTGGAGCTGCACGCTGCACCGGAGAAGGGGCAGGGAGTCAGCGGCACACAGCGCCGGGGAGCAGCAGCACACAGCACGAGGAGCTGGACGTTGCATCGGAGAAGGGGCAGAGAGCAGCCAGCACACAGAATTGATTGAGGCACGCTGCACGGGAGAAGGGGTGGAGAGCGGGCGGCACAATGCAGGAAACGGTAGAGCTGCTGTGGGACGGAAGCACAGAGCGCTAAACCTGCCCACAAAGTCAGTCCTGAGCATGCTGGCACCTGCCAGGGAAAGAGCTCATTGGTGCGCGCAAGCAGCACATGTGAAGCCTTAAAGGGCCGGCGACCGGTAAGACCACGGCAGTGGCCGAGCACTGCCACCCCCGGGAATCTGCCCGGGGGGCGCACAAAAGGTCATGGCGGGCCGCATGCAGGCCGGAGGTTCCCCACCCCTGGTCTAGGATAAGTATCCTTTTGCTGGACAGGTTTGTTTTATTTATTCATCATAATACATTTATTTAAAAAGTTATATTGGGGTCAGAAAAAGAAAAAAAAAACATGGTACACGTTATTTTTTTTTAATTTGTCAAGGACTATTTTAGCCAGAATTTGGTAATAATTGGCCACTGTGAGATCAAAGTCCATGAAGTAAGCCAGTTAACCCCAAGTTTTGGCTAATATAGTGTAGCTTATAAGTATTGATTATAAGAGATGTATTGAAGTGGACCTTGCCTGATCTATTGAAGTTGGACCTTACAGGAAACTTAACGTCACTACACTAGATCTACAACCCAATGAAACAAGAATCGTGTCACTGTGCCTCCAAATAGTCTCAATCTTGACAGTTCTGATTCATAAGCAGATGTTACCTCTATTATCATCCAACTTTGTCTTATACAACATTGTGGGACTATTCTAAATGTCAGAGTGGGAAGAAAATTTACAAATGAAACATCAGAACATAAAAAAACAATAATAATTGCCTAAACTGTTCTGTTTCTATATAGGTTTTATCCAGTACGGCAGAAGCTGCATGTTGGAAAGACTTTTTCTTTTATCTGCGATAAGACAAATTTAAGGTCAACCTCTTGATATCAGCAAATCAGGATGCACAGTGCGCGGTAGGAAGCTTGGATTAACCAGCACTTATAAAATCATTATAATTCCAAAAGGTGGGCTGACAATTATTTTAAAGGTTAACCTCACTGCTTTACGAGAGTAGTCTATTAGATGAAGAATGAAATGATTAGACCATTTATCACACAGAACATTGTTTAAAACATATAATTTTGAGCTTTTCAATGTACAAGAGCAGGATAAAAACCTGAGTGTTTGGATGTTTTATGCAAATGGAAGCAGATATGCCAAGAGTAATTGTGTATAGAAAAAAAAAGAATTTATTGTATACAGTTATTGTCTCATCCATTCCAAGTACATTTTAATTTACAAAGGAACATTATTTAGAATTAAGAAAATGTTCCCATACTAAATGCATAGGTAAAGTGCTTAGGGTTCAATAGACGAGGAAATACTGCATCATTTAAAAAATTGAAATTGGTATTTTACTGATTTTTTTTCTACTGTGGGCTAAAATATTTTGCACAATGGGGTCAAAAGAGGTGACCGATAAAGGCATAAACAAAATGGTTGTAGAATACCAACGAAAGTTTCAATGGTCCAAAAGAGAAACAATCACAAATATTGCCTTCAGAGAAATAAAATCAAGAAGATATCCCAGTTCAGGTTCTTGGTGAACTATAATTTCATGTAAGGAATTGACAATATTGACAGTTTTTTGGTTTCTCACTATAGGATGTGAACACGTACACTGCAGAAGTGTCATGATTTAGTAAAACTGCAGTTCCAAACAAACTAGTTTTTAGCAGAACTGGCCAACCATCTGATGTCTATATGAGCCTCCTGACTTTACTCCAAGAGATGATGTCAGGGAAGATAAAAATACGAGCATTTTGAATTCAAACGCCTGATTCTTTTGTTATCCAGGAAGAAAAAGTCAATGCCAGAAGGAGTCTAGCAGCATCCTACTCCCTCCTTTGAAAACCCATTAACACTTGTCCAAACCATTTAGGTCTTCCCTATTTCCATGAGAACTGGGCATTCACGCTTCTTGTTAAAATTGTTGAGTAATGTATTGCTGTGTAACATTCTCAATCGTTTGTACGCGTCCCCTCTGATTTATAAAGTCCTGCAAAATACAGTTCGGTCCAGAAATATTTGGACAATGACACAAGTTTTAGCAGTTTAGCTGGTTACCAAAACATGTTTAAGATACAGTTGTATAATCAATATGGGCTTAAAGTGCACTCTCTCAGCTTTAATTTGAGAGTGTTCACATCCTAATTGGAGTAAGGGTTTAGGAATTACAGCTCTTTAATATGTAACTGCCTCTTTTTCAAGGAACCAAAAGTAATTGGAGAATTATCTCAAAAGCTATTTAATGGTCTACATGGGCTATTCCAGCTATAATCCATCATTAATGAAGCAGGTAAAAGATCACGAACGGATTCCAAGTGAGGCATTTGCATTGGTAGCGTGTACTGTGAATCCACAATATGTGGTCAAAGGGTCACCTAATGTAAGAGAAAGAGCATCATTAGGTTAAAAAAAAAAAAAGACCAAATCTAACACATATAGAAGAAATGCTAGGCACAGCCAAATGAACATTTTGGTACATTGTGTAAACAAAGGGCACTGGTTAGCTTGGGGACTCAAAAAGGCCTGGACATACATGGAAGAGAACATTGGTAAATGATCGCAAAATCCTTTCCATGGTGAAGAAAAACCCCTTCTTAACATCCACCCAAGTGAAGAGCACTTTCTTGGAAGTAGGTGTTTCAGCATCCAAGTCTACCATGAAGAGACTTTATGAGAGAAAATACAGATAGTTCACCCCAAGGTACAAACCATTCATCAGCCTTAAAGGAAACCAAACATCAGTATTTTCTTTACATCTTTAGAAAAAGTATTTCTAAAAATCTTTTATCATATGCTTATGAGGCCAGCGACTAGTCGTTACTTCCCTTAGCTAGTTGGCCTCTTAGCAGGTTAGCACGCCCATAGGGACGTACTAACATGCTAATGAACGCGCAGCGTTAGAGGTATGGTCGATCTCACCGCTCTCTGCTGCCACCACGCCAGAAGCTGGATTTTGGCTCAGTGCACATGATCAGAAGTCCCGAACTTCCAATTATGCGTACTATGAAGACAGGTGTATGCATCCCGGCTTCAAACTGGTGTAGTGCACATAACCGGAACTCCGGGGAAGTAAAAATCGTGCGCACTGAGCCAAAAACTAGGAGTGGCATCAGAGGTGAGCCCGACCAAGTCTCTGACGCCGCATATTTATTAGTATGCCCCTGTGGGCGTAATAACATGCTAAGGGAGCCAACTAGCCAAGTGAACTAATGCCCTTGTGACTAGTTGTTGGCCTCATTAGCATATTATCAAGAATCTTTAGAAATACTTTTCTAAAGATCTCTATCTATGCTACTAGATACGGGGTCAGTTAGGCAGGGATTAGCAATATGCACCCATAACTGCCTGTTTCTGGGTGCATATTGGACCTGACAGATTACCTTTGAGTTTACAAAATGGGGGGGTGGGGGGAGGGGTTAAAACAACGCATTTGCCAATATGTGCCAAAATCCTGCAGCCCATGGCCTGTACAACATAAGGCAAATTAATAGGTGGTGTAATCTTATTGTTACAACTTAAGACTGCCTATTTTCAGTCCGCATGAACCATTATGACATGGTGAATTTTAAGACTAGACTAAGTTTGCGATGGCTTAGATTTGCACTGTTATGATTAAAATGTGGCATCAACTTTAGTGTTAAAGGCTTCTCAAATGAATAATTATAAACTTTAGTTTTCACTACAGCAATAAGAAATACATCATACAGACAACAGAAAGTTACATAGTGTAACAATAAGACATCTCAACTCACTGGCCAAGTCTCTCAAATGCAGATGGTTATTTCATGGTCATTTCAATCTGTTTTGTAAACCTGTGAGCGCGGATACACTGAATCACACCAGAACAAGCACAGATCTCATTTTCTTTCATTTTGCATTGTCAAAATATCATGGATACCAGATGTCAAACACAAGCACAAATGTAATTTAATCTATACTGTAATGAAAGGGAAGAGAGCGTGTGCAATTGTATAAGAACTGGAAATAGAATCTGTAACACCATTTTAGAAACGGAATTTTCATCCCACTGCTTCTCCATGTGCAGAGGCAACCCTGGTGTACAAGAGAAATCTTAGAATTCAGTGACCTTCATCAAATACTAGAAGCTAAATTGGATTTTGGCAGTAAATCTCAAGATTTTATTTTAAAAGGCCGAGGATCCGGGAAAAATGGTGAAAGTAAAGTTAACCACCTCTCACTGACACAGAGAAAACTGTATAAGAGTAAGATGAGCAAAAAAGGCCTTTGTGATAGACTGACGTTTACAAGGTCACAGGACTCATTTGGCAGGCAGAGGCTAACAAATTTGGAGGTTCTGTGACATCTGTCGACTTGCAGGCTATCTGAGGCCACCGATTCATTTCATGCTGGGCTCCGAACACTTCTGTACTGGTAATGATATTTCTCTCAGTGACCTGCAGGACATAGAGGTTGATAGGAATTCTATGCTATTTCTAAAACATCACATTGACACTCTCAAAGCATAGCCCTGCAGTGAAAATAAACTGCCTACATACTATGTGTAAAATCATCCAGATCTACGAGGTCAAAGGGTTAGATGAGTAGGAAGAGGAAAGAAAGAAAAACACCGAATCTATTCTATGTGAAAGGCTACAATCTGCACAATGTCTCCAACCCAACTGCTTACCTGACGGTTTGCTGAGGATATTATTCTTACTTTACTGTCCGAGTCTACGATAATGGACACTAATCTCCCAGACAGCAAAGACAAAAGCAGGGGAGGAAAAACTGACTTCTATTCACTATGGTACGCGTCCTACACAATTTATTTCACAAATGTCAATGTGTGTAATATGACCAAATATAATCGTATATACTCATTCATCTAATAGTCGCATATTGCCATGTTCCTGAAATTATTGTGCAACCTTATTACTGCTAAACTAGACAAGTTTATCCCCATTACTTTCATAAAATTTTAAAAAGGAAAAAGACAACTCCTAATGTGTCAGATCTAATCCAAACCAACATTTTATCCAGTGATGTTTGATCGTCTTTTATTTTACAAACCGGAAACTATATTAATGGATTACAAGCCTTCACAATGTAAAGAAAGCAAATTGGGGAGAGGGAACCTTAAAAATGCAATGCGATAAAATAATTTTTTGTCTCCCTTTTAATGGGACTATGATTGTCATAAGTGCATAGCTCAACTTCAGGTGACTTCTTAGTTGAATATAAGTTAAATGGTTAAATTTACTGCACAGGTCCCATGCTTCCCATGTTACATGGACAGACTCTCCATCACATGACCTAAAAATCCAAAAATAATATCCAAGGCAGCAGAATGTTACCTCAAACCACTATTTCATCAAAGGTTCATCTAAAAACAATGGCAACAATTTGTCCAAAATTGACACCAGTTAGGGCTGATGTCAGCATTTTTCATAAGAGTGCCATCAAACACAAATCCATCCATTGCCACAATACAGAACTAGAGATGGTCTCACAAATCACTGAACCATCTGCTTACTCTCTATTATCCTTCTCCCAGTCGCAGTAGACATCTCTCCAAACCTGGGTAATCCTTGTGCGAGTAAACTTAACTTCTCTTTGCAACCTCAGGATGTAGCAGAGCCAAGATATGGAACAGCTGTCTGTGGATTACATTGGACCTGCAGGGGTGCTTTGGGGGTTAATAAATTGAAGAGAGGGTGTTTTTGTTTTTATTTCTATTTACTTACACAATTAGTAATGGAGGGGACTCATAGAAGGGGTATCCCCATTACTAAACTGGGGCTTAATGACAGTTGTGATTTTTTTACAAACCCCAGCTGTCAAATCGTATGAGCCAAATAAGAGCCAGAATTGGCTAATCTAATGGATGCTGTTCTGTCCCCACTTTAAGGCGATTGAAGGTAGGTAATTGGGCAGTGGTGTAAGGCATCTGACATTCCTTTCCACTAGGTGAGGCAGAGAGGACCAGAGCGCTCCAGGGTGGATGGATTCAAATGTCCACACACTGAGATGAACAATGGTGGTTTATTTTCCTCCAATAATGAAAACCTGCAGCAACACAGTGATCCAAGTGGCTGTGACTGAGGTAATCTTGAGTAGAGATGAGCGGTGTTCGAATAGAACTGTTCGCCAATCTCAAGTTCGACCTGTTTTTGGCGATCACAGACATACACACAGCAAAGTGCATTTTTGGCAGACAAGCAAGGGCATGTGTCATTGGCTGTGTATGTCACATGTCCTTGTGCAATAAGACCCGGCCATATTCCCCATCACCGCCATTATCTCAGTGCTGCGGTTGTGTGTGTCACCGCTCCGCTGCTGCTGCTGTGGGTGCTATAAAGTGCAATTGAGACATCGGTTTAGGGAGTAGGGACTAGTTGTAATTTCAGCCCTTTTCAGGGCTAGATTAGAGCAGTTAATAGCAATTTTTGCTAGTCAGGTCTGTGCTGGCGGTGTGCAAGTGTATTCACAGCATCTGTCCAAATCAGCTCAGGCAATTCCTTTAGGCATAGTATCAGTGTGTGATAGTTAGCGGTGTAGCAGTCTTGTAAAGTCAGATACACCACCTGTCTCCATCTCTAGTAGACCCAGGCAATCTGTGATGAAGGTGCAGGCGGAGATATAATGTTGCCTTCATCCAAAGGTGGTGCTCTCAATGTCAGAGAGCTCAACACCAGCAGCTGTTTCCACTTCATAAACAACTGACGACCTGCCAATCACACTGCTTGTTGCGGGTAAAGAGGTGGAAGGTCTGCGTCCAAAAGCATGTGTGACTGCTGTCCCCACAGTCAGAGCGAAGACCGCGCAGATGCACTTGAAAGGGCAGACGGTGGTTGGCCCACTCCGCTAGGCTGCATTGTAGCACAGTGAGCTTCCCACTGCAACTTATGCTCCATTGAAAGTCGCGTACAGGGTTGGCTCCCCAGTATACAGCTAAACCACGAACCAGGAAAAGGACTCTAGGCAGTTGGGTCGATAAATGATTTTTTTTTTTTTTGGTAAAAGTAAAACAAACATGCATAAAACAGAAAGAATAGAACAATTTATACACAAGGCCAAAAGCCTACACCCCTATGCTGCGCCACTCATAATGGCAATTTATACCGCCTTTCTCACCAACCTATGCCTAACCAAGGGACTGTCTAAATAGTCATCTAATACATGGTAATCCCTCTGGGTAGCAGGAGCAAGTGTAAGTGTGTGTGTGTGTGTGTGTGTGTGTGTGTGTGTGTGTGTGTGCGTGCACACACATGACCTACTAGTGGCGCAGCACAAGAGCTTACAACATATCTACTGAAACATAGACAAAACCCATTAACACCCCATGAATACCCTTATTTTCAGGAGCCTCACAAATAAGGCAGATGATAACAGTGGGAAGGCAAACCACACAGCTCAGCAACACAGTCCAGGAAATCTTATACAGCAACATTCAATGCTAACATGTGGCGCTGTCCCTTTAAGATTTTGACTGTAACTGACAAAGTGACAGAGCAGAGCCAGCAAGTCTTATTGTCTATATAGTCGGCCTAAGCAGAACAGATGTGTGTTTTGGTACAAAAACAAAGTAATGTGTGCACGCACTCCTGGGCCCAGTCGACCGTACCCGGGTACTGTGGTGTGCAGCTGCCATAGAGACTTGACGATCCTCGCACGGTGATCAGTATAGCCAGCAACTGAAAAATGGCGGTCTCCGGCAGAGGATGCTGCTCAAACACGTTACGGTCCACCTCACCAAACTTTAACACGAGTGTCCTCAAAATCAACCTAAGCGTTTCTGCGGCGGTTCCTGTCGGTTATGCACACCTTTCGCTTTTCCTTCAGCTCACATACAGCACCATCTCCGGTCTCCAAGTCCACATCCGAAGACCGTTTTGCTGTTGCTATAGTGACCAGAGGCACATGCAAAACAGTGGCCCCTTGTGGGTAGTCAGCAACAAAGCATACAACAGACAGTAAATAAGCCTTTTGCATTTCCAGTGAATAAAGGTCATTTATACATTCTTACCCTTTTACATGTGAATAACAATGCATACAATGAACGGCAAATAAGCATCTTGCATTCACAGTGGATAAAGGTCATCAATGCACCCTCACTCTATCACATCAAATCCATGTGACGGTTCATGGACGAAGTACTCAAACTAGTGAGTTTTTGGCCTCTACTTAGAGATTGGTGACAAATCTTAAAGATGACATGAGTTGAGTGATTCTTTGCGATGTCAAAAAAAGCCCAGGCTAGGCAAGTCTTAGGCCGGCGTCACACGGTACGATCTATCGTGCGATCGCACGAGCGATCGTACCTGCCCCCATCATTTGTGCGTCACGGGCAATTTGTTGCCTGTGGTGCACAAAGTCGTTAACCCCCTGTCACACGCACTTACCTCCCGAACGACGTCGCTGTGGACGGTGAACATACACACACTTCCTGAAGGGGGAGGGACGTTCGGCGTCACAGCGACGTCACACAGCGGCCGGCCAATAAAAGCGGAGGGGCGGAGATGAGCGGGACGTAACATCCCGCCCACCTCCTTCCTTCCACATTGCCGGCGGAACGCAGGTAAGCTGTGTTCGTCGTTCCCGGGGTATCACACGGAGCAATGTGTGCTGCCACAAGAACGATAAACAACCGGCGCGCAAAAGGAGGAACGACATTATGAAAATGAACGACGTGTCAACGAGCAACGATAAGGTGAGTATTTTTCATCTTTCACAGTCTTTCGGAGGTGTCACACGGTACGATATCTCTAACGATGCCGGATGTGCGTCACGGAATCCGTGACACCGACGATATATCGCCCGATATATCGTACCGTGTGACGCCGGCCCTAGAGCCCATGCGACCTACAGAGCCACCAAGACTTCTACTCAGAGACAGAGTTGTGGCGGAGGGTGCAGTTGTTGACGTGCTTCCAGTACTCAGTCTCTGTCCAGGAAGGCGCAACCTAATCTCGTTGTCAGTAGCATTCTCCTCCACCTGCTCTGCTGACCTCATCGACTGGCTGACTGTGGGTTAACAGTAAGTGGAATCTCGAACCTCATCATCACCCTGTGTGTTCTCACTCCCCTCTTCCTCAGAGCCAACCTCTTCCTGCCCTGACCTAATAGTAAAGTTTGCGTTCCAATCAGATATCGGACCTAGGTGGACCTAGGTCTTTTTTCAACCTATAGAACAAACAATGTAGCATGTTCCTCATTGTCTTCACCAAGAGTTACAGTTTGGGAATGAGGGTCTACATTATGCTCAGAACCTTATTCATCTGGGCCTGGATCTGACTCCCAAAGCTTCTGGGCATCAGTGCACATCATTTCCTTGTCTGGACTCACTGCAGCTTTGAAGCAGACCTCTGATTCCCAGGCTATAGTGTGACTAAAAAGCTCTGCAGACTCAACCATCTCTGTTACCCCATACTCAGCAGGGCGGGTGAAGACTTGAGAGCTGGTAGGAAGCAAGTGCGATTGGGGTGACACCACAAAGGAATGGATTATTTAGGATATTGAAGTTGAGGTGGAGGAGAGGCCACTTGATGGAGCACTTGAGATCCATTCAAGCACCTGCTCTTTTGGTGCCTCATCTACATTTGGTAGTGATGGTCGTGTACGTAAGAAAGGGATCATATCAGATTGTCCACAGAAAGTAGACATCTTACTTTGGCTGGAAGATTGTCTTTCTTCAGCAGATGTTACTGTTGCTTTACCACCTACCCCACTGACACAAACTTTTTTTCCCCTTTCCAACACGCCTGTTCCCCTTTCCACCAGCATGTGGCCTTTTTCCACTCATTTTGTAGATGACCAAATTTGCAACTCTGCAGGGACACCCTACTCAACGCCGTCTCAGCACAGCAGCAAACCCTCGGTCCCTCAGATGTAGACAAGTAAAAGACCATTTCCTCTTAGCCATGACAAAGCTGTGAGATTCATTCTGTGCACAACTGGTGTTTATTGGAAAAGCCGATCTAAGATTGTTTAACAGGCACTTCTGCTGATACTCCTGCATACGTGCGTCCTTTTCTATGGCAAAAATTATTATTTCGCCAAATTTTGTCTTGTACCGGGGATCTAAGAGTGTGGCAACCCAGTTGTCAGCATTACTTCGAATTCTGACAATACGAGGGTCATGTAGGTAGTGCAGCAAAAAGGCGCTCATGTGTCTTACGCATTCAGGAGGAACAAGTCCTTGCTGTGTTGTTGGCGGCGAGGTGAGAATCATTCTTCCTTCCTCTGCCCTCTCCCCCCAACCTCGCACAACAGAAATGTGATCAAGGTGTCACTCATCTGCTGAGTCTTTCATGCCTATCACCAGTTCTTCATCCATTTCTTCCTGGGCTCCTGCACATGGCTCAACAGTTTGGCTGCTACTATACGCCCTTGTTAATCCCTCTCCCCCACCGTCGCATGCCTGACACCTTGATGCTGCTGTCTGGACCTTGGAGATCTTGTTATCCCTTCCGCATATCACTCCTCCAGTACTTCCTCCCCTTCCACTTGTCCCAACACCTGACTCCGAAAAATGTTTAGAGTGTGCTCCAGCATGTAAATGACCGGAATTGTCATGATGTTATGTCACCACCGGAGTCTGCTCCAGCGACTTCTACTCCGATCACCAGGCGACGCCGTGTTCCTGCCGTGGATAGTGCTGGTGATGGGAGAGGAGTCGATGCCAGCGGCGCCGGCACCGCTCATCCACTGGGCTGGGTTTTCTTGAGATCTGCAGTACCACTGGCTGACTGTAGGTGACAGTTGTCTCCCAGCTGAAGTACCATAATCCAGGTACAACCTATGGGAAGACAACACCCTTTTTAATGCCTCTCCGGTCTGCTGACCACTGCCAGAGATATTTCTGAACTTGTGGTTCCTGTTCTGCCCTGTTCTGTTTTGAGATTTTGTGTGCTGACTACCGCTTGTTTCCTGACTACGTCTCCTGCCTGCTGTTTATGTACCTCATTGCCTGATCCGGATTTCAGCACTGCTTGTTTTCCGCTTACGTCCGTGTCTGCATATTCTGTCCCTGTTCCACAATTCCTGGTTTGACCCTGCCTGACTACTACTCTCTCAGACTGCAGCCTTCCACAGGTAGTGATCACGTTCCCTGTATAGGGGTTAAAAAGTTTCAGGGTTCTAGGGGTCCTGCTTGGTGAGTGGCTTCCCTCTAGCCTATCCTTTACAGCCCGTCAATCTGTGGATCCAGGCAGACGTTACACCGTGCCCTCTGCAAAAGCCCATCGAGGCCGGGATAGTGGTTTAAAAATTGCTGGACAACAAGGTTCAACACGTGTGGCATACAAGGCACGTGTGTCACATTGCCCCGGCGAAGGGCCGCACCCAGGTTTGCAGTATTGTGGCACACTGCCTTCCCTGGCTGCAGGTTAAGTGGAGACAACCATTGATGAAACTCGGTCTCCAGAGCTGACCACAACTCCTCAGCGGTGTGACTCACATTTCCAATACATTTCAAAGTAAAGACCGCCTGATGCCGTTGAGCTCTGCTGCCAGCATAGTAAGGAGGTGTGCGGGAGTCCTTGAGCGCAGTTACAATGCGGGTGGTCTTACCAGACAGGCTTTGGGTGGAGGTGGAGGACCGAGACGAGGTTGAGGAGGCAGAAGCAGTGGAGGAACTTCTACATACAGAGGATTGACGCACAACTCGTGGGGACGGCAAGATTTGTACAGCAGACCCTTCTCCATCTCTCACCATTGTTACCCAGTGCCCAGTCAGCGACATGCAACGCCCCTGACCATGCCCCTGACCATGCTTACTGGTCCAAGTATCTGTGGTGAAATGCACCCTGTCATACACAGTTTCTCAAGGAAGCGGTGATGTTGTGTGCGACCTGTGTGTATGATGTATATGTAAACTGTGTAATATATAAAGTCCATGTTATATTGTAATGTAAAGTATTCAAATGGCCACTAGGTGGCCACAGTGTGTGGGCTGTTTCCCTGGTGATCTCAAACAGTGAAGGGGAGGAGTCTAGTTTGAAAAACAGCGGTTAGAAATCAGTTGGTGTGGAAGGTCCCTGAGGATAAGTACACTGCGTCTGTGAGAGGCGTAGTGAAGAAAAAGCCCAGTAAAATTAATTTGTTTTGGCATTCTGGGCCGAATCCGGTTATTTTTTCGGACACAAAAAGCGGTCCGGAAAAAGGGTGGCTATTTCCTGGTGAGATCTTACAAATCCTTCAGTGAGAAAAAAAAGTCAGTGGGCTTCTAGAGGGAAGAGTGGTCCTGACTGACTGAAAAGACGGTTGCGTCTACCGTGGCTAGTGTAATTGGGTACCCCAATGTGAGCCCGAACACCAGAGAAACAGTCAGCCAGATCATATGTAAAGAAAAATGAAATTTTGTGGGAAAGGAAAAGATATTCCCTGTAACGTTCAAGCAATGTGCCCGCCTAAGGCGAGAAAAAGGAATGTATATAAGTTGCCAAGTAAAGAAATTTAGTTAAAAGATCTTGTGACCGTGTCTGTGCCAGACGCCTGAAAAGAAATTGCGCTTAATACTGAATTGCACTGGAGTGGCGGTTGGGGCGCAGAGGAAGAATACCGGGCTGCGCAACAGCCAGAGGGCCATGACTACAATGGCCCTTGGTCGCCCCTCTAACACGACATGCTGGTGTAGCGCAGGCACACCTTTCTTGGAAAAGTAGTGGCGACTGGGCATCTGGTACTGGGGCACTGCAACAGACATAAGGTCTTGAAAATCCTGTGTGTCCACCAGGCGGAAAGGCAGCATTTCTGTAGCCAACAGCTTGCAGATGCTGAAAGTCAACCTCTTAGGCATGTCATGCCCTTCAAAATCATGTAAAACACAGCAAGGAGACTCCAACAAGAGTCTCCATGTTTTCCAAACATTTGGCCACAGACACCACTTAAGTGGCATCAATTGTCCCACAGTTGCAAACTTAAAATGGTTATTTTCATGACCTAGCCATGATAGCTAAACGGTGCATCTTAAGACATTGGATACGTAGGGAGGCTCCATCTACAAAGGAGGTCATCGACGACTTACACAACCTTCTGAGATTGGAGAAACTAGAGGCGGAAAGGGATAAAAACAAGAAGACAGACAATTTTTTTGGGAGGTGGACAAACTTTATAGAAATCCATTTCACGCGGGGAGAAATAAATACTTTGGTGACACCTTTCATGCAAACCGAGTGGTACCTTCTGAATGAAATCCAGGATAGCTTGGGGATATTGAGGTTCACCTAGTGGAGACCCAGGAGGGAGGGGGAGATGAGACGTTAAGGAAGACTTAAGATACGACATTGGCACTCAAAATACTAAAGAATGACAAAGGGTTTTAAGGTTTTGTGTTACAAGTGTTTTAGGTAGAATTTTTTGCTCTAATTTGATATGCATCATTTTCAACTGAAGAACTTTAGGGACTCCCAAGCTGGAATATTACTCTTTTCTATGTCATAACTTGTCAGTTGAATGAACCCATTTTGTAATCATAATTATTTTGTAACGGTTTTATATAATTGAAAATCAATAAAAAAGGTTTGGAAAAAAAAAAATGTTTATTTTCATGAAGCACATTCAAAAATCCACAAGCCTTTACTCTCCCCAGGATGACACAGGGGTAGAAAAGTCCTTGCGGATCCATGATTTGTTCATCTTAATGAACATTAGTCTGTCCACATTGTCAGTGGACAGACGCGTGCGCTTATCTGTCAGCACACACCCAGCAGCACTGAAGACACGTTCTGAGAAAACGGTGGCTGCGGGACACGACAAGATCTCCAAACGTAAGGGGCGAGCTCAGGCAATTTTTCCAGATTGGAAGCCCAAAATGAGCAAGGCTCCAGTTGCACAGTCATGGCTAGAGTTGAGCGCGGTTCGTGGTTCGTGGTTCTCCAGTTCGCGGCTCGAGTGATTTTGGGGCATGTTCTAGATCGAACTAGAACTCGAGCTTTTTGCAAAAGCTCGATAGTTCTAGAAACGTTCGAGAACGGTTCTAGCAGCCAAAAAACAGCTAAATCCTAGCTTGGTTTCTGCTGTAATAGTGTAAGTCACTCTGTGAATCAAACTATTATCACATTTCAGTGTATAGTGTGCGTGAACAGCGCCTTCAGATCACTGCTGTTTCTATAATGGCGATCGCCATTTTTTTTTTTTTTCTTGTCTTCCTTCCCTAAGCGCGCGCGTCTTGTGGGGCGGGCCAGCATGTCAGCCAATCACAGACACACACACACCTAAGTGGACTTTGAGCCAGAGAAGCAACGGCATGTGTGATAGGATCTGCATGTCACATGTCCCTGCATTATAAAACCGGACATTTTCTTCACGAACGCCATTATCTGCCTTCTGCGTCTTTGGTGTCAGACATCAGTGTCGCAGCTCCGTCCTCCTGAGTCCTATAGCCGATACAGCTGTATGCGCTGCATACACAGCGTTAGACAGCTTAGGGAGAGCACATTCTAGCAGTCCTTTTAAGGGCTCAAAGCGGCAGGGTCAGAGAGCCATAAGTGACAGGTCCTGCAAACAGCAACAGCGTCTGTGTAGCCCAGGTCAGGGATTTCCTCCCTGCATTTCACCATTAGGAGGGAATAGAAAGGCAGGCTTCCATTCCTCTACCCAGAGCACCACAATCCTGCCACTGTACCCTCTTGTCCTCTGCACACTCCAACTCATTCTAAGTAAGCCATTATACTAGCAAACACTCAGTGTACCTAGTGGCATCCTATACGTGGCTATTGGACTTTGCTATAGTCCCACTAGTGCAAAGACATTTGCAGAGCACGTCTGCCTGCATTGCACACTACAACTTTTTTAAACTAAGCAATTTTACTAGCAAACACTCAGTGTACCTAGTGGCATCCTATACGTGGCTATTGGACTTTGCTATAGTCCCACTAGTGCAAAGACATTTGCAGAGCACGTCTGCCTGCATTGCACACTACAACTTTTTTAAACTAAGCAATTTTACTAGCAAACACTCAGTGTACCTAGTGGCATCCTATACGTGGCTATTGGACTTTGCTATAGTCCCACTAGTGCCAAGACATTTGCAGAGCGCATCTGCCTGCGTTGCACACTCCAACTAATTATAACTAAGCCATTATACTTGCACACACTCAGTGTACCTAGTGGCATCCTATACGTGGCTATTGGACTTTGCTATAGTCCCACTAGTGCCAAGACATTTGCAGCACGTCTGCCTGCGTTGCACACTCCAACTAATTATAACTAAGCCATTATACTAGCACACACTCAGTGTACCTAGTGGCATCCTATACGTGGCTATTGGACTTTGCTATAGTCCCACTAGTGCCAAGACATTTGCAGCACGTCTGCCTGCGTTGCACACTCCAACTAATTATAACTAAGCCATTATACTAGCACACACTCAGTGTACCTAGTGGCATCCTATACGTGGCTATTGGACTTTGCTATAGTCCCACTAGTGCCAAGACATTTGCAGCACGTCTGCCTGCGTTGCACACTCCAACTAATTATAACTAAGTTACATTGTCAGGGATATTTATTCTTTATTATTCTGCTGTTAATAAAGCTAGACCACCACTGCAATCTTCACCACCTCTCAATTTTTACTACCACATTTTCAGTCCACAATCTTGTCGCAATCAACATGAGTGGCAAAATGACAGATGCTGGTGGAAAGGGGAAGAGGCGTGGTGGAAAAGGCAAAAAAGGTTTTGTCAGTGGGGAAGGTGGCAAAGCTCCATTATCATCTGCTGCAGATAGACCATCTACTAGCAAAAGTAAGATGTCTACTACTTATTGTGGACAATCCGATGTGCTCCCTTTTTTACGGACACGAACAAGAGGAACAAAGGTAGATGATGGGCAAAAAAGGAAAATGCTTGAATGGATCTCAAGTGGTCCAACAAGTGCCCTCTCAGCCACTTCAAGTACCGCATCCAAAAAACACCAGTCCTCTGAGTTGTCATCCCAATCACACTTGATTTCTCCCAGCTCTGAAGTCTCCATCAGCCCTGCACAGTATGGTGGAACTAAGATGGCTGAGTCTGCAGAGCTGTTCAGTCACACTATAGCCTGGGAATCAGAGGTCTGCTCCCAAGCTACAGTGAGTACAGAACAGGAAATGGTCTGCAGTGATGCCCAGAACCTTTGTGACTGATTCAGGCCGTGAGGACCAAGTTTCTGAGCATAATGTTGACCCTTTGTCACAAACTGTAACACCTGTGGTTATAGACAATGAGGAACATACTGATGAAGATGAGACGCAGATACCCGATTGGGATGACAACTTAAATATTCGGTCAGGGCAAGAAGAGGCTCGGTCTGAGGGGGAGGGGAGTGCAAACACAACAATTGATGATGACGTTCTAGATCCCACCTACTGTCAACCCCCAGTCAGGCACTCGAGGAGGTCAACAGAGGCGGTGGAGGAGGATGCAACCGACGACGAAGTTACCTTGCGCCTTCCTGGACAGAGTCGGAGCACTGGTAGCACGTCTACAACTGCATCCTCAGCCACCACTCTGCCTATGAGCATTATTCGGGGTGGATCAACAGGTCGCATGGCCTCTAAGCCTTGCCTAGCCTGGGCCTTTTTTCACATCGAAAAAGATCGCCCAACTCATGTGATATGTAACATTTGTCATGATTCTGTTAGTAGAGGTCAAAACCTCAGCAGTTTGACAACTTCTTCCATGAATCGTCACATGAATAAATATCATAAGTCCCGGTGGGAAGCTCACCGTGCTGCAATGCCGGCTAGCGGAGCGAACCATCCACCGCCCGCCCCTTCCAGTGCATCCGCGCGCTCTTCATCTTCTAGGACTGTGGGGACAGCTGTCACACCTGTTTTTCCACGCAAAACTTCCACCACTGTAACCGCAACAGGCAGTTTGCTTGTAAGGTCGTCAGTTGGTTTGGAAGGGGAAACAAGTGAGTGTGTACAGCTCTCTCAGACATCGATAGCACCAACGTTGGATGAAGGCAACATCATGTCTCCGCCTGCACTTTCCTCACAAACCTGCATTTTTCCAGGGACACCCTACTCAACACCGTCTACACACAGCAGCCAGATCTCTGTCCCTCAGATGTGGTCAAATAAAAGGCCACTTCCTCCGACCCATGACAAAGCTAAGAGGTTGACTCTATCCCTCTGTAAGCTGTTGGCTACCGAAATGCTGCCTTTCCGCCTAGTGGACACACAGGATTTTAGAGACCTTATGTCTGTCGCTGTGCCCCAGTACCAGATGCCTAGTCGCCACTACTTCTCTAAGAAAGGTGTGCCCGCGCTACACCAGCATGTCGCACACAACATCACCGCTTCCTTGAGAAACTCTGTGTGTGAACGGGTGCATTTCACCACCGATACTTGGACCAGTAAGCATGGACAGGGACGTTACATGTCGCTGACTGGGCACTGGGTAACTATGGTGATAGATGGTGAAGGGTCTGCTGCACAAGTCTTGCCGTCCCCACGACTTGTGTGTCAATCCTCTGTCTGTCCAAGTTCCGCCACAGCTTCTGCATCCTCCACCTCATCTGGGTCCTCCACCTCCGCCCCAAGCCTGCCTGGTCAGGCCACCAGCGTTCTCACTGCGCAGAAGGAATCACGCACGCCTCATTACTATGCTGGCAGCCGAGCGCAACGGCATCAGGCGGTCTTTAGCTTGACATGTCTTGGTAATAAGAGTCACACAGCTGAGGAGTTGTGGTCAGCTCTGCGGTCCGAGTTTAATAAATGGTTGTCTCCACTCAACCTGCAGCCTGGTAAGGCCGTGTGCGACAATGCTGCAAACCTGGGTGCGGCCCTTCGCCTGGGCAAGGTGACACACGTACCTTGTATGGCTCACGTGTTGAACCTTGTCGTGCAGCAATTTTTAACACACTATCCCGGCCTAGATGGCCTTCTGAACAGGGCACGAAAACTGTCTGCTCACTTCCGGCGTTCAAGCGCCGCAGCTGAGCGACTTGCATCGCTACAGAAGTCTTTCGGCCTGCCGGTTCATCGCCTGAAATGCGATGTGGCGACACGCTGGAATTCAACTCTCCACATGTTACAGCGACTGTGGCAGCACCGCAGAGCCCTGGTGCAATACGTCATGACGTATAGCCTGGGCCAACGAGATGCAGAGGTGGGGCAGATCACCCTGATGGAGTGGTCTCAGATCAAGGACCTATGCACCCTTCTGCACAGTTTCGACATGGCGACGAATATGTTTAGCTCTGACAATGCCATTATCAGCATGACGATTCCAGTCATTTACATGCTGGAGCACACGCTAAACACTATTCGGAGTCAGGGGGTGGGACAACATGAAGGGGAGGAACTACAGGAGGATTCATATGTGCAAGGGACAACAACATCACCAAGGTCCAGACGTTCATCATCACCAACGCAGCAGGCATGGGACCATGGGGAACAGGGATCGACAAGGGCGCATAGTAGCAGGCGAAATGTTGAGCAAGGTGCAGGAGAACATGAAGAAATGGAGGACGAACTGTCCATGGACATGGAAGACTCAGCGGATGAGGGAGACCTTGGTCAAATTTCAGTTGAAAGAGGTTGGGGGGAGATGTCAGAGGAAGAAAGAACGGGTAGCACCTCTATGCCACAAACACAGCGTGGACTTGGTCCGCATGGCTGCGCAAGACACATGAGTGCCTTTTTGTTGCACTACCTCCAACATGACAGTCGTATTGTCAAAATTAGAAGTGATGATGACTACTGGATTGCCACACTATTAGATCCCCGGTACAAGTCCAAATTTTGTGACATAATTCCAGCCATAGAAAGGGACGCACGTATGCAGGAGTATCAGCAGAAGCTGTTACTCGATCTTAGCTCGGCTTTTCCACCAAACAACCGTGCAGGTGCAGGGAGGGAATCTCCCAGTTGTAACTTGACAAACATGGGACGGTCTCGTCATCTTCACCAGTCTACCCGTACCAGTAGGACCGTATCTGGTGCCGGTAACAGCAATTTTATGGAATCTTTTCATAATTTTTTTAGACCCTCTTTTGCAAGGCCACCAGAGACAACAAGTCTGACACATACTCAACGGCTGGAGAGGATGATACAGGAGTATCTCCAAATGAACATCGATGCCATGACTGTGAAACTGGAGCCTTGCTCCTTTTGGGCTTCAAACATAGAAAAATGGCCAGAGCTCTCCAGTTACGCCTTGGAGATTTTGTCGTGTCCAGCTGCCAGCGTTGTCTCTGAACGTGTATTCAGTGCTGCTGGGTGTGTGCTGACAGATAAGCGCACGCGTCTGTCCAGTGACAATGTGGACAGACTGACGTTCATCAAAATGAACAAGTCATGGATCCAGAAGGAATTTACTACCCCTGTGTCATCCTGGGGAGAGTAAATGCTTGTGGATTTGGAATGTGCTTGATGCAAATCAAAACATCCTGTTTGCAACTAGGGCCCAAGTGCTGCCACTGATGGGGTGGGTGTCTGTGTGGCCCAATTTTTGGAAAAAAGGGAGACTCCGCTTGGAGTAACCCTTGCTTACATTGTTTTTAAAAGAAGCCAAGATGAACAAGTCATGGGTCAGCAAAGACTTTGCTACCTACCCCGGTGTCATCCTGGGGACGGTTAATTATGGGGTATTTTTGAATGTGATTGATGCAAATGTAGCTGTGAAGTGTACAACTAGGGCCCAAGTGCTGCCACTGATGGGGTGGGTGTCTGTGTGGCCCAATTTTTGGAAAAAAAGGGAGACTCCGCTTGGAGTAACCCTTGCTTGATGTGTTTTTAAAAGAAGCCAAGATGAACAGAGCTGGGATCAGCAAAGACTTTGCTACCTACCCCGGTGTCATCCTGGGGACGGATAAGAATGGTGTATTTTTGAATGTGCTTGATGCAAATCAAAACATCCTGTTTGCAACTAGGGCCCAAGTGCTGCCACTGATGGGGTGGGTGTCTGTGTGGCCCAATTTTTGGAAAAAAAGGGAGACTCCGCTTGGAGTAACCCTTGCTTGATGTGTTTTTAAAAGAAGCCAAGATGAACAGAGCTGGGATCAGCAAAGACTTTGCTACCTACCCCGGTGTCATCCTGGGGACGGATAAGAATGGCGTATTTTTGAATGTGCTTGATGCAAATCAAAACATCCTGTTTGCAACTAGGGCCCAAGTGCTGCCACTGATGGGGTGGGTGTCTGTGTAGCCCAATTTTTGGAAAAAAAGGGAGACTCCGCTTGGAGTAACCCTTGCTTGATGTGTTTTTAAAAGAAGCCAAGATGAACAGAGCTGGGATCAGGAAAGACTTTGCTACCTACCCCGGTGTCATCCTGGGCACGGATAAGAATGGCGTATTTTTGAATGTGCTTGATGCAAATCAAAACATCCTGTTTGCAACTAGGGCCCAAGTGCTGCCACTGATGGGGTGGGTGTCTGTGTGGCCCAATTTTTGGAAAAAAGGGAGACTCCGCTTGGAGTAACCCTTGCTTACATTGTTTTTAAAAGAAGCCAAGATGAACAAGTCATGGGTCAGCAAAGACTTTGCTACCTACCCCGGTGTCATCCTGGGGATGGATAAGAATGGCGTATTTTTGAATGTGCTTGATGCAAATGTAGCTGTGAAGTGTACAACTGGGGCACAACTGCTGCCACTGAAGGGGTGGGTGTGTGTGTGGCCCAATTTTTGGAAAAAATGGAGACTCCGCTTGGAGTCACCTTGCGGTGTTTTACAGGATTTTAGAAGGGCGTGCCATGCCTATATCTGTGTGTCCTCCTCTTTTTCCTTGTCCAGCTGTTTTGTTTTCGCATGAGTATATGTCCTTGTCACTTTCCAATGTGTTTGAGTTGTTTGTCACCTTTAGGACACCTTTGAGGGTGTTTTCTAGGTGTTTTTCTGTGTTTGTGATTGCCTGCCATTGTTTCCTATGCAGTTCGAGTTCGGTTCGTCGAACGTTCGACGAACCGAACTCGAACGGGAGGTCCGTTCGGCGAACCAACCTCGAGCCGAACCGCGACCGGTTCGCTCATCTCTAGTCATGGCATCGATGTACATTTGGAGATACTCCTACATCTGTGTCTCCTCCTCCTTTTAATGGTCCAGCTCTTTTGTTTCAGCATGAGTATATGTACTTGTCACTTTTCCATGTGTTTGTGGTGTCTTGTGAGTTGTTTGTCACCTTTTGGACACCTTAGCAAGTGTTTTCTATGTGTTTGTATGTGTTTGTGTTTGCCTGCCATTGTTATCAATGGGGATCGAAGGTGTTCGTCGAATGTATATATACATCCAAGGTTTTAAAGGGGTTAAAGGAAATATGTAACCAGGTACTTGCCACGAGAGAAGGATGATGTAGAGACAGAGACCTTGACTCCAGTGATGTGTCACTTACTGGGCTGCTTAGTGTAGTTTTGATAAAATCACTGTTTAATCAACAGGAGATTATTACTAGATGACTACTTGACTTGTTGCTAGGTAGTCAATCATCTTCATGAGCTCTGAATAAATCTGTCCCCACCAAAAATTGGAAGTTTTCGCTGTACACATTGTACAAGGGCAGAAAACTGCCAATCAGTGACGGGTTATAGAGCTTTATATTTTAAATAATAATAATAATAATAATAATAATAATAGTATATCTAAAAAATGCTAGATTTGCAGCAGATAAAACAGGGACTTTATGAAAATGACAGCAAACAGCTCAGTCAGTGATTTATAAATCACTGGAATCTGGGTCTCTGTCTCTACATTATGCTGCTGTCAGAGGGGGTAACAAAAACCTGGGTGAAAAGAAAAATACATGCATTTAATGTTAAGAAAAAAGCCCTAGAAGAGGTCAAAAACCTTGCCTCCAATTGGAGACACATTAAAGGTATAGGTGCCTAATATGAATCCACATAACACAGATCTGTAAGGCTGCAGTGCTGATCTGGTCTTGTTGCAGCTATTACATTTCAAAACTATTCCTCAATAAACGGAGATTAATTATTAAAAAACACTGGACACTGACAATGACCAATATTTTTTTTTTGCCTATGGCCATAATATAAGATTTACACTTTCCATACCAATTTAGCCATTATGTATGTATGAAAGCATGTATGTATGTAACACACCTAGCTGAATATATCATTTTAATTATTTATGCATTGATTTCCACCCATAATATAATATTGTGTCTTACAGTTTAATGTGCAACATAACAGCAATAAAACGAGAGATGGAAACGAACATCAAATTGATTAAATAGACAATAGGAATGACCCATACAACGTATTTATAATCATATGGCCGATCCCCTGAGAAGAAAAGGAGAACAAACAACTCTGATCTACTTCATTTTAATCCCTTTGACAGAATGCCAAGCACATTCGTATTACAAGTTCTACATCTTGTACAAACTAAAAGATCTGCTTCCAAACGTCAAGCTCATTAATTGATCTGCTTTCCTTATGAACCTGAATACATTAGACAACAGTATTTTTTTATAAGGCTGGTGGATAAACTACATAGAGCAGGCTTTTACCCAACCACTATTTTTTGAGCACTACCTTCTCCTCTACACATTATGAGATACAGGGTATCTAAAAATATATAAATTTAAAGGGGGTTTAAACTTCTAGGGGGTTTCTTATGAGTGACAACCCCTTTTGTTGTCACCAGTGCTCCTGACATCTCAGGTAAACAGCTAACAGGGCTGGGGAAAAGAAGTTTTTGTCCAGCACATTCCCTGCCACCAATATTGTAATACTTGGATAACTGAAGATTTTTTTCCACCTCCAAGATCCTATCCCAATATGTAGTAGGCGTAGTAATAATACTATTATTAATAATAATATTAATATTCGCAAATCCCTCCAATTAGAAATGTAGTATAGTTCTCCTGATTAGCTATGCCGATTACCTCATGTGCAAAGCATTGCAGCTTAGGTATTCCATGGTTACATTCACTCAAAGTGGCAGGTTATGATTCAGGGTCCGAGGAGGATAAAAAAATGCGGAATCCCAAATAGGTTAAGCGGCTGGAAATGTAACGGACTGCAGGCCTAATCCTGACACATATCTAACAGCCGTGGGACATGCCTACGATGACCTGGACGCCTCGACAAAGCCGGAGAACTAAATCTCACAGATAGAAATATAAGAAAACTAATCTGCCTCGGAGTAGTCCCCAAAGATAGATAGATAGCCCCCCACATGTAAAGGCTACGGTGATGTAGAAAAATACAATACAAAGCCAGAAAAGACAGATTCAGCAAAGGTGAGGCCCAAACTATCTTTATAGGAAAGGATAGGAAAGAGCAACTGTCTGCAGCCGTAAAAACCCTAATATATACCAGCACTAGTGATATGGAAAAATTCTGAGGTCACACAACCTCTCCCCCACTGTACCAGCACTCAAATGTTACTGGGAGCCAAAAACACGAATACAGATGAGGGACTGAATTAATACCAAGCATGGCAAACATAATACCTTGCAGAATCATGGAGCTAAGTATACAGTCCCTCCCAGCAGGGAATGATCCCATTCCACCAATAACTCCACACAGACAAAAATAGGAATTATGCATAAGTAGTAAGCAGAAAAAAACAACAAGAAAGTGAAAAAACAAACAGCAGAGGTACAAAGACCACTTATCTGAGAGGAGTTCTGTAAGTGAGCAGAGCTGGTAACAGAATGTCCTTAACACACAGGAGCAATTGACCACTGACAAGAGAAACAAAAGAAAGCTACTAAGTTAAATAGCCCAATCTGACCCTCATTGCCAGTCCTCTGCAAGTGTGTCGCTTTCATTCCACACATCAACTGCATCGCCAGCACTGACCACAAGAGGGAGCCCTAAACTGGAAAACGTATTTACAATAGTGACAGCTAGTTAGTTGCTCATGGTCATAACCATCGATACCTAAGCTACAATGCCCTGCACATGAGGTAAGAGACATGGTGATATCAGAAGAACTATACTACATTTCTAACTGGAGGAATTTGGTAATATTATTCCACCTACTACATATTGGGATAAGATATTGGAGATGGGAATACCCCTTTAAGATTAAAAATGAGCCTACTTGCATATCAATTCTATATTCTCTCTCATAATTGGGAGCAGGCAATAGTTTACCATCACAGGTGATCATTTATTTATGACTCAAATGTAAAAACTACATTTTCTTTAAAAGTATAGTTGGATGCAGCTTCCCTAAAGCCTGCTTTACACGGGACGGCCGATTGTGCAATTTCACAATCGATCGTACCCGGCCCCGTCGTTTTTGCATCATGGGCAAATCGCTGCCCGTGGCGCACAAACTCGTTTAACCCCCGTCACACGTACTTACCTTCTGGATGACCTCGCTGTGGGCGACAAACGTCCACTTCCTGAAGTGGGAGGGACATTCGTCGTCACAGCGACGTCACACAGCCGCCGGCCAATAAAAGCGGAGGGGCGGAGATTAGCGGGACGTAAACATCCCGCCCACCTTCTTCCTTCCACATAGCCGGCGGGTGCCGCTGGATGGAGGTAAGCAGAGTTCATCGTTCCCGGGGTGTCAAACGGAGCGGCGTGTGCTATCTCGGGAACGATGAACAACCAGCGCCATTTTAATTAAACGAGATTATGAAACCGAGGGACGAGTACACGACTCACGATTTGGGAGCGATACTGCGTAGCTTGGGGGTGTCACACAGCCTGACGTTGCAAGCGATGCCGGATGTGCGTCACAAAAACCGTGACCCCGATGATCTATCGCACGATAGATAGTCTCATGTAAAGCACCCTTTAGTCTTAAAATATTATTTTAGGTTACTGAAGACATGTGCAGAGCAATCAGCTTGATGACACAACATGAATAGCGGAGGAAGCACACCAGAAACTTGTTGATGCATACGCCATTATAGCAGTTTCCTTGTGAATGATTGCTGTCCCGTGTATTTGAAACTCTCATGAAATTGTTCATTTTAGCTGGACTTTCCTGTTTTGCTTGTTTGGTGAGACAACCCTTATAGCTGAAACTAAAAAAAAAAAGATATTTGAGTGCAAACGTTCGAAATAAAAAGCAAGCCACACAGGAGAGATGCAGAAAATACAACTAAAGCATTTTTGGGAACTAGAGGAATCAAGTGTAAAAGTGACTTATATTCTTCAAGACGTAGTGAATCATAACCTATTACAAAGAACATACCAAATGTTTTTGTACAATACTTCAAAGTCTTCTCTTAACCATCTCGATCTAATTTGGTTATGTAAAGCATCAAATAAATATTTTTGTTCAACAAGGTTAATGGATTTTAATGGTCCCATATGAAATCCCCGCCTATCTGGTGACTTTTAGGCAAAGCAACGTTTAGGGCTTCTAAAAGCTTTAAACAAAAGTTCAGAATATCATTGTGCACTTGAAACTCTGGGGATTACGAAAGTCCTTCTTGTGCATTAGTAATATAGACATAACCGCTTTGTCTAGAGGATCCATTGTGAAGAAGAAGAAACTCTGACGTCTGTGGGACTATTTCGTGCTTTTCATAAGACAATGATTTAAATAATACATAAAAATAACAGTTGCCTGGATGTTTAGTGACCATAGAAAGAAAATGTTCTGAAAGTAAAGGGGTAAAAGCACATTTATATAACAAAAGATGCCCTTTACTATTATAATAATAGATATTTGCTTGACATTAATAAATCACATACTTTGCAAAACAAGGTATCTTATATTGATAACGTGCCTGACTGTTATTGAGCAGATACAATTTAAGGCTTTTTCTTTTTTTTAATAGAATTTCAACAAAATCAAGGTTAAAAGCAAGGTTTTGAAGAGTGTTTTGTTTTTTTTTCTAAAGTGTGACACTGTTGGAATTACAAGAGAATTGCCCTAAAAAAAGCTATTTTGTAGCAGATTGAACATGTTAAATAATATCATTAACATCATACCATATCAATATTCTAAATAATTCTAATTGTCTATATTCATTATTATATGTACTAATTTATGGGTTTTTCTCACAGAACAAATAGTAAAAGTCTAAAAGTGATTTCAGCAAAGCTAAGCAATGTAGTGTTCTAAAATAAATTGGGTAAAAAACAAATTCCTTATCTGGTAGCCTTGGAAAGTATCAGTCATATGCGAGGTGTGACTTTTTGTAGCTTTTTCTTTTGAGAGTATTACTATAAAAATAGATGACATTCCAGAAGAGACACTCTTGACTATTTGTCCTTGAAGGTAATTTTGAGGAGTCTCCTGATATATGAGAATAAAGGTCCAGTCACACACAACGACTTACCAGCGATCCGGATAACGATACGATCTGATAAGGATCACTGGTAAGTCACTGGGAGGTTGCTGGTGAGATGTCACACAGTCAGACCTTACCAACGACGCAGTAACGATACAGGTCGCAGTAGTGACCTGTATAACGATCTCGGAGGTCATTGGGACCCTGTCACACAGCGTCAAACACAGCGATGCGTCCTGCCAAGCAGGACATCACCTTTGAAGAAAATGGTCCTGACCATACGGCAACGACTAATGACCTCACAGCAGGGGCCTGATCGCTAGTAGGTGTCACACATAACGAGATCGGTGGCGTTGCTGCGTCACAGAAACCGACTTAGCGGCGATCTCGTTAGCAATCCCATTGTGTGTGACGGGGCCTTTAAGGTCTTGAGCAGATGTATTCGGCTTCCTTGATTGCTAAATTAGAAATTCTCCTATCATTTTTGGTGCGTTGGCAGGGAATTAAAAATGAACACCCTTGTGCAGCCTATGGAAAGGTAAGACTGTTACCATACGGGGAGGGTCAGAGACGCTCTGATCCATAAGTGCTTTGTCTGAATTTATGTTAAAAAGAGGCCTGTTATTTCACCGACTACAGGAGGACTGACAGATTTGAACATAGTCAAGGAGAAACTGATGGCTGAACACCCTGCTCTAATTTGCGCACAAGGACCATGTGATGCCTGTCACATGGTACAAAAGATCCTGGAAGATCAACAGTAATACTTCCCTTGACAAAGCGAGCACATGACGCGAAAAATGCATTAGGGTGTCTGGTTTCAGTCCTCCTGTTGCCCTCACTCACTCACTCACTCAGGTTACATTTTATTGCATGATCCCAAGAGCACTGGCCTTTTAGTTATACTTGTTTTTGATATACCGAATCAACTGCTTATTCATTTCTCTTTGTACCATCAGACTCGAATGTAGGCACAGTACCCCACCGAATTATTTCCTTTAACCTCTTGAATTGTACTGGTTGACCTAAACAAAAGTTCATATTACTCTTGATTTCCATATATAGGTGATTTCATATGAGCTACAGCAATATTTTTCTACATTACTTGGACTTTTGTATCACCATCCGCATTTGGATTTTAGGATCAGTATTTACTAGTCCTTCTCAACACTGTTGTGCTTTGTGTACTAATTTACATATGTTTTGTCCTCAAACATGTTCTATACAGTCCCTGACAAAAGTTCTGTCGCTTAGCCATGTTATGTAAATAAAAGCTTATAACCTGACTTTAAATTCATCCATTGGTTTTATAAATTACTCTTTTGAAAGCTGAAACCCTCCCAAATTTGGTTTAGGTTATGAAAATAAAGTTGCTGCAAAGCTGAAATATTGATCATTTAATGAACACAGAAAGGTCAGATTTTGGCAAGACAAAAGTTTTGTCACCCACATAAAGTAATGTGAAATTCAAACAAATAATTAACTTCTAATACAAAGATATGTTGCATAACATTGGTGAATGAAGTTGTGGTGCTATTAGAGCCATATTTAATATTTTGTGTGACTTCCATGAGCTTGAAGAACTGCAATCATGCGGTTCAACAATGATTCATATAATTTATTGATGAAGTCATCAGGAATAGCAAAGAATGCAGTCTTACATGCCTCCCAGAGCTCATCTAGATTCTTTGGTTTGGTCTTCCAAGCTCCCTCTTTCATCCTACCCCAAACATGCTCAATGATATTTATGTCTGGTGACTGGGCTGGCCAGTTCTTAAGCACGTCTTTGCCAGGAAGAACTTTGTTGTAGAGATGGATGTATGAGATGGAGCACCATCCTGCTGCAGAATTTGACCTCTTATGATTGGGAATATAAGAGGTAGCTAATACTTTTAGGCTATTGATATTGCCTTCCACCTTGAAAATGTTTTGCACACCCCATAACTGAATGTAACCCCAGACCATGATCTTTCCACCACCAAACTTAACTGTTTTCTGGATCCATACGGGCTCCAGTAGGTCTCCTGAATTATTTACGGCGGCTGTGGTGTAATTCAACTGAAAATTCATCAGAGAAATCCACCTTCTGCCACTTTTCCAGCGCCATCTGTTTAGCAGGCTGTGGAACTTGGCAAATGCCACATGTTTTTTTAATTGCTTTTTGTTTAGTGCTGGCTTCTGGGCACTGATACGACCATGGAGGCCATTTCGATGCAAAATCCTACAAACTGTTCTAGTTGACACAGGGACTTCAGGTGACCAGGCCTTTTGGAGCTTTGCTGCAGTGGAAAAGGGGCTGGCTTTTGATTTTTTTAAACAACAAACGTTCCCCCTGAGCAGTTGTCTTGCGGGGTCTGGCGGACCTGGGCTTGTCAAAAACATTCAAATCTTTTTTTAATTCTTTATACTTGACGCTGAGACATTAAAAGGTGCCAGCCACCTCTGCAGTGGATCTGGTCTTCAGCATTTTGATAATCAAGGCTTTGGTCGCAGGGTGGATTTTTGGCATGCTGTCAGAGGTCAAGTTGCAATTCAAATAAAGGTCTGGGGTGCTGGGTTTCTTTTTATATACACCCACTAATTAACCGATCATTTAGTGAGCACAGGTGAGGATGTAAACCAGGATTGGGTGCATTATATGACAAGGCGACGAAACTTTTGTCTTGCCAAAATCTGACCTTTCTGTGTTCATTAAATGTTCAATATTTCATCTTTGCAGCTACTTTATTTTCATAACCTAAACCAAATTTGGGAGGGTTTCAGCTTTCAAAAGAGTAATTTATGAACCCAATGGATGAATTTTAAGTCAGGTTCTAAGCTTTTATTTACATAACATGGATAGGCAACAGAACTTGTCAGGGACTGTAAATCGTTTAATGTTTTTTAAAACAAAATCATGTTTTAAATTTAAGTGCACTCAAGTCCCCATTTTTATCCAACTATTCAATTGATGGTCGGACACGTCTGATCTCGGGTAAGATTCTTTTTGTTGTTTATGTAGTTAAGGTCTGTTTCGTAACAAAGATTTTGTGTAAGATTTGTTTAGTGGTAGGGGTAATCTGAAGGATTTGGCACTAATGAATATGCAATTGAAGACTGAAGAAGTCTTCTGTTAGTTGAAAAAAAGGGACTACATTAAAACACTGCTAATATTCTATTGCCTGAGATAACTTGGAACCAGACTGCTATGTTACTTATCCTGAGATTAAGCAAACTGGAGAAGTCTGGTGGCCTCTGATTTCGGAAGAAACTAACTGATTCTTCAGAATGTTGTTGGATGGAATAGATGTATTGGAGGGTGTACTGTATTTGCCTTGTTCAAGTGAGATGTCCTGATCATTGAAGGCTAATAATAAGGGTAATTCTACACTCCGTTGAAGACCAGCTTGTTTCCTGTAAGTTGAGGATCCTTGTATACAGTCTATGAGAAGGCCACTGTAATAAACTACTCCTAAGTTTGATAAATAAATACATTAAATTAAAAATCCTTTACCCAGCTGATTGTAAAGAGGGATATATGACATTTATCTTTCTGCAGGAATATGGAGGAGAAGGCAGAGCACTGGCCTACTACTCTTCAAAATTAGACACTGTGCCAAGAGCCTTCCGCCCCTCCTGTGTGCAGGCTGTGGTAGCAGAAGCTGAGGCTGTGAATTCATCAGCCTCATTAGCGCTGTTTCACCCCCTCATACTTGGGATCCCACATGCAGAAGCCATCATCCTCCTGCAGAATAAGATTTCATCTCTCTCACTCTCCAGGCATCTTTCATGTATGACTACGTTGTTGTCACAACCACACCTGGTGATGCAGCATATACCACATTGAATCCATCCACGCTTATGCCTATACCACTGGTTGGAAATCCATATGATTGTTTGAACCTGATCTCTGAGAGCGTACTGCTGAGAGATGAACTTAAAGACACAATGATTCCAGATATATAAAAGGTAGGTAGGTAGGTAGGTCAGGTAAAGAGAAAACCGGTTTAAATGCCGCGCTAAAAACCACTGATGTTGTAGATGAAAAAGATTTCCTTTATTTCATAATTCTACGTGTTTCAGAGACATCTCCGTCTCCTTCCTCAGGAAAATAAATCATATTCTATAAAATAAAGGAAATCTTTTTCATCTACAACATCAGTGGTTTTTAGCACGGCATTTAAACCGGTTTTCTCTTTACCTGACCTATATTTTATATACTGCATTCCGGGGCCGCTGCTAAACCACAAAAAGGCACTCACATGCGATCATAAGGAGTTGTGACTTTCACAACCCTACCAGGTGAGTGTACTTCTTTCTGTCTCTCTACCCTCATACCGGGTAAGACCCTATTGCGCTTTTTCCCCCTACAGCTCTACAATGATTCCAAATAGTGACATCGTACTTTTTGCAGATGGTAACCTCTACAGGTAAAAAAATATATCATAAAGGTCTTATATGGGTGGCATAGTGCCTCAGTGGTTAGCACTGCAGTCTTGCAAAGCTGAGGTACTGGGTTCAATCCGCTCACTCATTGATTTGCATGGCCGAGTGCATTATAAAAATTGGACCAAACTTGGAAATGTAGCGATTTTTTTCCCCTGCAGTTTTTGTTCGCAGAAAAAAAATCAGACATCTGCAGAGCCCAATAGACTCACATTGGTCTGAGTGCAATATGATAATTTTTCGGCTCCTACTCAGACAAAAAAATACGGTTGTGTGAACCTGGCCTTAAAGATGAATAGGTGCAGTAGTGTGGAAACTCAGGCCTGGACCTGGGGAGGGTGAATAAATCACAGTTTTGTTTCAAATAAACTGCACCTGGGGACAAGGGTCCAAACACCTAAGAAGATGAATGCGTGCGATAACCCAACAGTAAACGTACAATATTCAGAGTTCAAATCATGTACATTTTATTGCATCTTTTTATTTTTTCCTTAATGGTTCCAAATAAATATTTAATGTTTAAATTGATGTTTAGTGATCCTAGACTTAGTCAAAAAGAAAGACAAAAACCTATGTATAGACTGGCAAATTTGTGTTCATCTGGCTTTTCTAAACCAAAGGCAATGCTCTGTGAGCTAAATGCATGAGCTGCAGTGGCACAAATATCTATGGTAGTTTCCTAGGGTTAATATTTAGCCCACAAAATATTTTGCCGGTATTATATATACAGTGAAGGAAATAATTACTGCTGATTTTGTAAGTTTCCCCACTGACAAATACATGAACAGTCTATAATTTAAAGGGTAGGTTAATTTTAACAGTGAGACATAGAATGTCCAAAATAAAATCCAGAAAATTACATTGTATAAATTATATAAATTTATTTAACTTGTTAACTGCATTAAAGACAGCGGTCTTAAATTGTAACCTGTATTAAAGACTCCTGTCCACAGACAGTCAGACTCTAACCTCTACAACATGGGCAAGACCAAAGAACTTTCTAAGGCTATGTGCGCACGTTGAGTAATTGCATGCAGTTGCGCTGCGATCTGCACCGCATAGTAACTGCATGCGTCCTGCGTCCCCTGAATAATCTATGAAGATTATGCAGGAGCCGTGCACACATGGCGTCTTAGAGCGCAGCGCTTTGGCTGCTGCCCGAAGCGCGCGTTCTAAGAAGTGACATTTCCTGCGCTTTGCCTGCATCCCCCGCCCTGTCTATGGGAGAGGCTGCAGTCAGAGCGCATGGAATCGTCTTTTTTTTCCCATTACGCAGTGTTTCTGCAGCGATTTGAAGCGCACATGTGCTGTTCAAATCGCTGCAGAAATTTCTGCAGGGACAGTACGCAACGTGCGCACATAGCCTAGGAATGTCAGGGACAAGATCATAGACCTGCACAAGGCTAAAATGGGCTACAAAACCGTAAGTAAGATGAGTGGGTGAAAAGGTGAGAACTGTTAATGCAATAGTAAGAAAATGGCAGCATTTTGTTTTCCCCATGTAATCACCATCCCTATTTTTTGCTTCTGTGTCCCCATACTTTTCCAGTTCATCTCCTACCCAACATTTAAAAATCAATAAAAACCATTTAAATGAAAATGTTAGAAATACAAAATGAGTGTCAATCAACATCAATCTCGTGCTCCATGCAAAATCATGAAAACATCAGCCTTTTAAAACTACACAGGGGTAACTTGGTAATGATCTCCAGGCAGGTGGGACCACTGTCACCAAGAAAACCATTGGTAACACATAGCGACGTAATAGTGTTGGGGATAAGAATTAAATAACCAAAAATACTTAATTCAGCCATTTCATTAGACTCAGGTATATAGTTTAGTAGATGTAAATTAACACATATTTATGAATGTTTTTGCCTCATACATACATGCATACATACATACATACATACATATATATATATATATATATATATTGCATATTTAGTGATTTTCCTTTATACAGTATATACCAGCATATGTAACAAAGATGGCTGCTGCATCCTGGACAACTCCCAAAGAAGTTAAGGAACAAAAGAATTCCTAAAGTTTGGACAGACCAATCCAGCAGAGACTATGCAAATTCTTATACGTCCTGAGCTCCGGCCTACAATACTTGATTGGACTATACTCATGTATACACCCATACTATAAAAAGCTTTGTTTTTGGAAATAAAGAGTAGTGCTCTAGTGTCCGTCATGGAGAAGGTTCATAACCGATTCAGTGTCCATTATTGTTCTTTCTCGAAGGAAAAATATGACAATATAATTTGGACACGGCAGTCAGACCTTAAGAGACCCATTGTAGTCTCATCCTTAACAATAGCTTAAAATCCTGCAGTGCCAAAAAGTCCCACTGCTCAAGAAGGCACATGTGCAGGCCCGTCTGATGTTTGCCAATGAACATCTGGATGATTCTGAGAGTGATTAGACGTTGCTGTGGTCAGATGAGACAAAAATTGCGATATTTGGCTTTAACTCAACTAGACCATGTTTGGAGGAAGAAAAATGTTGCCTATGACCCAAAGAACACTGTCCCACTGTCAAGCATGGAGGTAGAAACATTATGTCTTCGGGATGTTTCTCTGCTAAGGGCAGAGGACTACTTCACCGCATCAATGGGACAACTGATGGCGCCATGTACCGTAAAATCCTGAGTGACAACCTCCTTCCCTCTGCCAAGACATTAAAAATGGGTCGTAGCTCCGGTCTTTCAGCACAACCATGACCCAAAACATACAGCCAATGCAACAAAGGAGTGGGTCAAAGAGAAGCACATTAAGGTCATGGACTGGCCTAGCAAGTCTCCAGACCTTAATCCCATAGAAAACTTATGGATGGAGCTGAAGCTTTGAGCTGCCAAACGACAGCCTCAAAATCTTAATGACTTAGAGATGACATTTATACCATGTGATTTTCTGGATTTTATTTTGAATATTCTCTCACTGTTAAAATGAACCTTCCCTAAAAATTATAGACTGTTCATGGCTTTGTCGGTGGGCAAAAGTACAAAACCAGCAAGGGATCAAATACTTTTTTCCAGCACTGTATATTGAGCCATGGACAGGATCTGCCATGTCAAATGGGAGGAATGGTACAGGTTATATATAAGGTATTCATGGTCTAACTGTACAGGTCATAGCTAAGGAATTCAATGGCTTACAACTTTAATAACTATTACTATAAAAAAAATTTGATCAACATGTCTAATGTGTGCCAAAAACAATTCTCAGGCCAACATGCGACCAAAAAGAGGTCACTTTACACACTCACAATATGCTTTTCAATACATTTGTATGGATTTTATTGAACAGATGTGAAAGGAAGAAATATGGTTTGGTGATAACAGACGCATTTAGCATGAGTTTTAGTATTTCCATCCACACACCTCGATTCAATGACTGCAGCAAAGGCACTCTTTAAATAAACAATACCTAGATTTGGTATCCAGAGAAGATATACAGTGATAATTTGTCCACATTTTGCAAATCAAGTAATATCTCTATTGGGCAAGACAATATCTCATTAAAGAAACATTGCACCTTTCACCCCCAGTTAGCTGGATTGGTGGTTAAATACAATCTCATTCCCAAGAGTAAACTAAGACAGACCATGCAGGAAAGCGGTAAAAATTGGCTCCATTATCTTCCATTGGTGGTGTTAAATATGCATGTAACACAGACTTCGGCTGGAGTGACCCCTTTTGAGATCAGCTATGGAAGGCCCTTCCTGCTTCCACAATTGGAGCCATTTAAGAGGGTGAAAACAGATCATACATTAATACAATACATACCAAAAATGTTGAACCATAAAGAGATTTCTACTCGTAATTCTATTCCAGGAGAGCCACAATCTGGACCAGAAACGGTGAAATCCGCTGATTCAATTCTAGTAAAAATATTGGAACATACCAAGGTGGGGGGGAACCAGGTCTGGTATTACTAGCTACACCTACAACAGTAAAGATTACAGACAGAACCTTATAGACACACCTCTCACACTGTAAATTGTTAAAACATTTTAAGGATAAAGTAGTGTCAGAAAGAGAAGCAACCCAAGCACCTGAACCCCACGCCCGGTTACAAAGGGGGCTCTCTAAAAAAGTCCGTCACAACCCGGTGAACACCTGGTGGAAGGAGGTGTGCTAAGACTCTGAAAAAGAAAGGGATAGCCTAGAAACAAAACAAATGTGGAATATAATCAAGGAATTTGCCTTTGTTCTAGGATTATCTATAGTAATAAGAATTCAAGGAACATATGTCACACCTAAGAGAACCTACGGTAATTTTGGATTAGACTACCAAGTAACAAATGTAACCACCTGCTAGGGAGAAATATCAACAGTAGAAGTGGATTTTTGCTCACTGGTAAAAGATACATGAGAACGAAAGTGAACGCAGCTAAGTTGACATGGGCAGATAAATATGTGGGCCTCCCCACATCAACAACCCCGGCTTCTGTCTAGTATAAGGATTGGGCATTCGCCATATGGAATACAGGGGAAGATTATGGATATAAGATATACTGGGGTGGGACAAACGTGACACAAAGTTACAGCAGAAGCCAGTTCAGAATGCACCACCATTGTTAATTGCAACAAACTCCTAATCACATTAGAAAGACCTTATCCCAGTGACCAGCGGTTGTATACAATAGGAGCTTATGTTTCAGGAACATATCCCATAGGTCACTTCTATCTAATATATAAAGCTGAATGTGTGTATGTGTGTATGTCCGGGATTGGCATCTGCACCGTCGCAGCTACAGCCACAAAATTTTGCACACTGACACGTCTGGACCCCGAGAGCGTCATAGGCTATGTTTTGAGGGGAAATTTTAACCCCACGCTTTACAGTTATTTGCCAAAAATGCTGCCTCCATTAAAGCGAATGGAGCTGGGAGCCACAGTGCAGCCAGAACTTCAGAAGAATGCGCAGCCACGCCCTTATATGGAATGTTGGCGTGTCACAATGCAGCCAGGGAAAGAGACAGACACAGACAAAGACAGAGACAGACAAAGGGAAAGAGACAGACAGGGAAAGAAAGGGAAAGAGACAGACAGGGAAAGAGACAGACAGATAAAGAGATAGAGAGAGAGAGAGAGCCAGACAGATATATACAGAGGGGGAGGCAGACAGAGAATGGGAGAGAAACAGAAAGACAGTTACTATCCCGGGCATTAATACATTCTATTTATACATTCTATCCCCGGAATGTTAATACATTCTATTTTGTTAACAACAGTTATTAACCCGGGCGAAGCCGGGTAGTACAGCTAGTTTAGATATAGAAGAGCTGAAAAATAAAACCAAATTAAATCTTAAAGTAAAATAAAATTGGGGCTAGTAGTTCACTTTCATGATATAACAGTAGGAAAAGCTCACACTAAAGACAGGGTATACAGAGAAAAATGAATAGTTAAAATAGATTAAATATACAGCGTTAACTATAGAGAAGACTAATGGTAATGCATGTGCAAGAGCAAGGCCACAGCTTAGTACTACGCTTTTTTTCTTACAGTGACCAACACAAACCAGGACTGCCATGTAATTTTACAGCTGTACAAATTCTAATTATAATGTGACGACTGAGAAATGTAAAAACTTTCTTTGATGTATCCCCCTGTGTTCAGAAAGGACATATCTCCCTTGGTAATGGCCTACCCAAGAAACTACATTTGGTTCCAGAAGAAAGGAACTGCCAAGAATGTAGACCACTTTGGGTAAGAATTATTGTGCCCAGTCTATAGATATAATTGATTGAGCGTCTAACTATCCCAAAGACTGCTTTGAGAAGCATGACAGCCCGAGGGTGGACATATGGTGGTTTTGCGGGGAGGGATGGAGGGTTGAGGCCCAGCCTTTCAGCCAAATGGAGAGGGAGCTGTGCCATGGTGTACCTACTAATGCCTTTCCACCTGTCCTTCGTGGGTGACTGCTAAGGGATCAGAGACACAACATGGAGAGAGTGGCACAGAGTCAAAAGGGAGCAGATGCCTGGTGGATGTTTTTTTGACCTGCGGATTTATATTGATAGCATAGGAGTTACAAGGGGGTCCTTAACGTATTTAAGGCAAGAAACCACTTTGCTGCAGTGCCTTGTGAAAGTATTCGACCCCCTTGAACTTTTCAACCTTTCCCCACATTTCAGGTTTCAAACAAAGATAAAAAAATGTATTTTTTTTGGTGAAGAATCAACAAGTGGAACATAATTGTGAAGTAGAAAAAAAAATGTATTTCTTATGTTAAACTTTTGTAAAAAATAAAAAAAAACGGAAAATTGGGGCGTGCAATATTATTCGGCCCCCTTAACCCCTTCACCCCCGGCCACTAAAACACCCTAATGACCGGGCCATTTTTTGCAATTCTGACCAGTGTCACTTTGACAGGTTATAACTCTGGAACGCTTCAACGGATCCTGGCGATTCTGAGATTGTTTTTTCGTGACATATTGTACTTCATGTCAGTGGTAAATTTAGGCCGATACTTTTTGCGTTTATTTGTGAAAATTTAGGAAATTGTGCGAAAATTTGGATAATTTCTTAATTTTCAAACTTTGAAAATTTATGCCCATAAATCTGAGAGATATGTCACACAAAATAGTTACTAAATAACATTTCCCACTTGTCAACTTTACATCAGCGCAATTTTCGAAAGAAATTTTTTTTTCGTTAGGAAGTTAGAAGGGGTCAAAGTTCATCAGCAATTTCTAATTTTTCCAACAAAATTTACAAAATATTTTTTTTAGGGACCACATCACATTTGAAGTGACTTTGAGAGGCCGAGGTGACAGAAAATACCCAAAAGTGACCCCATTCTAAAAACTGCACCCTTCACACTGCTCAAAACCACATCCAAGAAGTTTATTAACCCTTTAGGTGCGTCACAGGAACCAAAGCAATGTGGAAGGAAAAAATGAAAATTTTACTTTTTAACACAAAAATGTTACTTTAGCCATAAAATTTTCATTTTTACAAGGGAGAAAAGAGAAAGTGCACCCTACAATTTATTGTGCATGTTCTCCTGAGTACGCTGATACCCCATATGTGGTAAAAATCAATTGTTTGGGCGCACGGCAGAGCTCGGAAGGGAAGGAGCGCCATTTGAATTTTTGAACACAAAATTAGCTGCACTCATTAGCGGACGCCATGTCGGGTTTGAAGACTCCCTGAGGTGCCTAAACAATGGAGCTCCCCCACAAGTGACCCCATTTTGGAAACTAGAGCCCTCAAATATTTTTTCTAGATGTTTGGTGAGCACTTTTAACACCTGGGGGCTTCGGCTTCACAGAAGTTTATAACGTTGAGCCGTGAAAAGAAAAATTTTTTTTTTTACCACAAAACTGTTGCTTCAACTAGGTAGCTTTTTTTTTCACAAGGGTATCGGGAAAAAATGCAACATAAAATGTATTGTCCATTTTCTCCTGAGTACGCAGATACCTCATATGTGGTGGAAATCAAATGTTTGGACACACGGCAGTGCTCGAAAGGCAAGGAGCGCCATTTGAATGCAAAATTAGCTGCACTAATTAGCGGACGCCATGTCAGGTTTGAAGACCCCCTGAGGTGCCTAAACAATGGAGCTCCCCCACAAGTGACCCCATTTTGGAAACTAGAGCCCTCAAATATTTTTTCTAGATGTTTGGTGAGCACTTTGAACCCCTGGGGGCTTCACAGAAGTTTATAACGTTGAGCCGTGAAAAGAAAACTTTTTTTTTTTACCACAAAACGGTTGCTTCAACTAGGTAGCTTTTTTTTTCACAAGGGTAACAGGAAAAAATGCACCATAAAACGTATTGTGCAATTTCTCCTGAGTACACAGACACCTCATATGTGGTGGAAAGTAATTGTTTGGGCGCATGGCGGGGCTCAGAAGAGAAGGAGCGCCATTTGACTTTTCAAACGCACAGACGCAGTGCACTGATCGGCCGCTGCAGGACGCACGGTCGGATGCGATAAAAAAAAGCGTCGGGGATACGTAAAAAAAAAAGTCACGCCAAAAATTGACCATGGATGCAGATACGTTATGTGCATCCCTGATCAGCGCTTGGCGGGACGCACGGACGGATGCGATACAAAAAGCGTCGCAAATACGGAAAAAAGTCACGTCAAAAATTGAGCAGGGATGCCGATCCGTTATCTGCATCCCTAATCAGCGCTCGGTGGGACGCACGGACGGATGTGATACAAAAAGCGTCGTGAATACGGAAAAAAGTCACGCCAAAAACTGACCACGGATGCAGATCCGTTATCTGCATCGCTGATCAGCGCTCGGCGGGACGCACGGACGGATGCGATACAAAAAGCGTCGTGAATACGGAAAAAAGTCACGCCAAAAACTGACCACGGATGCAGATCCGTTATCTGCATCCCTGATCAGCGCTTGGCGGGACGCACGGACGGATGCGATACAAAAAGCGTCGGGGATACGGAAAAAAAAGTCACGCCAAAAATTGAGCAGGGATGCCGATCCGTTATCTGCATCCCTGATCAGCGCTTGGCGGGACGCACGGACGGATGAGGTGTAAAAATGGACAGGGGATACGGGAAAAAAAAAAAAAGTTATACTCACAGTACCCAGAGGACTAGCAGGAGGATCACTGACCAGAAGAGCTGCAGAGGAACAGATGGCAGAGAGATGGACAGCTTTACAGGAGCAGCAGGCAGATCAGCAGAATGCCCAGGAAGGACCCAGCGATGGACGCAGATGTGATCAGGCCGGTGAAGACAGGTAAGAGGACGTCGGGGGAGAGGGGGGGTGAGAGCAGAGGGGGGGTTGAGAGCAGGGGTGGGAGAGCAGAGGGGTGGGAGAGCAGAGGGGGAGGGGGGGAGAGCAGAGGGGGAGACCGGAGAGGGAGCTGCAGAAGCAGAATAGAGATAATGGGGGAGGCAGTCAGATCGCGGGGGGAGCAGATCGGGATGTCGGGGGGGGGGCAGATCGCAGGGGGGGCACGGCAGGGGCTATCATGGCAGCGCGCAGGGGCACCACGGGAGCGCGCACGGGCTGCACAGTGAGCACAGTACTCACGTGCAGCAGCAGCGGTGACCTCAGCTACGGCGGCGGCGGCGGCAGCAGCAGCGGTGGCGTGGTACCACAAGTACCAGCCACTGCATGCTGCAGACATGTTGGGGGAGGGCTCGCAGGCCAGCACAGGCCTGGGGAGGGCGGCCACCGGCAGATCAGACCACCCCACTGCACACTGATTGGAGCGATTGCGCGTCATAGCACGATCGCTCCAATCAGTGCTGCAGGGGCTGGGGGCGGCATGTTTGAGGTCCACCTATGATATGCTGCAGCAGCTGCGGCATCTCATAGCTGGATCTCACAGGATCGCACTAATTCGGGCATTATTTTTGCCGAAATTAGTGCGATCGATGTGGTTGGCGGTTCAGATTTGAACAGCCAATCACATTGATCGTCGATAGGGGGTGGCGATGCCGTCCCCCCTGGGGTCAAGCAAAGGTCCCCTGCTGTAAGAAACAGCAGGGGACATCATTTGAAAGCCGTTGCTATGGCCACGGCAATCAAATGAAGTTTAGGCCGTAAAATTACGTCCCTGGTCGTTAAGTCACGTTAAAATAGGACGTATATTTACGGCCCGCGGTCGTGAAGGGGTTAAGTTAATACTTTGTAGCGCTACCTTTTGCTGCGATTACAGCTGCAAGTCGCTTGGGATATCAGTTTTGCACATCAAGAGACTCAAATTCTTGCCCATTCTTCCTTTGCAAACAGCTGGAGCTGAGTGAGGTTGGATGGAGACCATTTGTGAACAGCAGTTTTCAGCTCTTTCCACAGATTTTCAATTGGATTCAGGTTTGGACTTTGACTTGGCCATTCTAACACCGGGATACGTTTGTGAACCATTCCATTGTAGATTTTTCTTTATGTTTTGGATCATTGTCTTGTTGATAGACAAATCTCCATCCAAGTCTCAGGTCTTTTTCAGACTCAAACAGGTTTTCTTCAAGAATGGCCCTGTATTTGGCTCCATCCATATTCCCATCAATTTTAACCATCTTCCCTATCCCTGCTTTAGAAAAACAGGCCCAAATCATGATGCTGCCACAACCATGTTTGACAGTGGGGATGGTGTGTTCAGGGTGATGAGCTGTGTTGCTTTTACGCCAAACATATCATTTGGCATTGTGCCCAAAAAGTTTGATTTTGGTTTCATCTGAACAGAGCACCTTCTTCCACATGTTTGGTGTGTCTCCAAGGTGGCTTGTGGAAAACTTTAAAACGACACCTTTTATGGATATCTTTGAGAAATGGCTTTCTTCTTGCAACTCTTCCATAAAGGCCAGATTTGTGCAGTGTACGACTGATTGTTGTCCTATTGACAGACTCTCCCACTTCAGCTGTAGATCTCTGCAGTTCATCCAGAGTGATCATGGGCCTCTTGGCTGCATCTCTGATCAGTCTTCTTGTTTGAGATGAAAGGTTAGAGGGACTGCCGGGTCTTGGTAGATTTGCAGTGGTATGATACTCCATCCATTTCAATATGATCGCTTGCCCAGTGCTTCTTGGGATGTTTAAAGTTGTGGAAATCTTTTTGCAACCAAATCCGGCTTTAAACTTCTCCACAACAGTATCACGGACTTCTGTTGTGTTCCTAGGTCTTCATGATGCTCTATGTGCTTTAAACAGAACACAGACTATCACAGAGCATGCAATTATACGGAGACTTGATTACACACAGGTGGCTTATATTTATCATCATCAATTATTTAGGACAAGATTGGATCATTCAGAGATCCTCAATGAACTGCTGGAGTGAGTTTGCTGCACTGAAAGTAAAGGGGACGAATAATATTGCACGCCCCAATTTTCAGTTTTTTATTTTTTACAAAAGTTTAACATAAGCAATAAATTTCGATCTACTTCACAAATTGCGTCCCACTTGTTGATTCTTCGACAAAAAATTAAAATGTATTATCATTATGTTTGAAGCCTGAAACACCAACAGTGCATGTTTTCAGGATTTCCTTAGTATTGCACAGGTGATAATATAATCACCTGCAAAGGTGCTGAATCCAACACCCATGCAATACTAAAGAAATCCTGAAAACATGCACTGTTGGTGTGCCTTGAGGACTGGAGTTGGGAACCTCTGTACTAGAGATATGGTAAGAGGCACTTCAGAACAGCTGGGCCCCACATCCTTAATTGCATGGCAAAGTCATATGGCCTTGAATATGTTGCTGGCAGAGAGAGGTATGTAAGATGTTAATACTGCTACTGATGGTAGTATAACCAAAAGCTTTTGAAAAATTGACCAACTTATCTGAGGAACTGGCAAAGAATGCAGAATAAATTATCCAAAAAATTTGCCATTTTCTGATTGGTTGGAAAACTGGTTTGGTAAATGGACTGGTTTTCATTATTTCACTCCTGATGTCAATAAAGGTGTAATGATCACTAGTGTTTGCGGTTATATACCTTGTATTAGAGAATTAGCTCAAAGATTAATTAATGCAGCCATAACCAAGACAATGTACCAAGAAGTAAGCTTCCTCAAAGACCTTCATGACGACACCGGACTACAGGACACCTGCCTTGGTATTGAATAAGATGAACACCAGACCTAGTGCCAAAAAGAAGATGAGCTTCCTACCTAGAGCAAAATTTATCCTTAACAATGACTGTGAATGTAAAACCTGAAGGAAGATGGCCGAAGATACTAAATAATTAATAACAGAGGGGAATGTTAAAAAAATGTTAGCCTCATATTACTTTTTAACCCCTTAACCGCGGGCAGTAATATTACGTCCTAGCAGTCATAGGGTTACTGCCGGCTGCTTGCAGCGGTCGGTGCACATCTCAGATGATTTTTACAGCTGAGATGTGTGCCTGCCAGGCATGAGCAGAATCGTTATCTGCCTGTGCCGTTTAACCCCTTAAATGGCTCTGTCAATATGTGACAGCGCCATTATCGTGGCATCGGCGCTAAACATTTATTCACCGGCCGATACCGGATGTCACGTGACGTGATCACGTGACTTCTGGTGGATGTCATAGTAGCACAGGGTCATGTGATGACTCCTGTAGCTCACATGATTCACTTTCTCTTTAATCCGGCCGAGAGCTGGGTGAGACACGAAATGAGCATATCTGCTATTCACAGCTGTGTAGCTGTGATTATCAGATATGGCAGAGCGATCAGATTGCTGATCCATATAGTCCCCTAGGGGGACTAGTAAAATAAAAAATAAAAAAAGTAGTAAAAAAAAAAGTTTACAAAATTAAAAAAAAAAATAAAAAGTTCTAAACACCCCCTTTTCGCCCCATTGAAAATTAAAAGGTTAAAAAAATATACACATATTTGGTATCGCCATGTTCAAAAATGCCCGATCAAAATATAAAATCAATTAATCTGATTGGTAAACAGCGTAGCAGCAATCCTAATGCCATAATTAAGTTTTTTGGTTGATACAAATTGTGCGCTACATGCAATAACAGGTGATCAAAACGTAGTATCTGCGCAAAAATGTTATCAAAAACGTCAGCCTGAGACGCAAAAAATAAGCCATCACTGAGCCATAGATCCCGAAAAATGAGACTGCTACGGGTCACGGAATATGGTGTAAAACGTGCACCACTTTTTTCAGACAAACATTTGATTTTTTTTTTTTTAACCCCTTAGATAAAAGTAAACTTATACATGTTTGGTGTCTACGAACTTGCACTGACCTCAGGCATCACACCTACACATTAGTGCTTCCATATAGTGAAAACCGTGAATAAAATATCAAAAAAACAATAGTGCTATCACACTTTTTTTGCAATTATTCCGCATTTGGAATTTTTTGGCTGTTTTCCAGTACACTATATGGTAAAACTTATGGTTTCATTTAAAAGTACAGCTCGTTCCGCAAAAAATGAGCCCTCACATGACCATAGTGACTGAAAAGTAAAAAAGTTATGTGGCGAAAAAAATAAAAACAGAACGCGAAAAATCATCCGGTTGTCAAGGGGTTAAATTAATATTCTAATTGTCTGCATTCATTATTATATGTACTGATTTCTGTATGTTTTTTCTTCTCAGAACAAGTAGTATAAGTCAAAAAGTGATTTATACAAAGCTAAGCAATGTAAATTTCTAAAATAGATTGGGGGGGGGGGAGAACAAATTCCATATCTGGTAGCCTTGGAAAGTATCGGACATATGTGATGTGTGACTTGTTGTAGTTATTCTCCTTTGAGTGTATTACTATAAAAATAGATAAAATTCCGGAAGAGACAGACACTCTCGACTATTTGTCCTTGAAGTTGATTTTGAGCTGTCTCCTCATAAATGAGAATAAAGGACTTCAACAAGAGCAGATGTATAGGGCTACCTTGACTGATAAATAAGAAATTCTACTATTAGATACAGTACGTTCATAGGATATGATGATTTCTGCTGGTTTCAGGTGTGATTTTCAAATAGCCATACCTATTACTTGCCACAGGTGAGTTTAAATGAGCATTACATGTTGTTTACCTAGAACTTTAGGGCGGCTTTGCACGTTGCAACATCGCACATGCGATGTCAGTGGGGTCAAATCGAAAGTAACGCACTTCCGGCGTCACTTTCGAGATCGTAGTGTGTAAATGCTAGATGATACGATTAACGAGCGCAAAAGCGTCGTTATCGTATCATCGTTGCAGGCTCCGACTTTTTCATAATTATGCTGCAGCGACAGGTATGATGTAGTTCCTCGCTCCTGCGGCTGCCCACATCGCTGTGTATAACGCCGCAGGAGCGAGGAACATCAACTTACCTGCCGCCAGCGGCTATGCGGAAGGAAGGAGGTGGGTGGGATGTTTACATCCTGCTCATCTCCGCCCCTCCGCTGCTATTGGCTGCCTGCCGTGTGACGTCGCTATGACGCCGCACGACCCGCCCCCTTAGGAAGGAGGCGGGTCTCCGGCCAGAGCGACAGTCGCAGGGCAGGTGAGTGCATGTGAAGCTGGTGTAGCGATAATTTTCGCTCCGCCATCTATCACACGATATCGTACCTTCGACGGGGGCAGGGACTATCGCGTGCGACATCGCAGCATCGGCTTGCGATGTCGCAACGTGCAAAGCCCGCCTTAGAAAGGTGCCAATAATTTGGGGGTTTTGTGTGAAATTATGTGCATTCTGTCTTTTATTTCCCTCTTTTTTTTGTGTTGCTCCAATACACACAAAGGAAATAAACGTGTATAACAAAACGTGGGTAATTGCACTCATTTTTAGGGAAAAAACTTAATTTTCTGGAACAATTTCAAGGGTGCCAACATATTCAAACATGACTGTATGCAGAAATCAGAGCCTGAAAAGCTATATAGGTGTTTTAATACTCCAATTTAACAGTAATTCATAAGACTTCTACCCAAGAACAGCAGCCCTGAATTTTTTTTAAGCTAATTAATCTTTAGTCTGGGTAATGCTCCTTGTCCATGACATTTCCAGGATAGAAGCTTTTGATTAAAATAGTAGAATGTCAGCAATTGTATCTTTAAAAGTAAAGTCAGAACTTCCAAAACGTCCATAAAAAATGTGTTATTGCCTCGCTGAAAGTCAGGGACAATGGGATCTTCTGCTAAATATAAATATAACTTGACTTTGTCATCTAAATTGAGTAGTGAAATGTCATTTCTACAGTAAAAAACCGTAGTACTTGGAGGTGCTGGCATCACCTCTGGAGGCAGCTCATTAAATGGAACAGATATAGCAGTGTGAACAGCCTGTAATTGTGACATCTTTGTATTCTACTAATGCAAGCAGAGAGGTCCCTAGCTTCCGATCTTTTATATATGCTGAGCTGTCTTCAGGGCACGCACTGCTAACTCTGATCTTCTACTTATATATCTCTGTAGAATATTCAACATGGGTTGACCTTTCCTGAGCTACCTGTGATTGTACTGCAAACACATGCTACGGTACATGTGAAGGAGAACCTTACCTGTGGAATCATTACAGACGGAACGAACAGGGAGAAAGCAAGCAACACAGAGCTGCGGCCGCACGTAATATCACACTGATATCCCATAGTACCATCTCACGTCACATCTATTTGTGTGTGAAATATAGAAGATGACCAAAACCAACGCTTTCAGTATTACAAAGAAGAACGCAAGGCGTAAACTTGAAAGATAATCTGTCAGTAAGGACGACTGACAGCATGTAGGGGGATGAAGGTCTTTGAAAGCTAAATCCATCCAGTTTTAGAATTTTTATCAACAGCTGTATTCCTGAGAAATTAGTGCATTAATTCACTTGCAATAGAGTCAAATGGGTGAGACAGAGCACTATGTGAAGCCTCCCCAGGTTGTTTCCCCACACAGCACCAGCCTCTTTAGCTTGTTTAATAGCTCACTGTATGTGACAACAGGCTCAATGCAAGGAAAAGGAGGACGTGCTAAAAGGAATAACAAACTTAGGAAGCAGAGGCCCAGGAAGCGTTGAGCGCAAATATAAGCTCAGGAACAAAAGTCCCAAGAAGTGCTAGATGCAAAAACAAGCTCAGCAGGCAGAGGCCCAGGAAGTGCTAGGCGAAAAAACAAGCTCAAGAAGCAGAGGCCCAGGAGGTGTTAGGCGCAAAAACAAGCTCAGGAGGAAGAGGCTAAGAAGGTGCTAGACTGAATAACAAGCTCAGGAATCAGAAACAAAAGGAAGTGCTAGGTACAAAAACAAGCTCAGGAGGCAGAGGCCCAGGAAGTGCTAGGCGAAAAAACTAGCTTAGGAGGCCAAAATCAGGAGTGGGTAAAAAATGCAGTAGTGGTGCATATGTTTCTATTATACTTGTCCTCTGATTGTTCCACTCCTGGTTTTGGCTTACAAATACGGAGGTAAAAAAAACCTCACCAAATATTCAACGTGTACAAGTGGACTAAATTAGCAAAAGCCACATCTTTAGTTAATTGTTTGCATAATCAAACAATTCAGACAAAATCAGGTTGTCACAGGAGACTGCATCCATCTACCAGATGCAGGACTCTCTCCTCCTTGTCCTACCAACACAACCCCTCACACAGGCACAAACACCAGCCACAAAGCCTAGTCACCCCCCAGGACAATAGGGACACAACAGTGGGCGGGGCCAGGCATATGGTGACGCCCACCTAGGGGTTTTGAGGTGTCAGGGGAGGGAAGAAGTCAGTTAAGCCTAGATAAAGGAAGTGAGAGGAGGGAAGTGGTAGTCGGGGGGTGTAGCTCCCGGACTACCAGACTACATGAGCTGACTAGGTGGCAGACGGCAGAGCAGGGCCACAGGCGATCGATTGAGATCCGGTGGCAGGAGACCTTAAGTGGACTGGGGCAAGGTTGTAGACCGCCGGTACCGACAGCGGAAATCCATTCCGGAGGCCATGCACAGTCGGGGTACCTAGACCCCAGGGCGAGGACAGCTGCAAGCACCTTGTCAATTAGCCAGAAGGGGACAAGGTTCCAGATCTTGCCTCCCGAGTAGCCCAGATAGAGCGAGATGGAAACGCAACACGGGGGATAGGGCATCTGCAAGGGCCTGCAAAGATCCAAAAAGTCACATCTCGCGTGCAACAGCTCCCACAGCAAAAACACCGGGAGTGGACTTTTCCCATCCCATGCGGACTAGTCAACACACAAGACACAAAACTAGAAGTGCAGTAGGAAGGGCTACTGATCTGTTCACGGGTGTGCGGGACCCAAGCACACCCCTCCAGAGGCTACCGGTATCCGGCACTTGGTTTACTACGTGGACTGTGTGTGGTTTATTCAACAACAGTGAGTACACCTGTGTCATCCGATGCAGCTTGCAGACTATGCCCCAACACTGCACTCCACTTACACTTGGGCCCCAAGACAACACCTCCCCCTACCCGTGGAGGGGATACCATCCTGCTGCCCCGCTCCATCAGCCCCGATCGCCCCATATCAAGGCAGCAGCGGTGTCACCAAACTATCACCACAACCCACGGGTGGCGTCACTGACAAACTCTCCCCTCTAAATAACCCCTTTATTACGTTGTGGGCGACGGACTGCTGCACAAGCCCCTGATCCAGCTGCCATTCGAGCCACAGCCACGATCCCGGATCCGAGCGTCTCGAGTAGCTCCCCCCTGATGTGGCCTGAGCCCCGCCCGCGACATATGCAGAGAAGTGGTTTTACACAATTATTATTTTAATGATACACAACAGATACAATTTTTCCTTCTTGGAGAGAAAAATTGTTAGGATTCTTACAGCTGATTTGCAATTTCCTGCTCATAGTATACATCATTTATTTTTACAAATCTTTATCTTGCACTCTGTAAGCCCAGCAGCCAGGTTTCTCTCACCGGAGAAAGATTTTGCTTACACTGCTTACTGCTGTATGAATGAATCATAAATGATGCAGCAATAGTCACCTTGCATGGAGAGGTCCAAAGGCTGAACGACCTGAGGGTATGTCACATAGTGTGTGTCACGTACCTAACAAGGTGACCACTATGTAACTAAGCAAAGAGACAACATTACAAAGAGCTGGTCATATATGCAATTTTAATATAGAGAAAGATAGTTCAAGGGGTATTTCAGCATTTGGCTGAGAAACCTGAATGTGGAAGATCATTACACACAAACCAAAAGTAGATTGAAATGAATGAGAGATAAGGTGCAGCACTCAGGAAAGGAAACTTAATGTACGGGGCACCCTCTTCCAGCTCCGAACAATGGTTAGTTCCAACTACCACTGGAGCAGAACAGTTGATGAGTTGGAGTGCCGAGTTATCCCATCCCAATCAATTTGATATTTAAAAGGGAACCGGTCACCAGATTTGTCTCCTATAACCTGCAGCCATCTCCAGTAAGCGCTTATATACATCATTATAGAAAACTGTATATAAGAGCCCATGCCTCCCTGCATAATATAAAAAACATCTTTTATTATACTCACCTGCAGCGCGGTCGGGTCTGATGGCTCTTGCTGGTCTTTGTCCGGCGCCTCCTTCCATCGCTGTCCTCCTTCCCAGATCAGTATGGATGACGCATCCTACGTCATCCACACAGAGGCCTCCATTGCAGTCCTGTGTGCGTGCACTTAGCTCTGCCCTGCTGAGGGCAGAGCTAAGAATTATACTGCACAGGCATTCTTTGACCCTTCCTTACGCCTACGCATTACAGTACTTTGCTCTGTCCTCAGTAAGGGCAGAGAGAAGTGCACGTGTGTAGAAGTGACATGGAGGCCTCTGAGTAGAGGACTTCGGACGCGTCACCACACAAGCTGGGAAAGCGGATGGCAATGGAAGGAAAAGAAGAGGCGACAAACTGAAGACTACGACGTCCATTGGACCCAATCACACTGCAGGTGAAAATAATAATACATGTTTTTTTGAGGGTAAACAGTGCCGCCTGGGCACATATATAGTAATCTAGAATACTGTATATATGGGCTCACTGGTGGTGGCCACAGTTTATATGAGACAAATCTGATGACAGGTTCCCTTTAAATAATAGGTGAAAGGAGAAGGCTCACAATTTGCGCAATGTAGATTTAACCCCTTAACGTCTTATGTTGGATAGATCAGTCATGGAGCTTGTTTGGTACATTGGAGCGGGTTCAGAAGCAGAAGGACTTCACAGACTGCTTATGCCAGCTACACTATTTGTCTGGCATCTGCATCTAACAGCAGTGATCAGCGTACCTGCCAATCACTGCGATAAATCTTTTCAATGCTTCTGTCAATTGCTTACAGCAGCATATAAGCCCCACGATCAGGCCCGGATGTAAGTGTGGGCAGCCATTAGCTTCATTGTAACGCGATTTCAAGGAACCAATAGGTTTCTATGACAGTGGGGAAGGGGGTGGGAGGGGATTGGATGAACATCCCCTATACCTGTCATGTGATCTCCTCTGTGACAACCAGCCTCTGGCTGGGCGTAATCGTAGACAGCGGTTATTATTAACGTATATACTGAGGTACTGCTGTCAGACAATCTCAGGTTCAAGTCCACTAAGGGGAGAAACAAAGTAAAGAACAAAAATGTTAAAAATATATAAAAATGGGAATGATTCCTTTTCCCCAGGTAACAATAAGGATCTATTTTTATTTGCCAAAATCAAAGCCATATAACTGATCAGCAGAATGGTGGGAATCTGTCATTTTTAATACACAATCAGTGGTTCCTGCCAGGCAGAGCTGTTAGATTCGAGATTCCCTTACAGGACCAGCGTATCACATGATTACCATGAAAATAAATGTATTACTAACAGTAATTTAATACAATATAATATACACGACTTTGAAATTCTGAAGGATATTTCAAAAAATAAAATGAATGTGCCTTGTTTGGGGGAAAGCAAAGTTGGTGTAAAATTCTAAGCACCAAAATGAAGAAAACCTGAAGAAGTAACTGACAATGTACAGTGTGTGTGTGTGTGTGTGTGTGTGTGTGTGTGTGTGTGTGTGTGTATGTATATATCTATATACATACATATACACACATATATATATACACACACATATATACATATACATATATACACATACATATACATATATATATACACACACATATACATATATATATACACACACACACACATATACATACACATTATATATATATATATATATATATATATTATATATATATATATATATATACACACACATATATATATATACATACATACATATATATACATACATATATATATACATACATATATATATATATACACACACACACACACACACACACACTCTTTCCCTGTGTCTCTTTCCCTGTGTCTCTTTCTCTTTGTGCCTGCCTCTTTGTGCCTGCCTCTTTGTGCCTGCCTCTTTGTGCCTGCCTCTTTGTGCCTGCCTCTTTGTGCCTGCCTCTTTGTGCCTGCCTCTTTGTGCCTGCCTCTTTCCCTGTCTGTGTCTGCCTCTTTCCCTGTCTGTGTCTGCCTCTTTCCCTAGGTGTGTGTGTCTCTTTCCCTGGCTGCATTGTGACACGCCAACATTCCATATAAGGGCATGGCTGCGCATTCTTCTGAAGTTCTGGCTGCACTGTGGCTCCCAGCTCCATTCGCTTTAATGGAGGCAGGTTTTTTGGCGAATAACTAAAGCGTGGGGTTAAAATTTCCCCTCAAAACATGACGCTCTCGGGGTCCAGACGTGTCAGTGTGCAAAATTTTGTGGCTGTAGCTGCGATGGTGCAGATGCCAATCCCGCACATACACACATTCAGCTTTATATATTATATATAGATATTATATATACACACACACCCTCCCTGCAGTGCAGCATAAACCTGCAAAAAAAAAAAAAAAAAAACGAAACACAAAAATAGGCAAATATCCCATTATTTTGAGGGGTTTTGTTTTTCCAACATGGTTTGTATTGTAGAGATGACCTGGACCATGTCAGGACAATTAGATTACAGACCAAATGTGTTTTTATTATTATAATTTTATTACGGTGAAGAAAAAAAGATAATCTTAAGTATGTATAAAAAAAAAGTGGGTATTAATTGAGCATTATAGCAGATTGAACTTTTATGGATGCAGCCAAACAAAAAAAATATGTTTATTTATTATTAATGTGTGAAAAGGGAGGGTGGTTCCAATTGTTATATATTTTACAGTTATTTCTATTTTTTCTCCTTCTCTTAGGGATCTTGAACCGATGATAATCTAATCACTTCTACTCTATAACGTAATACCATGGTATGGAAATATAAAGGAGGTACTATGATGGCCAGTCTGAAGAATCTTCACAAACAAAGCCAAAATGCAGAGACGATCTTTCAGTAGGTCCTCAGGGGGCCATCACAGTCCTGAAATAGTGTTTTGGAAGGGCTTACGGAAGTCACCAGGCACGTGCACCTGCGAGAACTCCATTTAAATGCCATAGTCACAGTTGATCGGAGCTCAACTGCTGGCAGTGGCAGATGCTGGCTGTATACCACAACCGGCATCTACTGCGTGTGCAGCAAGCTAAGCTCCAGAGTCAGCTCCACACACCACAAGCCGTTTTTGAACACATATTGGTTAAGTAGCGTTAGATGGAGGATTTAGGTTTGGCCTTTGGCCCGTTTAACACATTCGGCATTTCGCCGGATCCGGTGCACTCCAGTACAGTGTAATACAGTACAACGGCATTGCGGCAACCTCAGGTCACATGCTGTCATGTGACCTGAGCATGTGACCGGAACTTCCCGCGATATCATTGTACAATATTAACACTGCACTGGAGTGTGCTGGATTCAGCAATCCGGTAAAATGCCAGATGTGTGAATCGGCTCTTTGAGAGTCACATCAGACCGCACACCCAAGGCGAGATGCTCAACTGACCTCATTTCAGAAGAAGCCCTTAATGAAACAATATGAATTAAAGTATAAATGCAGCATTAAAAAAAAAGATCCTATTTAAAAATTTCTACGACACTGCAACAAATCCATACTATATCATTTCTGATGTTTATGGACAACCTCTATCATACCAGAAAAAAAACAGTAGAATTGCTCTCTAGGAAAAACAATTAGAGTTCCATGTGCTCTACCGAACCTAAACTGCATGTTTTCCCAGAACACAAGTTTCATTAGTTATTTGTAATTATTTATAAAAAGTATCATTTGCCATGAATTGTTAGACGACAGCAGGAGAAACCTTTCACCACACACAGATTTGCAATTACATTCTTTTCTTTTTTTGTTATATCCCATTTTAATTTGTGTGTAGCCTGCCCTTTATAACCTTCAATTACTAATTATGATTGTATTCTGGCTCAGCAAAGAACTTTCCGTAGGATGCTCTGGCAGCAATTAACAGTTACATAATTTAATACATGAAAGTAAATGCATATTTACACTCTTGGGGCGTATACCGTGTGTTGAACAAATCCTGCAGAAATGATCAATTCAGACTTATTCAAGCGCTGTTACTGCTGGCCTCCTGACACTTCTTCCACACTGCTGAATACTTCTAAAGAAACAATGAAAAGAACTTCTGAGCTAATAAAACCAAGGCAGACACACTTTAGAAATGGGCAACGATACAAATCGCGAGACTGTGAGCGTCTCCTGCGCCACACTAAAATAATAAAACAGAACTGAAAAAAATTGCATTGGTCTTATTCAAGCTGATGGTCAAAATCTGAATTGTAAAAGGTAGAATTAGAATAGAGAGCATGTAAATCTTCAGAGATCACGTTTTACATATTCAACGTATTGCCGGAGGCCTGACTATTCACATCCACATCCAATGAGGCGATAGGAATTGTTGTGCTGCGCAAAAATACCAGAAATATTTTCACAATCTATTATTGAAGACCGTGAAAATTGTTTTAGAATTTCAACAAAAAAAAAATTTAAATCTTAAAATATTAAAATGATTATTTTACAATTTAATGAAGAACACCTTAGTTGGTAAAACTAAACTCCAAAAGTAAAGCGGGCTTTACACGCTACGAGATCGCTATAGCGATCTCGTTGGGGGTCACGGATTTTGTGACGCACATCCGGCAGCTGTAGCGATCTTGTTGTGTGTCACACCTAGGAGCGATTTTGGATCGTTACAAAAACGTCCAAAATTGCTCCTCTTTGACATGGGGGTCACTTCTCAAATATCGCTGATGCAGCGTGTACGATGTAGTGCGTCGCTCCTGCGGCAGCACACATCGCTCCGTGTGATGTCGCAGGAGCGAGGAACCTCACCTTACCTGCCGCCGCCCACAATTCGGAAGGAATGAGGTGGGCGGGATGTTACGTCCCGCTCATCTCCGCCCCTCAGCTTTGATTGGGCGGCCGCTTAGTGACGTGACGCCCTTAGAAAGGAGGCGGTTCGCCGGTCACAGCGATGTCGAAGAGCAGGTAAGTAGTGTGACGGGTCCGGGCAATGTTGTGCGCCACGGGCAGCGATTTGCCCGTGTCGCACAACCGATGGGGGCGGGTACCCACGCTAGTGATATCGGTACCAACATCGCAGCGTGTAAAGTGGCCTTTAGACACCTTTCCGAAAGTTCCCATCCTGCACTTTTAGAAGAAAGCTCTGCTTACAAACTCCAAACCCAGATCAGCTTGGCTGATTGATATGTTTACCACTTTTTACACACTTAAAGATTGCATTATTTAAAAATAAAAAACTTAATTTTAACCCATTCACAACCTATGACATATTTACATCAAAGGTCATGTCCCTTGCTTTGTCCCTTGCTTTGATGTGGACTCACAAGCTGAGCCCGCATCTATCTCTGAACATATCGGCTGGTTTAATCACCCAACATGTGTCTAAGAGCTGCGGGTGGATGTGAAATTCACCTATGGCTGTTAACCAGTTAAATTCCACTGTCAATCTATGACAGCGGGATTTACCATGCGCTGACGGGTGAGCACGTCACTCCTTGCTCCCATTTGAGGCCTTGTGATGGGGTCATGGGGCGGCGATGGGATGTCATGATAGGCAGGGGTCAGCTGATGATCCCCTGTGTCTGTCATGACGGACTTCCAGTGTATTTATAGTAGATCGTGATTTGTGCTATACAGATCAGTGCAGATGACAGAAAATTGCAATTTCAAGTACCTTAAGGGGACAAGTAAATACAATGTAAAGTGGAAAAAAAGTTTTTACAAAATGTAAAAAAAAAATGACAGGTTCAAATCACCCCCCTTTTGCCCGATTGAAAAAAAAAACAAACTCAATTTGAAAAGAATGATATATTTGGAATTGCGGAGTTTATAAATGTCCAATTTATCAAAATATAAAATAATCTAATCAATGAACAGAGTAACAAGAAAAAAAAAAATTAAAACCGCCAAAATTGCAATGCAGTAAAAAGCGATCAAAACATTGCATCTACCTAAAAATATCAGTAAAAATGTCAGCTTAGGGCACAAAAATTAAGCCATCACTTAAGGCCCCGATAGTTAACGATCCAAAATATTCACCACATCGTCGAATGTTGACACGTCGTTCATTTTCAAAATATCGTTGCTCGTTCTGGACGCAGATTGTTCGTTGTTCCTGAGGCAGCACACATCGCTATGTGTGACACCCCGGGAACGATGAACAACAGCGTTCCTGCGTCCTCCGGCAACGAGGTGGGAGTGACCTTCATGCGGCTGCTCTCCGCCCCTCCGCTTCTATTGGTTGCCTGCTGTGCGAACCGCCCCCTGAGAAAAGAGGTTGTTCGCCGGCCACAGCGACGATGTTAGGCAGGTAAGTACGTGTGATGGGTACCTCCGATATTGTTCGCCACAGGCAGCGATTTGCCCATGACTCACAAACGACAGGGGCGGTTGCGATCGCTAGCTATGTCGCAGCGTGTAAAGCGCCCTTTAGGCCCAGATGCCTCAAAAATAAAAATGTTATGGGTCTTACAAAATTATTTTTTTCACTACTTAATTTCAAGAAACCTATACATGTTTGTGTCAATATACTCATACTCGCACTGCATTTAAATTTTTTTCCTGTTTCCATTTACAGTGTAAGGTAAAATGAATGGTGTCCCTCAAAAGTTCAACTTGTCCCACACAAAACAAGCCTCATACGGCTACATGGACAGAAAAATAAAAAAAAATATGGCTCTTGGAAGGAGAGGAAGAAACGCAAATGCAAAAATTGACAAACGCAAGGTTGCAATGGGGTTAAGAGTAAAGGGGGCTTTACACGCAACAACATCGCTAACGAGATGTAGTTGGGGGTCACGGAATTCGTGACGCACATCCGGCCTCGTTAGCGACGTTGTTGCATGTGAAACGTACGAACGACCGCTAACAATCAAAATTGATCACCTAATCGTTGATCGTTGACACGTCGTTCTAAAAACAAATAGTTACTGTTGCAGGACGCAGGTTGTTCGTCGTTCCTGAGGCAGCACACATCGCTACGTGTGACACTGCAGGAACAACACCTTACCTGCGTCCTCCGGCAACGAAGTGGGCGTCACTTTCTTTCGGCTGCTCTCCGCCCCTCCCCTTCTATTGGACAGCTGCCATGTGACGTCGCTGTGACGACGCACGAACCGCCCCCTTAGAAAGGAGGCGGTTTGGCGGCCACAGCGACGTAGCTAGGCAGGTAAGTACGCGTGACGGGTCCTAGAGATGTTGTGCGCCACGGGCAGCGATTTGCCCGTGACAAACAACCGA